>NC_080641.1:18851286-19172247 GCF_027579445.1 Ammospiza nelsoni | reverse complement strand
CTATGTAAAGAGTTCCTGCTAAAGTTAGGAGAACATATCTGCCCCTATGTCTAAACCTAAAGAAGCACTCAGCCCACAATATATGTAGCTCATGTAATCAAATTTTGAAGCCATAGAAAAATGTTCCCATTTCAAGCTGTATTTAAAAGAACATCTATAGCCAGTCTTAACAGATGGAGTGAATTCCAGACTCTCCTAGTAATGGTTTTTCTTCACCTAACAGCAGAATTCTGGTTTAGTGACTCTTATTTTTCTGTAAACTACCCTATCACTGAGGGAACAATTTGTTTTAGACACTAAGAAAGCTTTACAATTTAGTGATCAGATTGTAATAATACAGGAAATCTCTTCCCGCTGCTCCATTCCAATAGGATTAAGAAAAAATAGTTAAGTAATAGCATTTCACTGTGTTCTGGCTGAGGCAGACTTTGTATTGGAGGTGGCTGTAAGCACAGTTAGGTTCCTTTTTTCTGGAAAGGTTTACAACAAGGATTGTTTTCACAGCTTGTCTTGAGCAGTCTACATTGTATGGATCTATTGACCTCTCACTTGAAGCTCAATTCATATTTACACAAAACATAGCCAGATTAGTTGCATAATTTAATTTAAAAATTAAGTTACAATCCTCATGCCAAGGAAAAAAAGACTTGCTTACCAAACTCCTCAAAGTAGGAGTGCACAGAGAACAGTGGAGAGAAGGACAAACATGGCTTGCTCTAACGTGGATGCTTCCCTTTCTGGAGCTGTATTCACAAGTTTGGTTGAACATTCCAGAGAAACTGAAGCTGTGTGTGTGTTACTAAGAGCTTTGCCTGCTGAATGTTTGGCACCAAAAGGGAAGGGATAGAAGGTGTGGAAAGTACTCTGAAAAGCATTTCTGCTCAAAGGTTCTTTGGCTCCAAAGAACTGGCAAATAATTCCTTTCCTGTGTCCTTCTACTCTGTTTATCCCTATAAACATCCATCTGATTATGAATATGAAAAGCACCAGCTGAACAAGATATTTTTGTCACCCTTACCAAACTTCTAGCATTGGCAAAAAACAAAAATGGAGACACAGAGTGTCAGTTAAAGGGCTAAGAGACAGAGACGGGGCTGTTCTCTTTTATCCTCAGTTTCCTGAGAAGCCAGCTCAGAGTACTTGCTGGGTTTCAGTTCAAATCTCTAGCAAGGCTCTTGGGGCAGTTTCTGTGCTGAGGCAGGGGTTGATCCTCATTAGGGTAGCTAGTAGGTGTCTTGTGTTTGGGTGGAAAAGGAATTCACTTGTGATTAGAGCCCTTCTTAACTAGATTGCATAATCTCTTACTGATGAGCCAAGAATAATGTGCCCTGCTGGCATTGTGTTTGAGATGTGTATGTCCTTTGCAAATTAGGCTGTAACTATGTATTTTTGGTGTGTTTACAGGGGTGACCCTTCAATTGTGAAGCTGAATATTGCTATTACCACAGGCTACCTCATTTCTGGTAATTATGCAACATGTAAACAGCATGCATGACTTGTTTATTTATATTGAGTCACTATACCTTTATGTTTCTCCTGAGCCACTGTGGTGGAGATGTGGTATGTGTATACAATACAGTTCTGCTGTGGCTTTTAAAATTGCTGATGGGTTTGTGGGTTGTGGTGAAATCACAGCATCTTGCTAGCAGATGTCAAAGATGGAATATCTCCCCAAGCACTGAGGAAATACCACTGTGTGGCTTTGTCATGGTTTCATGTGCAGCCACCAGCTCCAGCTCAGCTTTGTCCTTTGGCCATCTGAGAAGGTGTTAGAGCAGTGCCCTTCACTCTTCTCAGTGCCTACAGCTCGCATCTCTTCTATCCGGTGTTTCTTCCTGTGACCTCAGAATGCTGGCAGAAGAATTTTAGTAAACCTCAATACAAGCTGAGGCAAATGGATCCTGCCTGCCCATCTTTGTCTCCTTTTAAGCCAAAATTCAATCATGTATAAAACATGGCAATTATTTATTTTGTATGTTATTTATTTCTACATATGTTTTATGTTCTTAATTTTTCTGTCAATTAAAATTGGCATGGGAATTTTGCTACAAAATGCTTTGGAGCTTTCTTTTATGTTGTGTGGGGATTATACTGGCTTGTCAAAGCAAAACCTTGTGACTTGGACTACTTTCAGTGAAAACTTCTCATGTTAGGATGAAGTTTTTGATCAGAGACTGGGCCACAGTCTTGGTTATCTCATACTGGATTTCTCCACCCAGTGGAAGTGATAATATGGTGATCAGCATATTCAGTTAAACTGTGCATTACTTTAAGTGTCTGGAGTTTTTCATAGCTTCAGCTGCCATGTTTAAATTAATCAGTATCTATTTTTGAATAATTATACATTAAACTTTCATTATGAATTAATGAATGCCTTTGAACAGGCATCTCAACCTGACCACTCATTCTCTCTCACTTCCCTATATAGTTGATGTTTAATTATTAATAGGAAGTGAGCAGCTATGTCAGATGATGTAGAGCCCTGCCTGAGGATAGCTAATATAAAAGAGATCAAGGCACACTGGACTTTAGAAAGTCACAGGGGTAAAGTCTTTGATTTGGAACCTTGGTCAATAATATTCCAGTCCAAAGTACTCATTTGCAGAAAGTAGGGACAGAAATTGCTTGTTCCAGTAGAGAGAACAAGATCTTCTGAATTCTCAGACCATCATGGGAGAAGAAAGATTTTTTTTTTGTTTATTATATGTTAAAACTTTCTATCTAACACTAACTTGCTATGTCACTTTTGCAATAATTAGAAAATTGGGATTTAATAAAGTAAATATGCTTCTTATTCCAAATGCCTCTTGCAAAATAGTTTTGGTAAATGGTACCAAATTTACTAATGTACTTTATTTTTTGATTCAGAGGTTCTCCATGATAGATCCCTGCATTTGTTGCATGTATTTGTATGTTTGCTATGCCCCCTGCAGACCTGCCTTTTTTTATGTCATATGTTCCAGATTTTTGGGGTTATAAGTGTGAGGTCACTATGAGATTCAGGATCCACCTTTTCCTTCCAAACTACTTTGGCTAAAGTTACTGCATCTGTATTTCCACTGATGTGGAAAGTAATAATTTATGGAAATTATTGGAGAATGCTGTTGCCTAATACTTTGACTGAAGTCTTTGGGATGAAGATGTTCTCTTCAGACGTCATTAAATCAAAGGGTTTCTACTGATGCCATGTCTTGGTATATCTCTAAAATGTAGAGAAGCTATTCTGAGGTCAATGATTGTATAATAAATAGTTCTTTATAGTTATTTCTGTTCTCTTGTAGATCTATTGCTTATTATTTACTACTGGAAGGCAATTGGTGACAAATTTTTTGTAATACATCACTTGGCAGCTCTGTATGCTTACTATTTCGTACTGGTAAGTGCTGTATTTTCTTGTAATATAAGCAGATGAGATTAAAGAAACAGCTTTTATAGCTCTCACTTGCTTAATGTTAAAAAAATTACTGGTTAATGAAAGGCATACTTATACTTTGAATCATTATTTTAACTGTTTTTATCAGTTATTTGTGGTAAATGCATGACTTTTCAATGTTACACTACAACAAAAATGTGTAACTTCGTTGAAATTAAAAACTCTTCTCAATTTTTGCTGTAAAGAGACTTTGACAGAAGAACTTTTTATATGATTATAGAACAGGGTTTTAAATAAAACCACAAGCTTGAATATTTAGTTGGAAAGTTAGAGGGAAATGGTTTCAAGTGGTTATGTTCTGCTTCTGTCTCCCAGGTAACAAGTGACGGGACAAGGGGAACTGGCCACAAGTTGTGCCAGGGGAGGTTTAGTTTGGATAGAAGGAAGAACTTCTACATTTAAAGGGTGGTCAGGCAAGTGTTCAGGGAAGGGGTGGAATCACCATCCTGGGAAGCTGGAAAGGTGTGTGGATGTGGCACTTGGGGATATGCTTTAGTGGTGAGCACACAGAGCTCAGTTAAGGGTTGGACTCGATCTTAGAGGTCTTTTCCAACCTTAATGATGGCTTCCCTGCCTACTGTGTGAATCCCAGGCTTATAATACTGAAAGTGTTGAGATGCTAGATTACTGTCAGATTTCTCATGTAAGGGTTTAAAGGGGCTGAAGTATGCTGTCAAGTAAATACTCTGTTTCTGGTTGGAGATAATTAAATTTACTATTATTATAATGGATGAAAGTGAATTAGAGCTGAATATTAAATAAATTAAAATACCACTACCAAAGCTAATCCTCTGTGCAGAAAATTCATTAGCTGTTTCTGGAGGAAACAGAAAGCATAATATTAGTGTGAGCTTCTTTAAAAGCATTTATTTCTATGTGGATATAGCTCTGCCTGTGGATGCCAGTGTGTCGTCTTCAGGGAAAGTCACCCCTAAATATGTTATTTCCAATTGCCTTTTGGGGATAAAAAGAATTTGGTTAAACACACAGATTTTCTCTTTGGTGTAGTGCAAACTGCCATGAAAAGCTTGAAGCAGTGGGTATTTGCTTGCTTGGTGGGGAAAAGAGGAATCATGACGCCCACTCCATAGGTTGTTCAGGGAAGCTAAGGAAAATAAAATCCCCCAATCTTTTTATCTCTACCCTTGTAAACTGCTGCTTACCCAGCAGTTGTGTAAGTGGATAGTGTGTGTCAGCTGGAGGGGATGTGGTGTGGATGTGCCCCACGGAGGAGCTGTGCCCGGCCCACGGGCAGGGCAGGGACTGGCAGAGCTGCTGGCAGAGCTGTCCCTGCCCTCTGCAGGAGGGAAGGAAGGGCTTCCTGTGCCCTTCCCTGCTCTCAAATTAGACCTGGCAATTCGTCTTTGCTTTGGCAAAATATGCTCCTACAGCAATGCAGGGAGATTTTTCTTCAGCATAAAGTGTTTCTATTTGGGCTTGTTTAAACGTTGAAAAATCAAAAATGTTTATAATTATTTCAGGCAGTAATGCTATCATGGTTATTAGTAATCTATGACTACTTGTGCAAGTCTTCTCTAGTTAGCTTTTCATGGCCATTTAACTGTAGGTCTTATAAGATTTATTTGAAGTAAGAAGCTACTGATGGGAGATACCTGAAGGACAATTGCAGCTTTTGTGAAAAAACTTGCTTAGAAAGTGCAGGAAACGTGGCCACAGCTGGCAAACTCAGCTTGATTAAAGAAGTTGAGATCATGTATCATTCTGTGTATACTTAAAGGCTCAAATGACAACTTCACATCTACATTGTTGATTTTTGTGTGTCTGTTTTGTTTTGCTAACCAGAGCAAAGGTCTGCTGGCTTATTTTGGAAACTTCCGTCTCCTTGCAGAGTTCTCCACTCCTTTTGTCAATCAGCGGTAAGTGGTTAGGGAGGTTTTCCGTAGCTCTTTTAAAACTGAATCTGCATTACTATTTCTGTCACTTAGGAAGTCTTTTTATAGTTGTGGAATGTCTGCTGACAGGGAATTTATATATATTGAACTAAGGATTACTATATGAAAGTCTTTTTTGCTATGAAAATGTTTTGCTGCTATAGCTGCAACAGTATAACTAATGTATTAATCTCCCAGTTCCTTTCTGGATTAGACCAGGCTTTGTATGAAATACCAGCTTTTTATGAAAATACCAGACAAAAAAAAATCAGAAATAAAATATTCTTTATTAACTTTTGTATATTCATTTATTTTTTATAATAAAGCCATCTTCAACATGGATGTTTTTTCTTTGTATCATGGATGAGGAAAAGAGGCAACATAATATTGTAATCAGAATCCTAGAATGGAATTGCATTGTCCTGTATAATTTGAAGTTTATTTTCCAGTATTCTACACACATGGATCAATATTTATATATGCATATTAATATCTAGAATAATATAAATGCATATTCTTTATTTGCCTTCAAAAATAGTTCTGCACGCTATTGTCAGCACTTAACTATAATGGTTATGGTTAATCTTCACACCTGTGGTTAGAGAAGAAAGGGGCTGAAGCTTCTCCTGCAGAGCTCAGAGCCTGCCCTGGCTGCTGGTTGAAGTGTTTTCCCTGATGTGCTGCTGTATCAGAAAAGGAGGCTGGTTATGCCACGTACTGCTGCAAGGGGAAAGCTGTCGTTGGAGTTGCATGGTGCTGAGGGGAGGGTGGCCTCTCCCCTTACTCTGTAGCCTTCAGGCTACAGCTGGGGGTAGGATTTGCCCCACAGAGACTTCACCTCAGGTGAGGGGCTTTGGTACAGAGCAGGGCTGCAGCCTTCTCCTCTTTCTCCAGTTTTTTGCAAGGTAGGATGAGGACTTTCAGTGTATCAGATGCCATTTTCTTAACCATGCTTTTGGGGTGTATTTCTGCTTTACTGCTTCTACAAGTGTGGCATCTGTTTGCTTTTCCAGATGTCTGATAAAGAAAGGATAAGGCAAATAGGAACTGTGTTCCTCCTGCAGACAGGCTATTGCCCATTACTGCATTGTGACTTAATCTCTGAAGTGTTTTATGACACTGTAGCATTCCTCAGTGCTCTTACAGATAAAAAAGATTGTGCTGTGGTCCCTTTTGAACATCAGTTTGGTAAACTCAAACTCCCAGGAGGACAGGGTGGGATAATGGAGCTCTCCAGAGGCTGCTCTCCTCTGCCCCAGTGCAGATGAGTGGGAGATACCAGTCTGTTGTAGCCTGTGCTCTGTGTGCACAGAGAAAATAAAGACTAAATAAACACTTCCTCAAACTTAATGAAAAAAGGGTTTATATTGATATTCATGTCATAGAGAATGGCTGTTGTCCCAGCTTCTATCAAGATAGGATGTCATCCTGGGTTCATGTGGGTTCCTACTCTGATGCTTACCTTTCAGACTGTGGCATTAGAAAGAATTGTGGTGAATCTGGCTATTAAAAGGAATTTATAATTTTAAAAGTAATTTTATACTTTTAAAATGCCCATGGTGAGATTATGGGTCTTTGAATACTGACATTTAGCACTCTCTCAGAAAAGCAGAAATTGCTGCAGGAGATAATAAAGTCCCTTGCACTAAGAGATGTCATCTCATTAGTGCATGATTTTTTTTCCATTAAATTTGAAGTGAATCAGACCCTTAAGAGAGTAAGTAGTGGATAATCATAACGACTTACATTATGCTTCTTGTTTGCATTCTTAGTCTACAAAAAGTGCTCTTATTAAAATATAAAAGATATTCTAATCTTAGAACTGTCTCTGTGTTTCCTGTCTGTGTTGTTAGGGATCTCTAATTGGATGTTTTCTCCATGCCAAGCATTTAGATCTTTTAATGTTAGTATCAACGTTTATGTAATTAATTCTGAACTGTGGCGGGTAAAATTGTAATGGTAACTGTTATTTACAGACTTTTTTTATTTGCTGGGAAAGGGAAGTTGCTAAACAGAGGCAAATTACCTATACTGGCACATTGCAGTATGTTTGAAAACCATTTTTTACATTAATTTTTGATTCTGCATTGTATATATCTTTGGAAGTGAGAACTTTGATTGTAAATCTGACCAAACATGTCAGGTCTTTCTCTTCATGTCAGTAAGTGTTTCTATGGTGAGGGCTCTTGCTTCCGGGCTGGACTGCCACCTCGAGTGCCTGGATTTTAATTGTCCTAGTTGCATGCTTAATGAATTTCTACAATATTTCTGTTAGAGCTGGATGTCTGGAAAATCTTTCTAGTGTATTTATAATTACCTAGGTAATTATAAATTATTATAATCTGTAGGTAATTAAATTAAAAATTACTTTTAAAACCAGGTTTAGAACTGTTTTTTTGTTAAATCATTTTAGCCTTGTATCTTATTGGAGAAAAACGGATTATTTAGTTCTCTTCCCCATCCCTCATTATGAATACAGTGATTTAAGTTATTTTGCTCTGGTCTCATCTGCCATTGCTGCACAAATTTTACTTGTTTATTCTGGTTTAAGTGTGAATGACAAAGGATTAGTTTGTTGTTCCTTTTTCAACCCTCAGGTTCTGTGTGCTAGGCAATAGATAAGTTAGGCCTGTCTACCATATCTAGGAATAAATATGCAAGAATTCTTTTTTAAAGACCATTTATGACCCAGCAGTAGATGGAGAGGCAGTTTTTAGATTTATCTTTTTTTATTGGGTAACGTTCCAAGTTGTGACATGATCAAGAGTTGACAATGTCTGGTTCTGAAAATGTTCTGGTTTTGAGATGAACAGAAGCAGTCAGAAAATCCCAGTTACAAGAAATTAGAGCTCTGTCTGAATTACCAAATCCAAATGCAATTTTAGAGTTGTTTTCAATGAGACAAAGAATTTTAGCTGCTGTTGGTATAAACTATAACAGCAAGTAATAAATATGTCTTTATAGTTTTATTATTGTATATTATACAATAGTCACTGAAATGCATGTGGTTTGTCAACTGGTTCACAATTCATATCAGGATTTTCTATGTGTTATTCTGCAGTATACTGGATCTCATACACTGCTTAAGTGGTGGGAAAAAAGTGCAGTCAAGCATAGGATTTGTAACTAAGCCAAGACAAAGTGCAATAATTTAGAAATTATAAAGGTAGAAGCAATTAATACATGATGAATTAAAAATAAACTTGAAGCGAAATCATTTTTAATGAGATGGCTTCAAGCCTGCCTGGTATTTGTGAACACTTCTTTTGCAGGTGGTTTTTTGAAGTACTGGGATATCCCAAATCTTCAAAGGCCAACATCCTCAATGGTGTGCTGATGACAGTTGTGTTCTTCGTGGTGCGGATTGCCGTCATGCCTGTGTATTACAGCCACGTCATTTCTTCATTTGGAACAGAAGGCTTCCGGAGGTTAGGATTTGCAGCCCAGAGCGCCTGGATTATCTCAAGCGTTGTCTTGGATATTATGAATGTGATGTGGATGGTCAAAATTGCAAAAGGATGCTACAAGGTCATTTGTCTTATTGGACAGGAGGAAGCGAAAACTCATAGAAATGGAAAATCTGCCTAGAAATCATACATAAATTAAATTTCTGCTATGAAAATAATTTGGGAAACAGTGCACATTTCTGCCATGGAATGCTCCTATTATGGAAAAAAGGTATTACCTCTGTACTGACCTTACTCTTTCCCTAGCCACACTGCCTGCACACCCAGGGCCACGCTTTGCGGATCCTGTCCAGTGAGGAATAAAAGCAAAAGCTCACACAGATGAGCTCCACATGCCTGTTGTAAGCAGTTGCAAGCATCAGAAATTAGAAAGGAGCAGACTGGTTACTGCTTATTGTCCACCAGTGTGTTCAAAGTGTTTCTCTCAGGTTTCTCTGATTAAAATGTTTTATAAATCCAGTGAATACTGACATATCTGTTTTTTTAGAAAATGAAAAATTCCCCAAACTCCTGATATGGTGCAATTTTCCAGGCACGTTTCTATGTTTTCTTCTAGGAGTAACAATCAAGATTTCATTCTTGACAACTTTTTAATTTTTGCAAGAAAAGCTAAAAATTTGGCTTTGATTCTATGAAGTCTTTTACTGCTTTTTGTTCTGCCTTATATGAATGCAAACCATTTTGGGAAATTTTGAAATAATTTAATCTAAAATGCTGTATTATAAGACCACATGATATCTTAAGAGCTGTTAAAATTCTCCCATTGATGGGACGGATTTCCATGTGCTGTCCTAGGTTACATGCAATTGTACATCTTCTAAATTCCTCATGGAACATTTTTTGTAAGTTAATATTGTAGATGATGTGTGGAAATGGCATAGTTCTTACTGAAGTGCTCTTTCCTTTGCTGCTACTACCTTTGAGAAGTGCTGCAAGTCTTCTCAGAGTATTTTTAACCATTGGCTATTTGGATTCAAAGTTAACTGCAAAGATATAAAAATCTTGTGTATATGTGATGTGTAACTTTAAGTAATACATTTTTTTTGTATCACAAAAATGACCTGTTTGATATGAATCGTTGAGGGTTTTTGTCACATTTTTGATGCTAATCAAGTCAGAAATCCAAGATCTGACTAAGAACACTATTGAATTAACTGTGCCAAACTCCTCTAAAACTGTGTGGTAATTCTGTAGAAGGAACAGTTGACCTCTGTAGACACAATTTTTTTTGTTTTGTTTTAAACCACACATTTGTCAATAGATACTCATTTACTCTGTCTGTGAACTTGAAGACTTGGAGGTCATCACAGAGGATTCTCACCATCTAGGAATAGTCCTAAATCTCATTCGTGATTCAATTTGAGGAAATTCTGAGTTATGTTTTATTTAAAATTATTTTGAGAGCTGTATTTATGTGTAAATTTGTTTTGTTTTACTTCTTTAATCTGGAATTGTGACTGATTAACTTCTGGGTTTTTTTCCCTTGGTGTAGGAGTGGTAAAAGTGTCCATTTACACTGTGACTTCAGTGCACATCCCAATTATTGTAGCAATCTGTTTAAGCAATTTACTTTTAAACAGAAAAGTAGCATATTGACTCTGTGTAGGGTGATTAGTCCTGTTCCCTCTGACAAAGCTGGGTGACATGAGCTCTCCCCTCGGTAGTCAGAGGTGTGAGTGCCCCATGCTGTCCTCCGTGGTGAGGGACTAGGCATTCCCCTCATCCAGAAATTGCATGTAAGACCCAGGAGAGCTGCATAGGCTGAAATGCCTCCCAACCAAGGCAACTGCAATGAGTTTAGTTCCCCAGCTGAAATGCTGTCAGGGAGTATTGTTTGGACTTGTGTAAAATGCACTTTTGAAAGCCTAGTTCCATTGCTCAGCTCGGCAGGCTTTTTTCTGAAAGTTTCCCAATCCTGCCTCGTTGAGGGAGATAGCAAGGATTGTCAGTACTTGTGGGTTTGGATCCCATGGTTATTAACACTTCACAGCCTACAGACAAAAGATTGGGAGAGTTAACAATTCACCTCTTGAGCTGTATGATCTGAGTGAGTGCATTGCCTCTTTTGGGTACCAGTAAATCCACAGAGTCCATCCTGCTCAAAGCAACAGACTCTCTTATATGCTCATCTGCAGAATCTGGTATCTTTTAAAATGTGATTTCAGTATACCTGATGCAAAATAATATTTTCTTTACTTTTTACATCACTAGATCCCTGTGATTAATAGTTTTGTAAAAGCTTGTTCCTTTGTAAAATTGAGTAAATTCAAGCGTTTTGGAGAAGTATGCTTGAAAATAGAAGTCTGCTTTTCTTTTTAGGGAAGTAGGATTAAAAATTTGATAAGATGATTTGGAGAAACTCTTAGGTTGATAATTCATGAAAAGTTTCTGAAATTTATAATTTCTTACATTGATTTTAATATTTCAGTATTTTAAATATTTTGTTGTCAGTAGAGGCCATTCATTAAAATGCCCTACTTCTTCCACTTCTAGATAGACTTGTGTTTGTTAGGGGGGAAAAAAAAGTAAGTCAAGCTATAATAAAATTGATGTTAAAACTAGATTTAGAAACAAAAACCAATCCAAAACTCTTCATACTACACTTTGGCCAACAATCCAGGATTGAAGGGCAGTGAGATAATTCTTTTAGAACAGCTAGTATTTTGCATTGCTGCACAAAATTAGTGTACTTAAAAACCTCTTTTGCAATGCATTAGCTCTAAATTTTATATATTTTTTAAAAGTTATTACAGTTCTGTCCTGATGCATCAGAAGAAAATTTTCTTATTTAAAAAACTATTAACAGCTGTGGTTTCAGCAAAGACTTCAGTAAACAGGCAGCAATGTTGTGATGTACTGAATACAGTAGTATATAGGGCACTTTTAACCTGCCATTAAAAGCTTATAATACAGCAAATTAGATAGCTGTGGCACCCATTTTTTAATTGCACTTTATTAATTTTAAAAATGTGGTGAAATATTGATAAAATTTAATGTTGTAAGCTTGTGTCTTTGCTTTTTTTATGCAGAAAAGTAAATGCATGGTAATTAGCATCGTAACAAATGCTTTTGAATGTAATATCTTATTAGTAGTGGCTTAAAACTTTATTTTTTAACAGATGCATTGTAAAAGCAGACTCTTGGCATGTCACCAGGTGTCTTTTCTATGGGCATATCAAATGGAAGGAGTGATCTTGTAAAAAATAGCTTGGTTTGCTTTTCTTTTCCATTCTTCAATACCAGGTGACAGTAGCTTGCTGATCATGGGACAGACTATTGGTACCAGTTAGACTGTATGTAGAAATGCAAGTTTCTCTTTTATATGGCTTTAATTTTTCATCAAAAGATGAGTAAATACCACTTTCAGAACTCTGCAGGAGAGTGGTAGGTTAGGTGTTCTGTAACTGATTGTGGAATCAGTACTTGCAGAGAGGAAGTATACTTCAAATACTCATTTTCTCAGAGTATTTCAGTGGATTTCAGTGGAGGCTCACACAACAGGGATGCTGTATGGGTTATCTGTGTGAATTCTTCAGTGGTAAGAATTACATCTCTGAAGCCTACTTTACCTCTATAAATACATGCTATCTTGAGGGAACTCCATAATTTAATAACTTAATTGCTTAAAACATATAATTCATTGAAAAATGAAATACGTGCACAGGAAAATAAGGGGAGCTGGCTTCATATATAAATTCTTAACAATTCCAAATTATGTACTAAAGTTTATTAAAAGTTTAAATAGTCACAGTGTTTGGAAGAGAATGACTTCCATCTTTGCTTCAAATATTGTGGGAGAAGATTACTCATATTGCAGAACTAACAACCTAAGGGTAAAAGCCTACACAAGTGAGCAAATGTATTCAGGCAGCATTAAAGAGGAGAGGAGAAGACTTTGAGTACACACCTAGAGATCCAGATGTCTTCCTACTGCTGTGCTTGGGACAACAACAGACAGATACATAGCAAAAAGGTTTAGGTGTTTGTGTCTCTGTTCACGATGGAAAAATGAAATTTTATTCTGTAGAACTTTCAAGCTGTACAAAATGGAATCAACCAGTTGTTGATTATTGTATGAAGAGGACTTTTTCTCATGGCTTTGTGTGTGTTTAAGCATATGTATGTTCAGGCTTTATGTAAAAGACAATTTAATAGAGAAGTCTGAAAAATTGTTTTGTGATGCTTCTGCTGAGCCAGTCAGGAAAATAAAGGGCTGCTTGACAATGACTCCATCTTAGGGTCTGCTGTGCTGTTGGCTGCTGCTGAAAGCCATCAATGAAGCAAATAGAAGGGGACTAGAATTTTCAGATGAAAAAGTGCAAGTATGGAAGACTGAAAACTATTGCAAGCCCCTTGCCTATTTTAATACCCTACTGTACAACAGCATTATCTGGCTACAAGGAACTCCACGAGGGAAGGTTCCTGGTCAGATTTCTCTGTCTGTGGAATACAGGCAGAAAAAGAATGGAACTTCATTGCTGATACCCTGATTGATGGCAGCCAGATGGAAATAGTGATAATATTTGTGAACTTTTAACCTTCATCCAAACCTGGATAAAATCTGTATTAGGTGAAATTCTTAGGATTTTCTGAAAGCAACTTGAAAGTTGTTTCTATGGCAGAGAAGTTGAAATATGTGCTGCCTGGGTTGTTTACAGATCTGGGATAAAGCGTCAAGTCATACTTTTAGATGGTAACACTTGGTAAGGTTTCTTATCCATTAAAAATTCCTACTAGCTACCTCCTTTCAAGTCTTGTTCTATTTATAATAACCAAGCACTTTATAGCTCAGTAAAGAATGGAAGGTAGCTATGAAGAATAAATCATATTGTTTGGTATAAGAAATATTTTGGCAAAATTTCTTCTGAGAACAGTTTCATTGTGTGATGTCCTGCATCTGTTTAATACTTAGTAAATACATTTTTAACCTAGTTGTGAGTAAAAGAAGTGTCTGTAAGGGAGTGAAGTATGAAGAGATGAGCATGGCTTGGTATCAACCACATAATGATTCAGTGTGCTATTTATAACTTCCTACTTACTGAAATTGAAAACACAAAAGCAAATAAAATATTCTGTATTGTATCTTTATTTTTAATCTATGTGTGGGATGTCAAACATTATACTTGTCTTATGGACAGGACATGCTTTTATGAGCCTATAAATATTTAAGTATATGAGAATCTGCACCCAAATGGAACATGTTGCATGTAAATTGTCTTCTAAGTTTTTAAATTTTGGTATTTTTAAAAATTTGCTAGGTTTGAAAGCAACATTTAAATATGAATACTAAGCTGTAATACAGAATGCAAAATTTTGAATGCAATGTGGTTTTGTTTATAGTAATCCTATTCCAGTTTCACAAGAAACACCAAATCATAAGGGGAAGGGAGGAAAAGGGCTAATCATGAGCTCGGCTATATAATTTGCACACTTAATATGCACACATCCAAATGTCCTAGATTTGTTTCTAGCATGCATTTACCAAACAGTGTTTTCTTCAATATTGACAGATACCTATTTATGTAGAATAAGCACAGCTAATCTGTTATAAAATCAAATTAGAAAGCCTGTTTGGAACAAATGAGTTACAAGTTAGGCATAAGTAATGGAGCCTGTAATTCGAAAATGTTTATATTATCTATCTAAGAAGAAACTTGATGAGTTTAGCTAACTTATATGCAGATTCAGGATGAAAACTGTAGATTCTGCTAGACTGATTTCTGGTAAATCTTGACAATCTGGTTTGCAGTAAATTCTAATACTGTCACAAAATTACAGGATCACGTTATTAAATTCAGCTAGTAATGTGACCTGATTGGACTAGCAATCCTTATCATGGCACAAGAACTTAAACATGCAATATAACAATTCTGAAGATTGGTGATAAAAGTAATCCGTCATAGCAAAGTGAATTATTAAGTATTATGGGTTTAAATTTACTTTCTATTACAGGACAGAATCTGAATTATTTGTTAGCATTTCTGTGATATTGTAAAGCATTTCTATATTTTGTTTGAACAGTTTAGGAGCTTGCATAAAATTATATTGGCTGATTTTTTTCCCCTTTGATATATGCAATAATGTCAATAAGCAATAAATTGCATGTTGTATGCAAGGTATTGGTACATCATAATAAAGGAAAAAACACAGCTCCTTATTTTGTGAATCTTTCTTTCTTAATATGGTAAGAGCTTATGTACCTATAATGAGTACTTCATGAAAGAACAGTTTGGGGGGTTAAATTCTGAAACAACTGGCTTTAACGGTATCTTGAGATTTCATGCTGTATCTGATTTATTTTAAAGAAGGTGAAGATGGGTGTATGAGGTCTGAGCCCCACTGTTGCTCAGGTGGCTGGAATTTTGAATGCTGAAATTCTATGTAGGACATCACAGGGGGCAGGAATGTAACTTAAACTACAAATTTGTGTATTGGGGAATTGTATATTATGTAAATTTATGTAGTGGGGAAGAACTTTTGGATTGGATAGTATAATTCTATTGCATTGTCTTGCAATACCACATGTGCCAGGGCATAGACTAGACAGTTTTCTGAAGGCTCTGGGGATAAAGAGCTGCTGTTGTCAGCATGTTATAAATATGATGCACTACACAGTCCCTTACTGAATACTAAAATGGCAATTAAGTTCCTCAGTATGGCAATTCCTAGGTTCTATATGTGCATGGAAGCATGAATTGTGTGGTAAAGCCCACAGGTTTCTTTGAGCATCCCTAGAGATTGCTGCTGTTTTATATCTTAACCACTGGCTTCCAAGCACAGGTTTCTTTGGGTTTTCTTGTGTTATGCAGTGGTTAAATTGCTTGAAGAAAACACAAAGCAGTACAGTGTTTTTACTTTTTTTCCTTTCATTTTTTGAAGGGTATTTAGTTGCATTTGTAGATTATATACTTAAGGTACTAATTTTACACTGCTAGTGTAGTAAACTACTCATTAACTAATGGCTCTGTTAGAAAGTGAGTGGGAGTTTCTGGGAACAGATGTTCTTTGGGGTCAGATGCTATATAGGTCAGATTTCCAACTGCTTGAGGAAGGAAAATGGGGCTTGGTAGGAGGCCTTTGTATTGGCACCAGGCAGCTTTAAACACTGAATAGTGGGAAGGAAGGACTGGGCATGGCTGGGAACAAGGGATGCCTTTCAGTGAGCCATTCTTAAACTGATGCATTCAACAAATCTTGCTTAAAGTGTGAGAAACATTATCTCTCCCTAAGATGTAGGATATAGGAAGTATTTTTTATATCCACTTCTTTGTCATATTTGAATGTACAGGTGCTTTTCATTTTTTTCCTAAATTTTTTTATTACTCTTTGAATTCTTGCTGAAAACTTTGGTTTCTCTCCTCATATTGGTGTGATAATTTTGCACTAAGATTAAAACAAAAAATCAATCTTTGCAATGGATATTTGTCACATTTTAGAAGTTGGGGTACTGTGGTGTCTTTTTTTGATCTACTTTTCTGGAGTTCACAGTGCAATATACCTATGGGCAGACTGCTTCATTGAGACTGGGACCTTGGTGTTCTTTGTGAAGAAGCCTTTACATTGAGTAAAAAATATTTTGCTACTTGGCTTATCTTACAATAGTGAAAACTATTATCTATACAATGAGTAATAGTGCAGCTGTTGCTTGTGGTGGAGAGTGATGGTGGAAGCAGAGAGATGGCATACTGACATCTATGGCATTATGTACTTGGAGAGGAAGGAGTAGGAGCAATTTTCCATTTGAGAACATCAGAGAGACAAAATCTGTTTTACCATAGAGTCCTTCTGCCACTGACTTGAAATACTTAGAAACAGAGATTTCAGTTGCTCTCTGGGAGGATCTTATTAAACAGTGTTGTTAAGTGAAAACAGGATGGGTGACTTGTGGCTGTTCAACCTGGAGAAGAGAAGGCTCTGTGGACACTCCAGAGCCCCTTCCAGTATGTAAAGGGGCTATAGGAGAGCTGGAGAGAGACCTTTTACAGAGGCATGTGGTGATGGGATAAAGGGGAATGGATTTAAACTGAAAGAGGGCAGGTTTAGATTGGATGTTAAGAGAAATTCTTCCCTGTGAGAGTGGTGAGACACTGGAACAGGTTGCCCAGTAAAGCTGTGGATGCCCCTGTTGAAGGCCAGGTTGGATGAGGCTTTGAGCTACCTGGTGTAAGTGTCAGGAAAATTAATCCACAAACACCTAAGGTTTATGTCCAAAAAGGAGACAGAGGAGTCCTGTAACTTTGTTCAAATAAAAGGAGAGGTCATGGGGCATTCCCATGGGGTCTCAAAAGTTTTAGGGCACACAGCCTCCTTTTTACCCTAATTTCCCGGCCGCATTCTTCCTCTCTCCCCATTGGCTGAGGTACTTCAGAGGTACAGACTCCCTGAAACACCTAATAGCCCCCCACCCTCTTTTTCTTTTTCCTTGTGTCTCCATTATTTTTCTCTAAATCCAGAGATTTAGCACAGTCTTGAGTGAGTAGCAGACTGTGTCAATTAGTGGAATTCCTATGGAATTTGTGGTTTCCCCCATTGCTTTTCACCTCTGCATCTGACCATATCTGCCATCAAGCCCACAGCTTCGTTAAGACACCTCCTTCTCATTCCTTTCATGGGGAAGGTGTCCCTGCCTATGGCACAGGGGTTGGAATGAGAGGATCTTTAAGGTCCCTTCCAACCCAAACTGTTCTGTGGTTCTGTATGTGTAGCAAGGGAAGACACAAAATGATTGTTCAGTGCTGCTTACACAGCTGTTACTGTGAGTGTAGTCTCAGATGGATACTGCAGTAAAGCCAAATATGCCTGAACTGGGAAATTATGGAGGCAATCAGAACGTTTTCTAGAGCATATAGTAGAGATTCAGTTCCTGACATAATAGTAAATTTCTATCTTAAGGTTCTCAATATGCTGTGCTAATAATTCCTGCGTGCAGAGGGGGTAGAAAATAATTTCCTCTTAAGTAATCAAGACTATAAAAGGGCAAAAATGACTGAAAGGATGAATCTTTGGTATTGTTTTATACTTGTATTTTTATTTCATTTTCACACTGAATGGCAATGTCCTTGTTCATAAGAAAGATCCTGCTTTGAAAGATGGCATGTAAAAGTTTGGATTTTCTTCATCCTAAGCTACTGTAATAACTACGTCACTTGAAGATTAAATTAGTTTACCCTTTAATTCTATTTTTAAATGTTACAATTAAATAGACTATTTGGGAAAAAACTGTAGTTCTTACATCAGTTCTAATTGTTGTACATTTATAATGAATGTTTCTTGGCTCCCCACCTGCTTTTTGCACCTGACAGCTTCTTTAGAGAACACGAGGTGGGATGAACATTGAAATAGTCCTGTGGGGTTTGTACCTGCTCTTACAGTGGTTACTGCATAGCCAGGTCTTAGCACTTGTTGGTCAAAAAGGGCTGTGATGAAGTTAATATTCTGTGCTTTGATGCACACTGAGCTCCATCTTCTGTGTGTTATGCACAGTACTTCACACGTGCAGGTAAAATGCATCTTCTGGCTTGGAAATAAGGCAGTTTGCTTAGGAAACCTTAAAAGAGCTATGATACTTTTCTTGGCTAGTTGATGTTTAAAAATAATCTTAAATAACTTTACTATCTCCGCAAGTTAAATACTAAAGAGGATACACCTTCACGGTATCGGTGCTGCTAGTACGTTGAGGGTTCCTTCTATACTTAAGCAATTATTCGCGGTTGTAAGGGGCAATGATTTCACACACAAGCCCTCAGCACGAGGTGCGAGCACAGCTGCCCGGGGCTTCCCGCGAGCCTCTCTTGGCACAGTTCGCTCTCGCTGGCAAGCTCGGACCCGGCTCTCGTCCCCGGGCTGCCAGGCCTGGGCAGCCGTGCGCTGGGCGAGGGCTCAACCCCGGGGCCGCGGGGGACTCAGCCCTGTGCCCGGCGGCGGGAGGGGACCCAGGTCCGTGCCCGGCCGCAGGAGGAGACCTGGCTCCAGCCCGGCCCCGCTCCCGCAGCCCTGACGGCGGGCGGGGAGCCGGGCCGGGACCTGGGCGGGGAGCCGGCCCCGTGCCCGCCCCTCGCCGCCGGGCGCAGGCGTGCAGCGGGGCCGCGTTCTCGCGAGGGCTCGGGGCCGCCGCGGGGGCGCGGGCCGGGCCAGGCCGGGCGAGGTGAGGAGAGGAGGATGAGGAGGATGAGGGTGCGGGTGCGGAGGATGTGCGGGGCGCGGCGGGGAGCGGCAGCGCCGGCCTCGGCGGCGCTGGGAGGCGGCGCTGGGGCGGCCGGGCCGCGCGGAGGGGCGGGCCTGCCCTGACCTTGCGGCTCGGTCACGGCGGGGGCCGGGCCGGGGCGGGAGCCGCTGTCCTTCAGGGCATGCGGGCACAGCTCCGACGGGACCGTGAGGAGCCTGGGCAGCAGCTCGGGGCAGCCCCGCTAGGGCCTTGGGTTTTGTTTGGGCTGGAAGCTTGTTACTTAAATCGATTTTTCAGTTAATTTTTTAATTTGTGGTGCAGTACTGCACCTGCACTTGGCGTTCACCTCAATAAATAGCCGGTGTAGTTTTGTGTTACGAATGTTTGCTTTCTTTTTGTTTAGAAATTTGATCTTGAAAGGCCCGGTGTGCAGAGGCCATGGGTTTGTCCGCGTCCTCCCCGGCTGCCACAGAGCAGCCACCGAATGCATCCAGGCAATACCAGACGGCGTCTCCACCTTCAGAATGTCCCATGTACCAAGAAAAAATGAGCGGTAATCATTCTTGAAACCTAAATGAGCTAAACTCTATGTGGAAACAAGACTGAAAAGTCTTGGTGGGGGGGAGGGAGAAATTCTTCGGATAAATTTGAGGTTTTTGTTCAAATAAGTAATTCTCAAATAAATTTTACTTAGGAGGAGTCACTTGTTCACCCGAACACTGTGCCGGCTGCTTTGTTTGTAGAGACAGGAGGTGCTTACTGTAGAAGCTGTGGGTCGCTTCCAGTTGTCCGGTTTCCTAAGGGCCCTGCAGATCTGTTCCATGGTGTGGCACAGCCACAGAGGGTCAGGGAGCCCCACAGAGATGGTGATGGGTTGATTGGTTGTCATTAAAAACTGTGCATCTGGAAAAGGGCTGCACAAGGGTGGAGTGAGATGGACGCCTGGAGAAGGATGTCAGCTCTTCTGTTGACTCAGTAAATGCACTGGGTCCCTTAGGAAGTCTTAAGTACAAACAGTTCAGTATTGGGACCAGGATGGGGGGTGGGAAATGAGCATTCAGAGACTACACAGGCAACTCAGGGTTGTCATGATTTTTGGGGCCTGACATGCAGGAAAGAGAGCAGTCAAAACTGTTAAAAAGCTCAGGAAAAATAATGAAATACCCATTTGCATTTACACGAGCTTTCAATGAACTTTTCCATTTCATGTATTGGAGTTTTCATCTTGTAACAAAACGTATACTGCTGTTGTGTTTAAGGCTGTCCAATGCACATGAAGAGTGCTGATCACAGAACTGAGAGCACAGATGATGTTCCTGCACATCAAGAAAGAGCTTATGAGTTTGTAGCATGTCCTGTGAAGTCTGGTACAGCTCAAATGAAAGATGACATAGATCCCAGCAATATGGTAACTTTTGCTTACTTCATATGTTTTTTTAGTCTTCTTTCTTCTGAAGTATTATACCCAAAAATGTAAATAGTGTTACTATGAAGCTGGAAAGTCTGGGAAATAACATTATTGTTTTATTTTTAAGACTGCATTTTCTCTTTTTTGTGCAATTTTTTATTTAAAAACAAGTCACTTCTTATTTAGCACTGTATTAAAACTTACATCTCTGGTGGTTTTCCTGTTTTTAAAGATATCTTTTGCTCTCTATTTACTAGTTGCATAAATGTTTTTTATGATACATTGTTTACATTGTTGGATTTTAGTTTCTGTGTAACAGCAGTATGGTTAAGTTCTGATTAGCATCTCTGAGATTTCCTCTGATTTACAAAAAGCATTGCTCTTTTGAAAATTGAAGTTTAGGCAGAAAGCTTTCCTGTAGTCTCCTGATGACAAACTTGTGCAAAGAGTTCTGCTGAAAAAAAAAAAAAAAAAGGTGGAATTGAGTAAAGGCTGAACTTCTTGATCTTTGTAGGAGTTGATTGATAATGCTTTGATTTTTCTCAAACACTGTAACTTACCAAAATGTTAATAATGTAGTTTGGTTTTGGTTCTCCTTGTTCGCTAGATGCCTCCTCCCAATCAGCAGCCATCTCCAGGTCAACCATTTCCATTGTCAACTGTTAGAGAAGAATCTTCCATTCCTAGAGCACATTCTGACAAGAAATGGGTCTATCCTTCAGAGCAAATGTTCTGGAATGCTATGCTAAGAAAAGGGTAAATACACTGTGAACTA
Organism: Ammospiza nelsoni; assembly: GCF_027579445.1. Lineage (NCBI taxonomy): Eukaryota > Metazoa > Chordata > Aves > Passeriformes > Passerellidae > Ammospiza > Ammospiza nelsoni. Next base: position 19,151,107 of record NC_080641.1, on the reverse strand, counting down.
TCAGATATGTCTGTGAGCCTAGAATTCATGAACTAGTATCATTAGTTATTGGTCTTGGGGGTTTTTTTTGGGGTTGTATTTTTTTTTTTTGAGAGTTTGTGGCTTTTAACCAGAAAATAATAAAATAGCTCTTTTAAAAAATAACTTTTCTTATAAACATCTTTATATTTTAAAGGGTGAGTTGGTCTCAAAAAGCCGTGTGTCTTCTAGTGATTAGGAGGATGGTAAAAAATGTCAAGCAACTGCTAGTGGCTCAAAGTCCCTGTACAGGGGTAGACAAAGTTTGTATGATGGCAGTCATGCCAGCTGCACGATTGCCAGTTGGTTTCATGCTAATGCTGTGAAATGACAGTAAAAGTTCTATGTGAGAACTTCTAACTTTGCACAGTGGCTAAAACTGAGGAAATTTGCAAGTAAATATTTTTAGTATTTACAAAGATTTAGTGTACGCAAGACTAAAAATCCTCCTGTGCTGATGTTTCTGTATTCTTTTGTAATGATTTGTCATTCTCTAACAGGTGAAGTTTACAGGTAGTTTACTTTTGGAGCAATAGTAATTCTTTTTCCTACATGTCAATGTGGTTCGTAACTCAATATGACATAAGCAGCCTGGATGGAACATACAGGATTGGCTCCTGTAAACACTGAAATGTCTTAAGGTTATGCTAGTTGAATAGGAAGCACACATACAGTCAAAATGCAGTGTCAAGAGAGATGGAAAGTATTCCTAAGTGTTTGCAAAATGTATTGAATACAGGACTTCTGTGCATTAGGAATGCAAGTGGGATTTTTCCTAAGCATTGTTTATTAATACTGTGGATGTGGTGATGTTTGCACACCCTGATAACTTTCTGATCCAGTTAATTTAGCTACATAGAATTTGTAGATCTCTGTGATGATAAGTTGGATAGCCACACTTGTGCACAGAAAATGAAGTGGTTCTCAAGATGCTTAAGCAGATGAGCCAGAAGTTTGCATACTTGTCTTGTGTCTTGCATACAGCTGTAAATCTTCATTCAAAAGTTTATCAGATAAAGCTAGGAAGGTATGCTGTATGTTTATAAACAATATGCTATGCTGTAATGTTTATAAACAATTTTCAACTTCTTATTTTTTAGGTGGAGGTGGAAAGATGATGACATAACAAGTGAAGACATGACCAACATTATTAAGATTCATAATCAAAATAATGAGCAAGCCTGGAAGGAGATTTTGAAGTGGGAAGCTCTACATGCTACGTACGTACCTGTGAAATGTTGCATATGGAATATTTGTTATGACAAAGATATGAGTTGTAAACTTGGATTAGCATGACTGGTGACAAGACTGTCACTTTTTAGACCAGCATAGTCCCTGTTCCTACAAGACACAGACTAGTTAAGCATTTGGTATTGTAAATTTTTCTCTGAAATTCCATGATCATTTTTACACAGTAGTTTGGATTATGGTTTTCTATTCTTTAATCTGTTAAATCTGTGGATTAGATTTGCAGAGAACTGCTTTGTTGACAAATTAGAACAATGGTTTGGAGCAGATCAGGGGTACTGATATACCAGCAGTAAATGCTGACAGAAACTGGGTGACTTTTCAAAGCTTTAGAAAAAGGAAAAAATGTTGGGTTATATCACTTGTAATTAATTTTTTACTGTTGCTTTTTTCTACTCAGTTTCTGTGTTGCTAAAACAAATTACCACAGTGGTTTAATCACTGAAAATAAGACTGTGTTAACAGGTGAAAACTCTTTTCTTTTTGAATTGTGTGCACAGGGAATGTCCATGTGGGCCCTCACTGATGCGGTTTGGAGGCAAAGCAAAGGAGTACTCGCCAAGAGCCAGAATACGTTCATGGATGGGGTACGTAGGACTTTTCAGAAAAAAGATCTCCAGTCTCCCATAGTCTTTTTTTGACTATTTTTGACGTTTTTTGAATGTTTCTCGGCTCCCCATCTGCTTTTTGCACTTGACAGCCTCTCTAGAGTCTGTGTGGTGGGATGAACATTGAAGTGGTCCTGTGGGGTTTGTAGCTACTTGTTACAATGGTTACTGCATTGCCAGGTCTTAGCAGTTGTTGGTCAAAAAGGGAGGCTGGAGAAATGTGTCTGAAAACATGTTGTGGAATTAATTTAAAGATGTTTCAGAACTGGTATTGCAAGTTAGAATTGCCAGGAGATAGATGTACTAGTGGGATCTTACGGACAAACAAATCGTGAATGGGCCTCCCTCTCCCAGGTTCATAATCCCCAATAATGTCTCCATGGGGTGTTCCCCATCCCCTGCAGGTACGAGCTGCCCTTTGACAGACATGACTGGATCGTTGACCGCTGTGGCAAGGAGGTGCGCTACGTCATCGACTACTACGACGGCGGGGCGGTGGATGAGAACTACCAGTTCACCATCCTGGACGTGCGCCCCGCGCTGGACTCGCTCTCGGCCGTCTGGGACAGAGTCAAGGTGGCCTGGTGGCGCTGGACTTCATAACTGCTCCTGTGGTGTGTACTCCAAAATAACCACTTTGCTCCTAGACAGTGGACTGTCAATATCAGGACTTGAGACAGAGGTTTGCTGCAGCTGTCATTGCTTTCATCATCACCACTCTTCTTTGGGGGTGGGAAGGGAGGACAGGGAAATCTCTCCCTAAGTACACCAATGCTTTGTGGTGTTTCAAATGGAATAATAAAGTTACAGTGGCAAAAACATGTATCTTAATTTTCTTAAGAACTGGGAAGCCTTTCTTTGTCTCAGATTTTGCGGAAGCTTGCCTTCTTTTCATTTCATGACTTCAGTGCTGCTCCAAATACATTGAAATTCTGATTCTGACTGGAGCTTTGAGTATTACTTGATTATTGAAAACAGGAAATTTCTGCCATTATTTCACATATTTAAAGTATTTGGATACCTCCATGATGAATAAATGGTAAAAGATCTGAACTCTTTCAAATTACGTGTTTTATTTACATAATAAAACCATGTATTTGTTTTCACATAGACATTTTAACTATTCAAATACATCCTCAGAAAACTTCAGTTAATCAGTTAAAGGAGGTGTAGTGTGGTATGAGTATTTTAAAGGTATGTTATGTAGAAAAGGAGAACACTCATGCCTTAATCTGCAATTTTTCTTTGAACCGAAGAACACAGCTAGAAGCAGGAAATGAGTGTCACTTTTAAAACAGCATTTCTAAAAGGACAAAATTGATATTTAACGGCTATTTATTTGAATATTTAAAAGTTGGTTTTCTGACGTAAGAAAATACATTATTACAGTATTTTCATATCCGTAATGTGTGTCATGTAATGAATTCAGGACAGAGCTAAGCCTTATTTAAAGCACCTCCTGCAGTGTATCTGCATTTGGCATCCTGGCTGCATTAATGATATTTATTACAGCATAGTTTTTTATATAATAAGGAATTGCACAAGGGGGTGTGGCTACACAATCAAAGACATGAGTATAGTGAGGTATATTACAGGTGTGTACATAACTGGGCTAAAAGGGTATCAAAATTGCCAAGGGAGGAGGTTGATTGGAGTGTTTTCTAAGGGTGATGCATGGCATAAAGATTTGATTATTGTCTGTGCTTAGTAAGGGAAACTAACTTTTTAAAGTCTTCCACTGTAATAGCTTTAAGTTTGCACGACTCAGTAAATTTCAGGTGCTGTGCAAAACACTTGGAAATGGAAAGGAGTAAGAGAATAGCACGTTGTACCTTTTCAAATGAGGGAAGCTGCCTTCTTGAAACTCCCAACCTTAATGTGAAAGTAGCTGTACATTTCATTTTCTGAAAGTGGCCTGTGTTTAACTGACTGGAACTTTCCCTTTCCCTTTCCCTTTCCCTTTCCCTTTCCCTTTCCCTTTCCCTTTCCCTTTCCCTTTCCCTTTCCCTTTCCCTTTCCCTTTCCCTTTCCCTTTCCCTTTCCCTTTCCCTTTCCCTTTCCCTTCCTTTTTTCTTTTGATAGGAAGCCCCTCTTAATGTTTCAGGAAAGTCATTTCCCATTTAGGGAAAAATCAGTCAGGGAAATTTTCCTACTTTGGAATTCCAATGATCACAACTAGTTCCCACCTCATAGACAACTGTTGTGCATGGTAGGAATAAATATTATCCAGAATCCTAAGAGGTAAAACATGCTCTTACCCGTACGCACTTTGTTCATTCCTTTTTCAGCTTTTCAGTGATTCATATATCTGTGTATATATATATATATATATAAATTATAAACAAGGAAGATAAAATTTCCATCTAAATAGGCAATATATGGATAAGATAAATGAAAAGAGAGTTTGTATGAAGCAAATGAAGGAACTGACTCATGAAGGAACTGCTCTGTTCTAACAGTAAAGATTGAGGAGTACTCTTTTTGGGGTGGTGGGTTGTTTTCCTGTGGGATTATTTTGGTAGTTGTTGGTTTATGTATTTGGCAACTTGCTACACTGAGGATTCTGTATTTCTCATAACTAAATATGGAAAGGCTAAACCACTGTAGGGAGTACTTCAGAAGCTTCAAAAGCACGAGTTTGCTTTGTTGATTTTGGCAGTGTGATGTTGAGAGCGTGGAAATTGTAATCGCTGCTCAATCTGGGGAAACTGTCACAAGCCACTTATGTGTTTACTATCTCCTGTTACCTTTATCTACCACAGATTCAAAATTGTTCTTTTCTGTGCTACTGTTAATGCAATGTACTACTTTGTCATCAAACTAAAAGGAGAATCAAATAAATAGACTTTTCTTAACTTTGGTATTTGGTGGTCATGCTTTTAGCTGTAAGAATTATTAAAATGAGCTTTTACATGTGTCATGAGATTCTAGTCTGTTACAACTAAACTCTTACTATAGAGTATATATTTGATATTGTTACTATCTGTTATTGTATATTACTACAACTTAACTATTGTCACATCTTTGAATATATTCTTACTCATTTTTCAGGTGAATACAAAACAAAAACCCAAGGACCAAATTCAAGTGTTTACTAACCGAAACAGCAGTTCTCAGAATAAGAGCATATGACAAAAAATACATTCATCCTGAGCCTGGCTAACTTGAGAGGAATGCAAGGAAATGTAAAAAAAAATCCTAAAAGACTAAATGAAAATAATTAATTTCTACAAGCAGTAAGACTTAAGGAAGTAAATGGAGCTTTCTTCTTTAGGCTTGGGTTTTCTTGATGCATGATGCATGGATGTTAGAATTAAAATTATAATTCCAATGTAAATTTGAAAAATGGTGATTTAAATTGGGCTTTTTTTAATCCTTAGGAAGGGTGTTTTAACTAAGAAACTATTGTTCAGGCTATATTAAAAGAAATGTGTGTATATATGCATAAATAAATACATTTATGTTCTTTCTTTGTAAGTATAGGAAGGTCTGGAGAGCTCATGGAGCCCAAGAAAGTGAAGAAGTATCCTGATCAAGTCCTTTCAGGGAATTCTGCAGTGACATCAGGTTCCCAATCCTGGTCAGGCTGAAACAAAATTTTGGAACCTGTCTCAAACTAAGGTTAACCTCATGCACATTACAAAGGGAAAATGCAGACACTCACTAAAGAAAAGCTGCTTCTATAATTAGTTCTGTATTTAGATATCTGAAGTTCACCTGTGTTCTGCTTTGCTGTATCAAAGCCCTGCTTGACCTACTGTGTTTCACTCTTGCAGATGAAACAAGTTAGGGGTGCCCTCCTGGCCTGCCCTGTGCTTAAGGATGTCACAGTGCCCAGAAACTGCACTCTCTGGGACTGGTGGAAAAGGACTCCAGCATAACATTCCCAGCTGTAATCACATGCAGTCAGGAGTGGTTCTGACCTTGATTTCCTGGAGCAGGAAGCCATTCTGCATTCAGGTATGGGTTTTGGCCGCTTGCACTGGTGTCACTCCAGGCTGCAATGGCCGCCCTGCACAGGGTGCCTGGCACTGCTGCCACTCTACAGGGGCACCAGACTGCCTGCTCTGCCTCCAGCACCCTCCCTGCTCAGTCACAAGGGACCAGCTCTCTGCTCTCCTGCAGTTTGTCCTGTCAGTATCTGGCCAACAAGAGTGCTCTGTAACTGGGGAGTAATTCAGAGGCTGATCTTTCTGGGATGCTTGGAGTTCCTGACTCTGAGTCATCCTGCATTTTGCCCTTGGAAGCAGTTTGGAAGGGGGAGCTGTAGCTCTTCTGTCTCACATTTATTTTTTTTTCTTCTGTCCCCTAGAAACACTTTTGCTCCTTCCTTTCATACTATGCTCACGGTCCTAGCTTCAATCCCTCTAAGAATTTTTCAGCTAAGGCTTAAAATTTCTGCCCTGCTTTGCTGTAAATGAGAGACTCTATTGCTGTAAGATAGTTGTGTCCATTCTTGATTATTGCTACTTTCTACTGCCAAAGCAAAGTGTTCTGGATTACCACTTCTGAATTATGAGGTGAAAGAGGCGTGCTAGTTTAGTGTGAAATTTTGTCTAGTGTTTACATAATTTATTTACCACCAGCACTTTAATGTGCTCTGTAAATTTGAAGTCTCAAATGTGCTGATGAATACAGTTCTGCTTTCAAAAGGTGTGAGAGTGACAAAGGATGTCAGTGCTCTGAAAATGGTCATAAATAGTCTGTCATCTTACACACTCCCATTGTGTTTGTTCCACTCTTGTATCCAAGTGTGGGGGAAGAGGAGCTAATGTGCCAGTTGCAGGAGATGGAGGCAGATATATTGTGTTAGCTCAGCAGCCAAAAATGAACTGCCAGACTAAGAAGCATTTCCTAATATTTGGACTTCTACTAAAGTTTGTTTTTTATAGACGGTAGAAATGCCTCTTTCAGAGCCATCACTTTTTAAAGGCATCTGTTCCCAGCACTTACTAAATGATAGGGCACGCTAATTCTCTGTCTCCTTTGCTTACTCCATGTAGTGAGGTTCCACAAGCCAATGTACTTGATGTGGCAGATGAATGATTTAAGAAAAGATGCTAGATGTGCTTATTTCTTCAGTATCATACCCTTCCCTACCCACAAGTATTTTTACATATGTTATTTTAAAAAATGCACAGGATTGCTAGATTTTTACAAATTTTTAGTAGGCAACTTCATGCATTTTTACTCCCACTGAAAGAAAATGTATTCTGTTTATCATTCTACCTTTGTACAAGGTAAATTGCATGCAAAGATCTTTATGCAGTGAATCAAGTAAGTATTGATTCTCTCATCAGTGGAATCTATGGTCATATTAGACATGTCAAGTCATAAAAAGCAACAATTTTAGTTTGCATTAGATGGCTAATCACTTTTATGTGCTTCTCCTTCGAGAAAAAATGGCTTGTCAAACTCTTAAGGGAAGAATCTTACATTCTTCTATGAATGTGACAGTTACATCTATTTGGTCTTACTACTTGTACATCACATTGCATAGAAGCTTCTGGGCAGAGTCCTGCACTCCAGGCCTTATCATGAGGCCTTGGCCACGTGTGAAATGACACATTATTTCCAGGGAGCCACAGATTCTGATGGCAGCTCCCCCAGTATGGGTCTGCTTATCTGCAGTGTGGGTACAGACTTCTGACTGGAGTCGAAATGAATCCAATTTTCAAAGGATTATGTAAATTTATTGGAAGTATTAGGATAATTATTAGGCTTCATTAAGAAAATTTAAAAGATTAGATTCTTTTTTTTTGCTGACATTCAGTTTGGACTGTGGCCTGTCTCATAAAATAGAAACCATCACATTTGTTTTCTACATATGGGGAAAAAAAAAGACTGTCACGTTTTTGTTTTCCCATGTTATGCCAATTTTGTGGTAACTACAGAAAGTTTTAGCTATTTTGCTAACATGCTGCTGTTCTTGCCTCCAGCTTCTGAAGACTATGACCCCATAAACCTCCTGTCTGCAGAGATAGCTAATGCTTTAATTGATCATTAGTACACTTTCAAAATGAGTTTCCATCTGCCAAAAGATTAAGTGTCTCAGGGAATTGACTGAGAGCAGTTTCATGCATGGAGGATAAATGCAAGTGCCTTTAAAAAGCACTGCTAGATCACAAATCCTTGAAAAACTTGCTTCTAAAATACTTACAAGGAAAAGTAATAGGAAAGGTTTTTCCTCTGCTTTGTTTTGCTCTCAAATTAAGTATTTTTTTATATATCAATGAGAATTTGTTGCCTCATTTTCAAGAACTGAAAAGTGAAACCTCATGAAAATGCTGAATTTAACCTTACAGCAAACCATGCAATTTTCGGCAGCTTTAATTTGCAATGTAAATTTTTTGTTAAATGGGTTCATTTAAACTGTAAGAAAAAACACAGGAAAAAAAAAAAGACAATGTTCCAGTAGCTGTACTTAAGAATACTAGGAGAAAAATACTTCCATGTTTTATCATGTGTTTTCACAATTAGTGGGTTTGCTTCTCTATCTGTTTTCTTCAAGCTTTTGCCTTAGTTTATTTGAAAAGATTTTTACAAGTTTCCTGTTGGTTTCTCTCTGCCATTTTTGTACAAGGCACTTTTACCGTTGCAATAGCACTTACAGTTGTTATTAGAGAAATGGTAGCTTCTTTCTCAGGTCTCTGAAAAAGTGGTGCTATTTAACTCAGGCAAGGACAGCTCTGGCTGTGTCATTCTGGCTGCATTAGAGCTGGCAGCACTGTTGTATCAGAAAATGTGGGCACTGCAGCAGTGCCAAAGGCAGAGGTGTTGCACTGTTCAGCTGCCACCTTCACTGTGGTTATGGGTTCCTCATCAGTGTTGGTCTTGTGAACCCCAAATGGGCAACTGCAGTGACCCCCTGCACCTCGTAGTGTCCTTCGTGCCTTCTGGAGGATGTGCTTGTAGCACTGCCTGCACTTAGGATCGAGGAGGTGGCAAAGGGGCTGGCATGGAATTGATGGTAAAAGGTACAGATGGATATTCCAAAGTTACTTTTTTCCAAATGTCTGTCTGCTCCTGTGGGAGGATGGATTGTAGAAGAATAAGAGTTAGTGCTGAAGGCAATCTCACCCCTGAGGAGCTGCAGCTGTGCTAATTACGGTATTAGGAACAGGCCTGCCCTTAATAGGCCACAGATGTATCCAGTGAGTGTTATAAAAGGGTGGGCTGGCAAGTTGAGAGGGAGTTGGAGTTAGTTGGCTGTGCTGTGGAGGAAGGAGTCAGCTGGCTGTGAGGAGCTGCCTGTGAGCTATCATAAAAGAAGGTGTGAAAGTTTTATGGTATGACAATGACATACTCCTTCTCTGATTTGTCACTCAGGTTAGGGAAGAACTGGTCTAAATGCACTATTTGATATATATTCACTAGAGGTTGTTGAAACAATACCTGGCTGAGGCTGTAATTATACTGAATGGGAGGTAAAGGATACTGTTTTTGCAAATAACCCTGGGGAGATTAATCTAACCTATGTATGAAAGGTTGCATTCTGTTTGCCTTGTCAGGCAAAGTGGAGATACTGGTGGCACAATTGTTTTGTGACAGGATGTTGGAGCTGGCTTAATGTAGGCTGACTAAGAAGCGAAGCTTTTCTTTTTTAACTTTATTTGCTGTGTGTTCATGGGGAAGTATTCATTTAGAGAATGTGGCTAAAATTCTATCAAACACTTCAATGCTTGAAGAAATAAAGAGAGGAAATAAGATCTTGACTTTCAATTGTAATAATGCAATATGAAGGCCAGATTGTAACTGTAGATGTTCATTTCAAATTTAAATATTTAGCATTTTCAGTTGTCTGTGAATACACAAAAATTTATTACATTAAAATGGAATTTAGAACTTTGACATGAAGCTGATATTTTCATAGAGTGAAAAATATCAAGCTGACATTATACTGTCTCATTTGATGACTTCCAAATGTCAGAGTGCAGTAACTTATTCATAGGGACCTCTATGTCTTGCGATAGTGTCAATTCAAAAGACATTTACATCGACTTTTTTATTTAAACATGTAAAATGGAATATGCAAAGTGGCAGAGAAGAAGAGGGAAAGACCAGGGCAAGGAAGTTCTTAATAATAGAATGGAGGCACTTCTAAGGCTAATTTCCACCACAGCCTCATTTCTGACAGTGGCCTGGCTGTGCTGCTCCCTCCCAGCATCTTCCTCCTCCCCTGCTCAGCCACCACTTAGTTCTTGTAATTTCAACACAAGTTAGGGGGTTAGAAATCCTGAAAAGTAACCCCTCAGCCCTTGCTTTTAAAAGTGATTTTGTAATAATAGGAGATACTGGATGATTTTGCCTGGGAGTTAATTGATGCCTATATAATTAAGATCAAAGTTACAAGGTGCTTATATAGCTTGAGTTATAAGATCTCAGTATAACTTGATGTATCTATATAACCTGATATCAATATAACCTAAATAATCACTTTTTATATATCTATATAACCTGAATCATAGTTTATTTTATACCTATATAACTTGAATAATAATTTTCATACCTACATAACCTGATATAAATAACTTTTTATGTATCGTAATGGTTAGTATATGGTTAACTAGTTGCTTAATGCTGAATAAACAAAAAAGAAGAAACAGCTTGCCAGGTGGATAGCTTTAGAGATAGGTAAGTATAGTACGAATGAGAAATTGACAAGGGCAAAGCCAATTAGCCACAAAACAAAGAATTTGGGCCAGTCAAGACCAGACAGACCAAGGAACACCATAACTGTGCATGGTCTGATGACAAAGTTGAAAAGTTCAGATGTGAAGAAGACCTGGGAAGCCTTCATCAAAGAGCTCTGGCAAACTGGGGAGGCACAAGTGCAGTGCAAAAGAATGGTCTAACAACCACCATATCACACAATGTAAATTAGTTCTGGAGCCTGTGTGATGATGTTGTAGTGACACGGTGATACCAAGCAGTACTTAATGCATAAATATCCCACAGCACAGACACGGGTGGGTGAGTTAGGGGGAGGCAGCCCCCTCACCCCCCAGTGCTGCAATAAGCAAACACCTGCTATATAGACACTGGTCTATGGGGATTTATTTCCAGCCTGTCTTTCGGGCATCGTAATGGTGCTGTTGGAAATGCACAACCTCGGTGTGAGGGCTGGTAACGGGTTTGAAGCCACAGTAGTTGATTATAAGAAAAATTATTTTGTATTCTAGTAACTTTGCAGGGCTGTGTGTGGCTGCGATCCGTGTACAGCCCAAGGCCGAGCCGGCTCTTCCTCATGTGGGTCAGATCGTCGCACAGCGCTCCGCTGTGAGACAGGGCCGGGCGGACGCAAAGAGTGACAAGGGGCACACGGGGAGGGCCGCACGCAGCGGCCATTTTGTTCCCCTCGCTGCGGCGCGCTCCGGGCCGGCGGCGCCCCCTGGCGGCCATGGTGCAGACCCCGCAGCCGGCGGGGGGCGCGGCGGCGCGCGCCGGCGGCCATGTCGGAGCTGGCTCGGGAGGAGCTGTCGGCGCTCGCCGCCATCTACTGCGAGCCGGGCGCCTGCGAGGTGCTGGCGGCCTCAGGTGATGCGGCCGCGCTCTCTGCCCACAGCCCGGGCTCGCCCGACCAGACCCCGGGAGGAAGCACGGCGGGGCTCAGCACGGGCGCAGTCGCTCGCTGCTGTCGCTTGTCGCGTGTCCCTGCCCCGCCGGTGTCTGTGCTGGCGGCCGCGCTTGGAGCGCGGAGCCCAGCGGGCCCTGCTCGGTCACAGTCAGGGACCTGCTCGGTGCCCTGCGGCCCAGCGCTGGGAGCGGGCTGGCTGCTCTCTAGGAAGACGAGCAAGTGAATCTTGTACGCGTTAGCAAGCCCAGCTGTTGTCTGGTAATAGCGAGTAGGGTACAGCTGTTGCAGTGTCTAAGAAGCATTGGGTTATCTCTGTATTTTTCTGGAGTAAGCTGACTACCTGGGCACTGTGACGTGCCAGATATTACTGCTGCTTCAGCAGGATGTTAGGGCTGTAGGTTTTACAGGGTACTGAGGCTGATATTCGTGTCTGCCGTGGGTGGAATGATCAGGTTTGTAGTACTTGCTGCCTCTAGCTGCTGGATCCTGTAGACAAGGAGTGCAGTAGATGCCTTCATGGTTTGTGCATCAGCCATGGTGGCCGCTGATCAGAACATAGTATTAAGAGATGGCTTTTTTTAGTCTGTGCTGTACCGTGCTGTGAAGATGCCCCTTCAACAAGGGAGAATAAATCTCAGTAGTTACAGTGTACGATAGCAGCTCTGTCAGGCTGAATTGTCAGGTAGGATATGCAAGTGTTGGTGTCTAGATCCAGGCCATTAGTAAATTTTGCTTGGTGCCTACCACAGATGTGACAACTCTTAGATACTTGTTGGAGAGAGATACACGTGCACATATAAGGCCAGAATATGCCTATGCTGTGTACCACAGGTCCCCGGTGTGTGGGAGCTCTTGCAGGGTCTGCCCAGCTCCCCCACACAGCGATGGACAGGGAGCAGCTTCCTGCAGTGCAGTCATGGGGAATGCTGCTGGAGATGGATGCAGTGGTCAGATTTTGTCTGCACATGCATGTATTCAGCCCTAAAGAACTGAGATGGATAAGGAGAGTTTTTTTACTGTGAGGGTGACTGAGTGCTGGAGGCTGCCAGGAGAGCTTGTGGAGTCTCCCTCACTGGAGATATTCCGAATGTCTGCACATTGTCCTGGGCAGTTGTCCTGTTGTAGTGACTGGGCTTGAGGGGAGAGGTTGGATGAAGGCATTAGTGTCTGTAGGGAGCACAATTGACCACAGTAATCTAAAACTACCAATTTTCTATCTAGATACACGACACACCTCCTGCTCCAGTGCAGGCATGTAATTCTGCCATTTAATTCTTTTAAATTGGTATTTAGGCTTGTATTTTTGAAATGTGATTGATGAAATGTTTCAACTGAGCTTTTTTTTAAGTGAAAATTCCAAGAATGTTATTTTGGGCATAGTTTGAAAAAGCAGTATCCAGGCTTATCAGATGTTAATTTAAAAAAAAGTGAGTATATCCGAGCATTGCATATACACATCTGTTCCTCCAAATCTGTTGGAAAATGTAGGCACATTCTTCTCTGTGCTTCATATATGGAAAAATGATTTGGTGTTTATAAGTTACTAGAATCTAAAAGGTTTAAAATCCTTCCTGGACATAAAGTGAGGTGCCACAAGTGCACAATGGGAGTAGACTATTTTATTTATATTGTTATGTGATGTTGGAGGGCCTCTAACCAGGCCCTGTGTTCATGATATGGTAGGATCAGGTATATTTGATTGGTTTACATCGTTCTGCTGGAATTGAAAAGATTATTTTACAACAATGGTTATTTGTATTTTTCTTACTCTTGGAATTTACTTGTTGGAGCTGTAGAATCTCTAGTCAGTTTACAATTGACTTGCACTCCAGTCATTAGATTACATTTGCTTTAGCTCTTCAAACCATGTAAGTTGTCATTGACCAGGGGTGCACAGACATAACTTCCAGGAAGACTGTTATGTTATGCAATCTCTAAGACATTAAGAGTAATTTGTGTGTAGATCCATGGGATCAAAAAGGAGGCCATTGGGGATTCGTGGTTTTGAGAAATGTGAGAGAATGCTTTTACAGGTCTCTTAGTATGGTAAAAACTTTGGCTTTTTGGAATTTAAAAATGAAGTATTCAGAATGTAAAATGTGTTTTTATCAAAACCAATGTGTGGATGAATTTAAATAAACTAATTACAGTGTATCTTTTTTTACCTTACATATCTATTTGCGAAGATTAGTGTTACAGATAGAAATCCATAATTTAATTGTTAATCTGTTCTCTTTTGGTCTGTTCACCAAGCTTGCTATAAAAATATGTTTAGATATTCTAAGCTTGTACGTTAGTAGGTGCCATTTTCTGAATTTAAAAATAGACTGCATGTGTTGCATAAAATGCCTTTGGGCAGGAGAGGAGGGGGATATCTGTCTGGTTGACATGGAACATAAGAAAAAATCTGAAGTATGCTAGAGCTAAATATACTGATAAGCATGCAGCTATGGGGGGAAATGAGTTAAAATGTATTGAGTTTGGTCTGATTAGCACATTAAATGCCAGCAGAACAGTCATACCCAAGCTTTTATTTCAGAAATAACCATCATGTTGCTGTGAAGACAACTCGGCCCTTGTAGCATGTGCAAACAAAGGAAATATTTCTTTGGAGCCAGGTTGCGCGGGGCGCCGCTGCTTTGCTCTTTGTTCTGCCACTGTCTGCAGCACTGGTGCAGAAAATGGATGCTGCAAGGTTTAGTTAAACTTAGATGCTGTAGCCCTGCACAGGTCTTGAACTGATTCTGCTTTCTAAAAAAGTAAAGTCTGAAGCAGATGTAAATGAGCAGGGTTGGGCTTTTCCTGATGGCTCAGGGTGATACACCTTGGGATGCGAGGCTGTTCTGCCTCCTTCAGATTAGCTCATCATAAGGAGAGGTGTGGGATTTTTGCAGGTTTAAGAATAGGATCACTGCAGCAGGAGGCCCTTGTCGGAGGGGCAGGGTTGGCCTGTCTATCCCTCTGTTCCTTCTGAGTTGGTGAGGTCTGTTGTGACAAGCTAGGGGAAAAATCCTAGGAGGATTATCAGAAAGGTAACATGTATTTCTGTCACTGTAATTAAGCTGGTGATAGAGCAGTATTTTTCAATTTATATAGGCTGTGCATTTAAAATCTGGTGGCAACATAGTTGAAAACAAAGTGATGCTCAGGCAGGATTCAATAGTGCTGGCCCCATTCAGGCAGGTGCCAGGTGGGGCTGCCCTGAGTGGGGGCAGCTGAGGGGCATGGGGCAGCAGCACTGTCTGGTGCAGTGGCTGTGTGTGCAGACAGCTCCGTGCTGGGGCCTCCAGGACACGCAGGGCGGGTTTGCTGCCTGTGCCTGTGATTGTGTGTGCTGAGCCTAGTGTAATGGCAGAGGAGCCACTGCTGCTGGCACCCAGGAAGAAACACTTGTTAGGGCATGAGAAAACAGAAATTAGGAGTGGGATGGCTTGAGGTCCTCCTCAGTAACTGCTGGCCATGTGCAAGGGTCTTCTTCCAAGGCTGGTGTTTCTCTGAGGAATGCATTTGTCTTAAAAGTAGTCTGAAACCTTTGATAGGGACTTGGAGGATAGAAGATAAAGAGTCATTTCCTGTTGTCTGGAAATGACTCTTTTGACATGTGGTGCCTGTAAATATGGGCACGGTTGGGTGTGATTCCATTGAATTCACTGGAATTGCATCTACTGCTTTCACCACTGGATTTGACTTGGAGACTTCTTCATAGTACTGCTAGAATTTGATTATTGGGTTTGGAGGTATGCGGATTTTATTTTGTGACTTCTCTGACCTTGAGAGTTTTTTGTATGACCCAGGAAGAAGGTTTGAAAACAAGCCCTTGGATAAGCTTTCTAAAGTACTTCTGTCTGTCCAAGTCACTTTTAGATTCTTTCACTTTTTAGTAGATTTCAGATATAAAATCATACATTTCATGTGAGAGGCACTGTGAGAGGTTGGTTAGTGGCATCAGTAATACTAATCAAACATAATTCATCTGACTGTCATGTAAAGGAAGGTAAGGTAGGGTAGAGGGGGAAGAGTGCAAGTCACTTCAAAAGACCTGCTCTGAAGCTCAGCTCTCCTCTAATCTGCCTTTCAAATCTGGCTTCTTCTGCCCTCATAGAGTGAAACAACCTGACATTTTAGCAATTTTTGAAAGAAAAGGAGTGAAGTGTTTAGAATGCATCAAAGGGGTGAAGCAGAGAACATCTGAAGAAGATCATCTTTTGTCTGATTGATACCCTCTTACTTCATGGCAGAGGAGTGAAAGAAAGGTCTTTGTCCGTACTTTGTCAAGTTTTGTATTGTTTTTCTGTGAGACTTCTAGTTAAGGTTTTATTTCATTAAATGAAATACTGTACATAACTTTAATATTAAGCATCTTTGCATCTTTGATTGTGTGATTTATCAGGATGATGTGATCTTCAGCCTTTCCTGCTGCATACTGAGTGTATCCTTTCCACTCTGAAAATAATTCTATTCTTAAGTAGCCCTACAACAGATTTGAGCAGCTATGAAGATAATAAACATACATTCATAGGAGTACATGCATAATTAGATATGTATTATCTAGGGTGAGGTGTCCAACAGAGATGGTTTCCTTATGTCAGTCCAACTGTTGTAGAGAGTTGGCAGAAAAGATTTAAGTGTATTTTCTCTGCAAGTTGTGGGGGACAAAGAATCCGACTTGTTTCTTTCCAAGTCTCTGCTTAGTGTGGAAATGCTTTTGAATGATTGTCTTAAAAAATAGCTGGTGCAAGTCTGTTTGCCTTGCATTAGTATTGATGTTGGAAGCCTTACAGATTTCTGTAGGAGTAAACTTAGGGCAGTGCTGAGTCCATCCAGAAAAGTCTCTATTTTCAGTTGCCCTTGCTTTTGCTGTTGAGCTGTGGAAGCTGAGTTATGTGTTTGAGAGAGACAGTTCTTTATTACTGGCTTGTCTAGACTTTGAAAGAGCCAAAAGGTGTGAATGCTTTTTAGAATGTGTTAATAACTTTTCTTCTACTATGTTATAGAAGTGTTTCATTTCAGGATTGCCTGCAGGTATAGCTTGAGCCATTGGCTGCAAGCTCCCACCCTGCAGAAAAAAAAAATCACCCCCTCTTATTTTATAGGAAATGTGAATTATTTGAGTTGAATTGTTAAAGAAAATAACATGATTTAGTGATATATATGTATTTCAACTTCAAGCAAACTATTAATGTTGGGATTTTTTTCTATTTTCCAGAGACGCATGGAATCTCATTTAGAATTCAAATCGCTGTGAAAGAAGTGCTGGATACAGATGTACTTTTAAAGCTGTTTTTTCATTTACCAGTCAATTACCCATCAACTGTACCAGATATTTCTGTTACCTCAGACCAGCTTACAAGGGCCCAGTGTGTGGATGTGAGAGAGAAATTACTTGAAGAAGCCAAGCAGCATCTTTCTGAGCCCATGGTACACAACCTGATTCTTTGGGTACAGCAGCATCTTCAAGATGTCATTAAGCAATCAGCAACAGTTTGCAATGAAAAAACTACTTTGTCAAAGGGAACAGAAGACGGTATCTGGATGCTCCTTTTGCATTTAGATCACATGAGAGCAAAGGCAAAATATGTGAAAACTGTGGAAAAATGGGCTTCAGATCTAAGGCTGACTGGAAGACTGATGTTCATGGGCAAGATAATATTGATTCTTCTTCAGGGTGACAGGAACAGCATTAAGGTGCAGGAACAATGAATGCTGACTAGTTGTATTGATTTACCACTGAAACCTCTGTGTCTGAATATTTTGTGTGTGTTTTTCTAAGATTAACAATTTTGGAAGCAAATTGATCATTATGAGAGTAGGAAGACCCAGCGACTTTATTCTGTATTTAGGAAAAAGGTGTTCTGTTCTGTCTACAGTGATACCTGTAGACCTGTGGCCTGTATTGCTTTGCTTGCCATTAGAACTATACCCTATATACCCCATATCCCTTTGTTACCTGACCTTAATATGCCTAGATTCAGTTTCCTATATTTCCCTAATGCCCCAGAAAGTGGAAAAGTTTTTGGTGAGGAATTAGTAACAGACAAATTTCTAACTCATTATTAACTGTCTCTTTCCTTAAAACCACATGGTATTCCTAGTGCATGCCTGGGCTTTGGAATTCTTGTCTGTACATACAAACTCCCACTGCTTTAGATGAGCTTTTGTGGTGATGTTGGAGGAGAATGTTTTGGCTTTTCTAACTCCTGTTCTCTTAATCAGTTAGGCCTGCTTAACTTAAAGCTGATGAATAGAAGCAGTTGTGCACTTTTTGGCATGGGCACTTTCAAAGTTTGATTGCAGTGTTTTAAAAAAGAATACATTTTGAGTGAGCTTTTGCATTTGACTAAACTTTGGAAATACTAGGTGACATTTAATATTTTGGGATTTCTTTTTGTCATTTAGGAGTACTTGATTCTTCAGAAAACTTCTAAGGTGGATGTGAACTCAAGTGGAAAGAAATGCAAAGAGAAAATGATGAGAGTACTGTGTGAGACAGAACTACAGTCCCAGCATAAAAGGTATAATTTAGTACTGTTGTGGGTAGAAAAGTAACAGAATTGATAATAACATTCTGACAAATCCAGGCATATTCATGAGTTTCCCTTTTACAATGTAGGTTTCAGATGTTTGAAGTCAAAGAATATTCAGCACTGGAGGAGCTACAAAAGGAATTTGAAACTGCAGGACTTACAACTCTTTTCTCTGAGTTTGTGCCTCCTCTCTTAAAGTAAAATTAGAAGAAACCACTGGACCTCTGACCAAAGCAGTAGACTGCAGATGCAGATGGAAGATAGAAGGACTAATGTGGCAAAACAATCTTGAAGCTTTTCTGCAAGAAATACCAGTAGTAGTCAATCTTTTGCGAGAAAAAGACAATTAATACCTTAAGAACTGATTGTTTTTTGACATGAATGTCAAAAAATTGTGATGTTGATTGTAATAATTGCATGGCAAGCATGAGAGACTGGGAAGAAATAATGCTAAAAAATAGTCTTCTAGTCAGACTCTGTTTTATAGTCCCTGTTTTCAGTGCTCTGTTTCCTCTCTCATGGTAGAATGTGTCAATAATGGCTTGTTAGAACACGTGATTAATTTTGCTTTGGAAGACTGTATGAAGATATTTCCATAAAAACATAGCAAACACACATTTAAATATGTGAGGACAGCATATACTTAATGTCCCTTAGGAGTTCATATGCTAATTTTTCATTCTCCCTTTAATTGATTACAAACACTAGATGGTTGATTTGAAGAAAAAGCTCATGTCACTTGAGGCCTGAAAAAAACTTAGAAGCGTCTTTTTGAATATTAGTTTTCATTCTAAAATTTATAAAAACACCCACATAGAGGATTTAAATTGATGAAAAGCTGAGGTAGAGCCAATTGTAATATTTTCTTTGGTAGTTTACAGATGTCTTTTTGCACTTTATCTGGTTTTACTGTCTGTGCAGCTTCAGGTATCTTGATTGAATTAAACTGTTGGAGCAGTATATATGCAGACTTTAGTCTTCCATCTTTCAAGGCTTCTGCCAAGTTGTTTTTGTTTGTTTATTTGGGTTTTTTTTGATTGGTCACTGGCCTTGGCCAACCTGTAAATTTTTTTTATCAGTAGTTTGTGCTTTATATCTGTATAATGTTACAAATTATATGCATAATTTTATGAATTGTGCAAGCTCTGTTTACCTAGGGAGGATTGGATACTTATTTATTACAATTATTAATGTGTATCCTTTGGTTTCTATTTTACCTGAAACCATTCTCTACAAGACTAGATAAATTATCCAGTAATAAAAATTTTGCAATCATGATTTTCTTAGTAGCTGGCACTGCCATTTGCCATTTCAATTGGCTTTAGCATGTAGCTAAACATGTGCTTTACTGCTCTCTAAAATTCATTCTCAGAAGCCAAATGTCTCATGTATTCTGTAATTAAACAGATTTGATCAATTCAGTATAAACTAATTTATTTCCATTGTTCTGGGGGAAGACCAGAACTATTTGTTTAGTTCCGAAAGTGTGGTTTGGCAAATCATTATGTAAGATCTGATTTCCTGTTTCATGCTCAGCCCATGAGATCATACCTCTTCCTTTATATATTCTAGAGAAGTAACTAAAGCAGACTAGGAAGGTTTTTATATTTTACTCCTTGAGATATCAGATGCATAAAGGGTTCTGTATTGTTTGTGAGTCTCTGAAGTTTTTCAGGAGTTTGGTGATTTTTCTCATAGAGTGTCTCAAATATGTATGTTGCATGTTATTTTATGCACTGATGCAAATTTACTGAGATAGTAGCAGAGTTCTTCTTAGTGAGTATTTCATGTTTACCACATACAGTACTTCAGGCTCAGAAGAAGAGAGACTGGGTTGAACAGGTTTTACAAATCTGTTCTATGTTATTTTGAAATTGCTTCCTGAGGGACAGGAAATCTAATTTTCTATCATTTTAAGTGCATGTGAAGATGAATCCTCACTTTTACAAGGAAGAATAAAACACAGAAGTATCATTAAAATAACATGTATTTTAAATTACAGTTTCCAGAATCAAGTTGTTCTCAGGTGTTGAAAAATTATATGTCAGTGCAGTATGAAGTTTTGAAAAGCTGCAGGGAGTCTCTCCTTCTACTGTGACACATCTGACAAATATCAAACTCAAGACCTATGCCTGTACAGCATAAGGAAACATAATCAGTATCTCTGTGCAAAACTAAATTGTTAAGATTTTGCATTGTGAATCTGCTGATTTTTGGAATCAGGTTGAATGGCATTACCTGCTTGTGTGATCTCAAAGTGCATGTGACTTCAAAATAATTGAGCCATAAGTTGGGGTGATCATCTTTCTTGCAAGATTAGATGCAGACTTACTAAAGTTTTCCTCTCTTCTAGAAAAGCCATTTGTGGTGTCAGTGGCTGCCAGTTGCACTTGAATATAAACACATGTATTTTTTGAGTTTTACTGCCTGATGCCTTCCTGGTCAACTGTTTGGCCAGAGCTGGCATTGGAACAGCCAATTAAAAAGAAAAAGTTAATAATTGAGTAAGTTGCAGCTCTCTCCTGATGTGCGCTCATCTTCCTGCCAAATGAAGCTGTAAGAAGCTGGATGATTTCTGTGTTTCAGGAGATGGAAAATGTAGTTTTTACAATGGATTTTTACCGTAGTTAAATTTGTTACTCACTAGCTCACACTGGACAAATCCACAAGTTCACTGTAGGAAAGGACTACAGTTTATAGGTTGGTTTGATGTGCCTCAGGAAAATTACAAATCTGATCAGCTTGATACAGTTCAGACAGCAGAGAACATGAGAACTGATGTCAGTCTGATTCTGTTAAAGCAAATGCTCTTGCCTACCTATCAATCAGTCACTTATTTTGAAGGGTAGGAGGATATCTTCTGTTCAGACAAGTAAACAATATTTTTAAAGGCTGTTCTTCTGGAAGGATGTTGCAGCTGTCTGTTAACTGATGGTTTGTTTGCATTCATTGTAAAAAGAGATGAGCTAGCCTGTGAACCTCTGGGGCACAAAAATCATCAGAATGGGTCCTGTGGTGCATGTTCTGCCTTCCAAGGGAGTTGAGGCAGACACAGAAGAACAAAATACACAGATACAGAAGAATAAGAAGCAAGGAAAAAAATGCATCACTGTGTAAAAAGTTAGTGAAGAGGATGTAACTATTGGAATCTGTCAATTCATTTGCAAGGAAGAAGAAATCCACAAATTAAAGGTGGTTTAACAAATGAGAAGCTAGCATTCTTGTGGGTGTGATGTTATAAACAGTTCTTCAAACAGCATGGTCAGTAAGGCCTTGTTTCCTGTGGCCTTGCTAGTTTCTAAGCTATAGCACACATGAAGCCTTCACTGCAGGAGATACATTCCTGATGGTGTTCTCCAGGTGGGTTTCCCTGTGCCTGGTATTGATTGTGCATAAATTGATTATTTCTTGCATAAATCTTTAATGGATGAAAAGCATTTTTTCACCTGTTACCTTCTTCATCAAAGTTGTAGGTACTTGGTTTCTTTCAGGTTGTTAACCTTTCATTTTAATTGAAATTACTTAAATTCAGAAGTTCTAGGAAAACTTTGTAGTAATATTATGTTTGCTTCTGTATGGACAGCACAGATGTATAATCATAGTTTCCTTTAAAAATCAGGCTAAAATGAAAGATGTTGCAATAGGAATGACAACTTGAAGAATCAAGTTTTTTAGGATAAAACAGGTTTTTTGGTCTTTTTGAATACCTTGGCTTATTAAGTATGAAGAAAACAAAAAATAGGTTGAGGAAACAAGAACAATCCTGAGGGGGGAGATAAATGGAGGACATCAGTATTGGGAATTCACCTGGTTTTCATGCTTAGTCTCAGTAATTCTTCCCTCCACCACCCCTAAATTTGTTATTTGATATTACAGGGAGGACAGGACACTGTAAGAACTCATACATGAAAATCCTTGACACAATCAATTAAAAATAAATGAAAGTAGATTTGATTGTTTTGTGGATCAGGCTGATTTTTGTGGTTTTGTAGTTACATCTCATTTTCCTATAATAAGAGCATTTGTCTCTTGCTTCTGGTGTGAACGACCCACAAAACCCACTGAGATGAGTATAAATTATATGCAGAGGTAATGTAATGAGCCTTAAGAAACTTCATAGTGGAAAAAATATTTTGTTTACGTTGTTTCTTTTAAAAATAGTTTAATAAACCCTACATATGGATGATTTAAAGCCTCTAGTGTCCCTTGATTTGTTTAGCTTTATCTGTGAAAACACAAACATAACCATGCTATAGTACATTTGAAATAAGATGATGAAATGTTGCATTCACTATATTTCTGCCAGAGTTTGGGACTGAAATTGCTTATATTATGAAATAGTGCAACTGCTGGAATCAACTTTAATATATCTTATAGTAGTAGTAAGCATTATCTTCCTGTCTTTTTGTGTATAACACATGCAACACTGGCAGCACTCTGCTATGGTATTATATTTTGTGTATATACTTAATTTTTCGTTATCTTATGCAAGAGTTATGATTGTTTATATTCTTAATTGTAGACATAAATGGAACTTGGAATATAAATATGCTGATAGATTTTGCAGCTGTTTTTCTCTATGCTCATGTATTGGCTTTTATATTAGTTTGTGTTGTCTAACTTCAAAGTATTAATCTGCAGTGAAGAGAACTCGTTAGGGTAACATAAAAATTTGCTTAAAATACATTAAATTAAGGAATTCTTTGGACTCTAAAGGTGAATCCCTTAATGTCTTGAATTAATTATGCACTCAGATGCTTTAATTTTATGCTAATAAGGTAGCAACTGCTGCACTTTTTGAATTTTCTTTGTTTCTTAATGTAATACCAGTAATCAGTTTGTATCCTGTGTTACAACATAGCTGATCATGGAATTGAGGTAATATTTTATTAGTATTTCCCACTGTAAATATCTCTGATTCTTTACATGTATACATTATTATCTATTGTAACTTGAATGCAAAGCATTGTTTTAGGATGAGACTTGTTACAAAAGAGCTCTGCATGAGAACATTAACTCTACTTTGTGCTGCTTTTCCTATTGTCAACTTTTACATTCCTATGTATCAGCTATGGGAGGCTGTCCAAGGATCAGTTTTCTGGAGCTGAGCTTAACAGGCCAACCCAGTGTGTCAGGCTAGATCTCAGTGCCAGCTGGGTGGAGGCAGGCTGCTCTCCAGGCCTTTGTGGGACCACTTTTGATAACATCTAACTGCCACTGAAGGGATTAGCTGGATATTTCTTGAACTTTGTGTAGAAATCGATGGATGAATTCCACCAATGCAGAAGGTGAGTGGTTGGCTGCTGCTTGATCTGAGCTTTACATGGGGAAAGCTCTCTGATACTCCTTTTATGTTAGTGCCACAGAGGGTAATAAGCTAAGTTTACACATGTGTTAATCCCAGGGAACACTGCACAGCAAAATCAGTGCCACGATTTTAAGACTGAAGGTGGTAAACTCAATGTACTTTGACCATTTTTTAGTTGTACTTAGAAAAAAGACCAATGGAAAATGATTTTGTTGGTCTCTGATCAGTCACTCATCTGTAGTGGTATAGAGACAGGGTGTATTTTTATGGGAGATGGTGCTATGACTACCTTTCAGCCAAGATACAATAAAAAGCAGTTCTTTTTTGAAGTAAAATAACTGAGTTGCTTGTGAGAACACTGTCCATGTGAGATGCTGAACAGAAGCTGAGCTGTGCCAGAGGCTGATTTTTATTTGGTGGAAGTGGAGGTGTTAGAAAGGAACAGGCAGCAATAAAAACACTGGTGATATGGCTCTCAGAGAAGCCAAAAGGAAGGGTTTTTGCATTGGTTTCTCTCTGGAAAGAAGTTCTGAAGCGTAAGCAAAGACATTTCTACTGTATCCAAGCTTCAAGTAGAAATGTCTGAAATAAATATGCAGCTTCATTGTCATTTTCTCTTTTTAGCAGAACCAGCATGTAGAACTGAGAACAAGTAGTGGAAGTTTTCACGAGTATAGAAATGACAAACCTCACTCAAGAGCTGTAGGCTGTCCATGCAGGAATTAGCACAGTTCTTAGAAATTGTCCTCAAATGACTCAGAAATGACAGAGACTCTGTAGAGACAACAAACTCCAAAAGTCTCATGGTTTGAAAACCAGGCTGTTGTGTCTCTGAGCAGTTGGGAGGATTGATGGAAGAGGTGCCCAGCAGCTCCTAGGAGCAGAT
Organism: Ammospiza nelsoni; assembly: GCF_027579445.1. NCBI lineage: Eukaryota > Metazoa > Chordata > Aves > Passeriformes > Passerellidae > Ammospiza > Ammospiza nelsoni. Next base: position 19,126,938 of record NC_080641.1, on the reverse strand, counting down.
TTTCTACAAAAATTGAGCGTTCTGGAAAGCAAGGGCTAAGGGGCTAACAAATCACTTTTGGGGAAAAAAGGTTCTGCTTAGATGTGGAATCAGAGAATACAGGTAAGTGTTTAATTTTTACAAGACTTTTTCTGTATTGATAGTATAGACACATGGAGATTTTAGATGGTCCTTGCTCAAATAGTGTCTAATGTCTTGGGAACCTGATGTATTTCAGTTCCACATCAATTAAGATTTTTGGGTGATATTGGTAGTCAGTGGCATGAAAAGATTTAAGTACTGCAGACCTATTCTGGATCAAGGATTTGCTCTGGAATTAGGAAACAGCTTTTAACTATTAATTAGACAAGGCACATCTAATATGAGCAAAAACAGAAGGGGAAGAAAACTTTCCACTGGAATAACTACAAGAAATCCAGAAAGTCATGTTTCTGAGGTGTGGCAAAGGAAAACTTCAGGTTACCCTTGCCCTGACAAGGAGCCAAATGCTGTAAGCTCATCTAGGTGTGAGGGTGTCAGTCAGAATTTCTGGGCTGTACAGTCAGTGCTGGGCACAGTATTTGTGTCTTCTCTGCCAGCATTGCACCAGATTTCTTTATTGTTTTCTGTCCCTTTAATTTTTTAATTTATTTGAAGGCAGCTGCAGAAAGGGAGCTTGCTATGAATTCTGTTCTTACAATACTAAAAGATGCTACAGGTTTCATTCAGACTAATTTTGAAGAAGCAGGGGAATGCTTTTTAAAACAAATAAGGGAACAGAGAAAATCTCAGGAGAAGCTGTTATTTTACATATTGGAGCTGTGAAAAAAAAAAAAAAAAAGATGTATCACAAGAAGAAGAATCATAAAGCAGAGTGGGAATAAATATGTCCCCCCACTGGTCCAGAGCTGCCATCTCTTTGAGCTCTGGCAGAAGCTGATGTAAGTGCTTAGCAGAGGAGAACAGGTATTTCTACTCAGTAGTGCCTGATGCTGGCACTAAAGAGCTTTTTGTGCTGGAAGACTGGGGACAGCTAAAGGAAAAGCTTGGAAGCACAGGTAGCATGCGGACAAGTTTTAGGGTCTCAGCTTTTGAACAGTCATGAAAGCTGGGCTACTCACTGTGCAACACGTAAATACCCACAGGAGCTCTGGTACTGACTCTTATTTAAGAGATCAAGTCTATTAGAAAAGGTAACAAAATTGAATTTGTGTAGTCATTCCCAAAGAGAGGTGGTGATTGTAGGGGCTGAAGCTGTTCAGTACTGGAGAGCACTGGTTTTGGAAAAATGGATAGTTTTCAGCAGTGGGGCAGTGAAAAGCTTAACTGTGGTTTTTTTTTTTTTTTTTTTTACATGGTTCTTAGCTGTGAAAAAGGAAAAAAACCCATTGATTCTTGCTTATGTAATTATGGATTTTTTTTTCTAGAAATTCATTGCTAAGTTGAAACAAATGAGTTGTGGATAATTGTTTATCAGCAAAAGTTTTACTGCTTTAGCTAGAATGTGAGAGAGTTCTAAGAGAAATTTTAACTGTTAGGTTTCTTATGGATCTGAAGTAGGAATGAGTTACAGCTTCTTAAAAAGTCTTATTAACAGCAAATCATTAAATAACTGACACAAGCATTAGAAAAATTTCAACTGCTATGGAATAAACTACAGGAAAAAGTTGTGAGTATAACTGCTGTTATTCAGTATTTTTCAGAGACCCTTGATATTAGCAGCAAGGGGGGTCAGAATTTTCTGAATAGTAATAATTTCATTTTGTTTTCCTTAGCCAGCAAAGAGTTTCCATTTATGCCAGCTTTCTGACATCAGAAAGAAAAGGGATATAATTCTGGAATACCATGAAGGGGTAACAAATTTTAACAAATCTGTAGGTCTCATTCATAAATTTCAAAACCAAACACCATCAAACCCCAGAACAGGGAAAAGATTACTTTCATGATAAAATATAGCTTGTGGCAATCTGAAATGATAGCTTTTGGGTTGTGTACATGTATTTGAGAGATTGTCTGCACAGGTGTCTTTTGGTTTGGTGTTGTTCTTTTTTTCCTGTTAAAGCCAGAAGGGATGCTGGAATGTGCTGAAACACTTGAGCCAGAACTGGTATGTGAACAAATAACCTGCAGTAAACCTCAGGTTACTGCTCAAGGTCAGACATGATGTGAGCTGTTCCAAAGGTGTGCTGAGGAATACATTCAGTGCAGGGAGCTCTGGGTGAGCCCCAGCTGCAGGGAAAGGGCCTGAACTGCTGCCCTTGGCCCAGCTGGAGACTGGACAGGAGCCCAGGGTCCCCAGACATTCCCACCCTTGGGTTGTGAGGGGTAAAAGCCCTGGTGTTCCTTTGTTTGGGGTCCCTGCTCAGAGGCACCAGCTCCAGCTGTTAGCGTGTTATTTAGTTATTGCACAATGATCAAAGTATCTTCAGGAGCAGGGATCTGAGGCTGTGCCATGGCACAGCTGGGGTTGAGCTGGTAGGGAAGTGTGGTGTGACTGAGAGTGGGATGTGCAGCTGGGAAGGGGCCTCAGCTCCAGCTCCAGTGGTGTGAGACGCATGGCCAGAGTGGCTCCTGCATGGCTGCACAGGAACAGGGAAGCTTCCTTAACAGGGGCTAGTTACCCTTGGATACAGAGGAAGATGGATTGAAGTTCTTCAGAGAACAGGAAGCCTTGGCAATTCTGGAGGATAATTACACAATATGGTAAAAATCAGAAATGTGCAGTGGTTAATGTTACTCTTTGCTCCATTTGGCTTCACAACCCCTTGTGTAGTGAATGCAGACAGAATGGTAATTAAAGGGCTACTGATTACTAGTTCTAATTATTAATTTTAAATGAAGATGTAGTGATTGGCTTATGGTGGCTGCATCCTAAGGTTTTTAGTGATGAAGTGTCATTTCCCTGGAAAGCTGTAGCTGGCATGGTAAAGCCACTGCTTCCCACGGAGGGTGCTTGTGGTCAGGACAGGCTGGGTGTTACTTCAGTGTCTCCATTTGCCAATAATCACCTAGAGAAGAGAACAGAGGTTTGCTTGTTCCAGGAGCAGGCACATGCTGCGAGCAGTGTTCTCTCAGGCTTTCTCTCCTGCAGTTTGTGTTGGTGCAGCTGCTGGCTGAAGGGGCACCAGATGGGCAGAATTTCACTCTGGCTGGCCCCAGAACTGAGGAAGGGGCTCTGGCAGCTGGGGCTGGAAGAAATGGGAAAGCCATGTCTGCTCTGTCCAGGCAAAGGGAGCAGAGGCTGTTCCCAGCCCTGGCTGTTCCTGGCCACCTTGTGACAGGCACAAGGGTCAGGCGGCTATCAGGGCTGGATTTAGGCAGCATGAGGACTGGTACTGACAGTGCCTGTGGGGACACCTGACTGTCACCCCACATACATTATGTGCCACATTGTCCCATCAACTGTCCAATTTACAGGGGTGCTTTTGTGTATATGGGCATTTCTAGCCCTGACACAAGGGACTGCCTTGCTGTCATGAGGATGGGAACATTCCAGAGCTTTGTGCTACAAATCACCATCCTTTTGTCTTTTTACCATGAAATGTCTTTCCATTTCTACGCAGTAAGAAAATAACCAAATGGTGAAAGTCAACTAGACAGCAAAATACTGACAACATGGGATGTAACTGTCAATCTGTCACTTATAGAAATGGAACAATAATTGTTGTTCCTCTTCAGAAATTTAGTTTGTGGAGTCTCTATAAAGGCGTATTATTTAGTGCAGTGCAAGGAAAATTCCTTTTTCCTATCTGAAACCAATTTAATGTTAACTGATGAAACCATTAGAAGATATTGAGCCAAGTATGAATCCCTTTGGTGGAATACATGATGTGGAGGAGGGGCTTATCTCACAAAATGCCTGCCTCCATTTTGGAGGTAATGGGTTTTTTATTTTTTCGCTTTCTTAATAATAGAGGAAGAGAGAGGGATAGATCTGCTAGAATATTCTCCTTATCTTTGCAGCCTATGGTCTCATGGAGAGGAATAGCTGAGAGTTGAAAGGGGAAAAATCCTGACTATTGTGCTTTCCCTGAGATAAGAAATATTTTAGAATCCCTTGTCTCATGCATGAAGCCTGGTAAAAGGGTTCCATATTAACATATGGAAGAATTTTTTGGGAAAAACAGATCTTAGCCTCAGGAGTCTGCTTTTGACTCTTGGCTTGTCTGGGTGTTTTATATGTCTTTGAAAATGAATGTTAAAAGGGGGACTATGAGCCACACAAGCTGAGATTGCTGCATTGACCTCAAGAGGTAAAAGCACATTTGAAAAGGTCTGTTTTAAATGTTTAAGGAATTAATAATTGCTGAAAAGTGCAGATACTTGAAGAACAAGTATCTTATATGCCGTGTACAGACAGATCTGGCACTCATGGGAGGCATTTGTGACAACAGTCTTCCAGTGGGTGACATTTATGTACATGATAAAGAGACAAGACCTCTTTATGTAAAATTTACAATGAGCTTTCTAATGTCATCAGTTTTTTTAGGCTTACAAAATTGTCTCTCTTATAAAATTAACTCCTCATGTTCGGCCATCGGCCTTTGGGAGGTGTGGAGAACAGTCCCACGGGTGTGTGTGGCAGGGGGTGCACTGGGTGCCAGTGGGGCTGGGGACACTCAGAGACACAGGACAGGATGCTGCTGGCCATGGGCATATGGCCATCAAAATGGCTCTGGGCAACAGCTGCTGCTGTTAGACTGAGTGCAGTCAGCCTGGAGGAGACTGAGGTGAGACCTCTCTGCAGTTACAGCTTCACCACGAGGGGAAGACAAAGGGCAGACATTGATCTCTTCCCTGTGGTGACAGTGACAGGACCCAAACCTCTGTCAGGGAAGATTTAGGTTGGATATCAGGAAAAGGTTCTTCACCCAGAGGGTAGTCAGATGCTGGAATCAGGGAAGTGGTCACAGCACCAGCCTGGCAGAATTCAGAAGTGTTTGGACACCACTATCAGGCACATGGTGGGACTTGTGAGGATGGTGCTGTGCAGGGACAGGAGTTGGACTCAGTCCTGTGGGTCCCTTCCAACATAGGATATGCTGTGGTTCTATGAAAGTGCATCATTATCCCCATTTTTTCCTGAAACTCTATTTGAGAGTTGGGAAGACACTTTTTATTGATAAGGGCCAGCAAAGAATTAAAAATAGAGAAGAAATAGTCTGTACTAAATACTAAATGAAGAAGGAAGAAAAAGACATTGGATTAGAAACTGATGCCAAAACCAGTGTGAGGGAAGAGAGCAGAGAGTGCCAGACAGAGCACAGTGTGTTAGAGCAGAAAGTGTGAGTGGAGACCACAGACTGCAGCAAGGTGTGTGTCTGTGTCTCCCTGCAGCCTCGTCTGGGCAGTGTCACTCATGTCACTTGGTCTCCCAACCTCTGTAAACTCCAAGTGTAGGCACTGACTGCTTGGTTCCCTTGTTTGGAGCAGGTGGCTTCTACATGATGGAGATCAAGAGAAATCTGTGTGTACTGACTTTAATTAAACTGGGAATTGCCTCTTGTGGTGAGAACCCTGGTGAGAGGTTTGTGGCATTGTTCACCCAGAATGCTTTCTCATTTTCAATGTATGAATTGATAATCACTTTCAGTAGAAAGCCATAAGCATTATGTCTCTTGAAAGCAACAAGATTCTTTCATCTCTCAAGCCCTTTTAAAAAACGAAATCCAGTAATAGCTAGAGCTGTCCAATCTGAATTAATTGTCTCAAGCAGAACTCTGTATGCTAGAATTTTTTTGTTGGGTGATAGATGGACAAGGCTTTGAATTCAGCCATCACTTGACATTCGTACCTTCAAAAGTAAGTATTTTGTTTTTGGGTATTGTAGGTGACACCTTTGTGGGTGTTTGAAGGATATGCTCTCTCTGTAGGATACATGTTTTTGTCCAACCTTTCTGCGGGGAAAAGGCAATATGTACAGGGAGGCTATGTTTTGCTGAGCAATGCTCTGGAAGGACAATTTCAGCTTGAGAAATCCAAGGAGGTGAATGGGTGCTCTGGGGAAGTGGTGGGGGCTCTGACCACATGCTTTGGCTGGCTGTGATCTCTTTACTCGTTTTATCCTGTTTAATATGTCAGTAGCATGTACAGGAGAAGGTTTATGGTGCGGAAGTGAGCTCCTCCTGCTCTCACAAAACTCTGCCTTCTTGCTGAGCCTGCTGTGTCTCTGGTTTAAAGCAGAATAAGCTGCATTTTCCTAAGAAGTTCACTAAACCATTCAGATGCTGTCTTAGATCTGGCAGCCTGCAGTGCATCAGAGTATTTTGATAAGCATCATGTCTCCTTGGAAACTACTACTTAGCAGTAACTTGACGCTACATTTGGAGTGTTATGATTAATTTAAGCCTTGCTTCTGCAAAGACACATGGTATGGGCCTCCTCCTACAGAAGTGCAGAGTCTTGTTGAGCTTATCAGAACAGCTCGCGTGTTCCAAAGTGTCCCTGTGGGGTTTAGGAGTTCTTCTCTGCATCTCTTCAGGCTCTGCTTTAAGCTTGTTGGTTATAAATCTCACTTGTTATTCTAAGGTACATTTTTAGGAGTCTGTTGTCTAATTTGATATTTTAAAAACATTTCTAAAAAGTCTACATACACAGTTATGAATAAATATAAAGCTCCTTCTGAGGCCATTAAATAGTATTTTAATTAGGCTGGCGAAATTGCTTTTGGCTTGTCTTTAAAGTCTTTAGTATCTTATTTCTATTAACAAAATGGTAATCAAGATTAAATTCTAAAATGTAACCAAAGTAGGTCATATTTTTATTAACTGGAGATAGATAATGAATGTGCCCTATATAAAGATTTGGATTAAATCTTCTGAGATGCTGAGGATAGTGTTTTAATTAAGGTAATCCTTATTGCATCTAGCCAACACTATTGCTGCTTAGGAATTTAAGATCTCAGTCATGCATATTAGTACATTACCTCAACGAATCTAATAGAGATTTAATACTTGTATTTGAAGTAACAATCTGTTATAAATTAAAAGCATTTGAATAATAAATTTAAATCATATTATTCTTTTCAGAGTTTTATATAATTAAGGAATGCATTCAACACATTCATAAACGCTTTGTAATTTCTGTAGTGCTAAGAAAGTGTGCTTTGTTGTTGCTAGTTGTTGTTTTCACCCGATTGTAATATAGAGAAGTCCAGCTGTTGCAGCAGTGTTTTATATATGTGCTGTGTCTCCCTAATCCCCCAGGCATTTGAGATACTTGGCATAAAGGGTGGGACTATGTACTATCCCACAGAATTCTCGAGTGAGGTTTGCAAAATAATGCTTTAAAATTAGAATAAGAATATAAATAATTCATTAATATAGAATAAAAATAAAAGAATGCTTTAAAATGCTTTAAAAATTGACAGAAGGGTTACTGATTTGCGCTGTAAGTTTCAGTGTTTGAAGATTTGGCCTGTGGTACTGGCAAAAGGGCTGTACTTGATGCAGTATGTTGTATTCTCCCAGTATAGATGTGTATGCAAAGGCAGTACTCGTCTGATTTCAGTGAGAATTAGCTTAGAAGTCTAGGCAATTTTTATGTATTAAATAACATAACTGGAGGCTTTTACACTACATACATTCTGAACATCTTTTTTCCATGAAACATTACTGTTCCTGTGATTTCTCGGTTGCATTTCTGACCTGTGCTCTGTATTAATCCGTGGCAGGAACAGCTCAAAGGGAAGCAGGCAGACACTTTCTCACACAGCTCTGTGCTCTCCGTGTGCATTGTGATGCCAGGGTCAGCTGGAGTTTGAGTAAGAGCTTTTAGAATACCCTGCTCTGAGTTAGGAGAAATGCCAATGTTTGAACTCAGCTTAGCCTGAGAAATACTGGTTGGAGTGTACTGAGGTGCTGTCTGCCTCAGCACTTGCTCCCAGTGAGCAGTGATGGATGCTTGTAGAACAAGGATAAGGAATGGGCAGTATCTGCAGAGAGGCTCCTTCCTGGTCCGTGTTGCTTTGGTCCTTTTACTTGCACTGGCTTCTCCCGAGGAGACCATCCATCACTTAAAATAGGTGATGTACAGGGACTTTCTGGCCGTGTTGCTCCCAGAGCCCCTGGGAGCTCTGGGAAGGGAAGAATGTGACAGCAAATCTGCCATCTTCTTCCATTAAAACCTCCCCAATGCTGATGTTACTACCATTGTGCCAGATCTTTCTGTTTCACTGGGATGCACAGAAGAGTCAAAGCACATCCAAAACTGCTTTGTCAAGTTCCTATAGGGGTAGGGGTTTCCTTACCTCTTTTAATTCTGCTTTTCCTCATGGGAGAAAATCATACTGATATTCAAACTTTAATTTTTGTTTGCATAAATGTAACCCTGCTGCTCCTTTGGGAAGCATGCTGCACAATTCTCATCTCGTGGGTATTTATGGCCATCAGAAACAGTATCTTTCTTGCTCACAAATGAAAAACAAATCAATGGGAAGATCATAAAAATTATCTTTATTAGCTTCCTCCCTGCATAACTCCAAAACCATAAAACAATGTTCTATAAATCAACATTGTTCTATAAATTAATGTAAAAGAATGTTCCTGTTAGGAGTTTCCTGTTATATGCAGTCAAGTAATATTAAATAATTTATTTATGTCAAAGTCACTGAACATTACATATTCTTGCTCTCTGTAGATGACAACTACTAGAGTAGTCACAGATGAATAGCTCTCTATTTTGGGATGGATAATTTTGCTATCCTTGATCTGATGTTCTGTTTTGTGGTCTAGTGAGGAATATAAAGATAAGCTGAGACTACTTAGTACAACCAGACAAGCTTGTTTAGGTTCTTCACTAACTGTTAATGTTCACTATTTGTTACAGATTTGTCATTTAAATTGGTAATTGATATATGAACTTTACACTAATTTACACTGTTTGGTTTTGGCATCATTAGTTAGAAAATTACAACCTTTCCTCCTATGTTTGTTATACTTTGTATTCTGGTTGCAGTGATTCTGCCTCTCTCCTCTATTTTAGCATTCCCTGGATTGATGCTGAAAATTACATGTTATTTTTTCCTCCTTCATAAAGCAGTGTCACAGAAGTAGAAAGACCTCAGCTATTGAGATCAAAGGTTGCTCAGCTTTGCTGGATAGCATGGCATAAAGTTTGGCCGTGATGAATGGTGCCAGGACTTGAAATAAGAGTAGCAAGTCTAAGAGCATGAGTCACTGTACTAGGTCTTCATGCCTGCAGAAAATTTGTGTGAACTGCTGGTTGAAAGCATTGACAATTTTCCATTAGTAATGAATTACAGTAGTAATTTCATTAATTTCTTCACCTTAGTCATGGTATATTGGTGTAAGTTGCTTAAGCAAGCATCAGAGGAGCCATTGCTGTTAACCTTTACTCCTTTGCTGTGTAACCAGGACCAGTTAAGAAGTAAATTAACGTAGCATCCCTTTTAAAAAAATTACTTTAGATAAGCAGTGGACATAATTTTTGCCTGTTTTTAATTTAATAGCAGGTTTATGGTTTTATGCAAAACCATTCACATTACAGCTGACCCTCTGGGAACTGGGCTTTTTCGTCTGTGTAATTTGGTGTCTTTAATAATCTGCTGTCTGTTAAATCCAGCACAGGCTTGATTAATGAATTGTGATGAACCAATGCATTAATTTACAGGTTTGGTCTAATACCCTAAAAGGCTACATCAGTGCTTCCGGTTATTAATGTTAATAAACTTGTGAAAGAAAGCAATGTGAGGAGGGGTGAGGGAAGGTAGTATGTAGCAAGTTTTGTCTTTATTCAAGCATTTATTTCTGCAGCTATTTTTCTTACAAGAGAACTGCAAAAGCCCTGGACAACAGACAACATCAAATGGAGAACAGCTTAGTAGTATTTAAAAAGACTGTAGAATATCTGAAGCTGTGTTCCATAGTAAAATCTTTTTTTCTGTCCTGAAAGTCCATATTCAACATAGGCTTTCATGCTGTTTTTCTAAATACTGTGTGATAGTTTTGAAACCCATTGCTGTTAAATCTGTGGCTGAAACACAATCTTGAATATGACTGTCTCTGAAAAGTCACTCCAGAAGCCTGGCTAGTAATAGGTAGATGTGCATATAAGGAGGCATATGCATGAGAATGGTGGGTATTTGACATTTAAGGCATTTGCTATGATGAGCAACTCATTTCTAAGATGATATTGAAGCTTTTAAGACTATCCTTTTGAAGATTTAAATAAATCTGCAAGCTAAATTGCAAAATTTTTTTCCATTTCATTTTTTAAAAAAATCCTTCATGTGCCTATTGCATGTAATGATTCCAAATAGTAGAGTATATTCTGTTCAGTCTCAAAAGAGCTGGCACATTGAGAAAAGAGAATAGTAATTGAATTTATTTATTTTTTATTGGGAAAGTAGGGTTTGGGAATGGGATAGTAATATGGTGTGAAGATTTTAGGAAGGTGTAAAAAAAGTATGAAATTTTGTCTTTGATGCTGAGCCGTTAGATCTTGAAAACATCTTAAAACAGCATAGGAGTTCAAAGAAGGAGCTATGTGTCCTCTCTCCTTGGATATTAGCTCACAGTACTGGAACTTAGACTTCTTCAAATTACAATTCAAGCCTTTCCTTGTTCTGATAAATATAATCTAAGAATTATTATTTTAGACATTGATGTATCCATCTTTCTGTCTATTAAAATATAGCATGACGTTTAAAGCCCATTTTAGCAATCATGCCTCGGGCATTGTCTTTCTAGTGGGGCACAGGAATTTTCACTTGTCCTTGAGATAAATGACACTGGTATTGAATTGGCATCTCTTAAGTCTTGCTTCAGCATCCATGGCACCAAAGTATTGCTGGAAACATTGGAATGAGACAGAGAACACTGTTTAGATTGAACAAAATAAATTCCCCCTGTTTCTGTTGCTTCTTCCACTTCCTTACTGGTAGGGAGAGAATAATTTCTGCTACATCTTGGCTATTTTAATAGGATTCAGAATGCATGATCACATTAGATACTGTACCTGAGGCAATCTGTGTTTAGACTGGTGATAATTACATGCAAAAGTCATTCAACAATGAGGCAATTAATGCTGATGAACTTTAATAAAGTCAGCTGTCAGCAATAGATATTGCTGGCAAGTTTCCTAATCCTATATTTATAATACTTTGAAATTCCCTTCTGTTCTATTCTATAATGCATTTCTGTTTAATGTGTTAAAAAAGCACCAGAAAACATTGCCAACAACATATTTATATATGGCACAAATATGAACAAAGAGGTCAGAAGTCAGCCTGCTTACCAGATTTACTGCAGTGATTGGTATTTACCAAAGGAGATGATAGACAGAACAAGGCAAATCCTCTAACTCTCTCAGCAGAGGAAAAGGAAAGCATTAGATAAGGAACACAGGGCTTACATTTCCCCTCATTGTTGATTAACAAGCATTAAATTATGCTTAATGTCAAATGTAGGCAGGTCATTGTTATGTGGTGTCAGTGTAAATTAGAAGATCAAGCCAGTTAGTGTCTGGGATTTGAAAAATTCTGGAATCTTCGTCATTTGCTGGAGAGACATACTTCTGTGAATTTCTTATTTATCTGAATTGGTTATATGATCAGATGAATTTTGTAATTGGAAAATTTCATTTTAAAACCATTATTCTTTGGAACAGAAAGCAGAAAGTGACTCCCAAGCTTTTTTGCCTTTCCAGCACAGGCAACTATGAAGTTGCAAGGAGTAGCCAAGGGAGGAATGGGCGTCCTCCTCATTAAACTTTATTGAGCATTACAAGGGCAATGCAAACCCCTGTGTGCCTTTTCCTGGGGATGGGTTGTTCCTTTGGTGGGTTGCAGTTCGGGAACCACTCCTCTGATATGAGGAAGATGTAAAATATGGAAAAACCTGCCACAGGCTACAGATGAGAGAGCTAACACAAGGGTATGGAGCCTTCTGTGAAATGATATAAAAAGTCTAAATATGGGAGTTGTTTTAAAATGGCAGAAATATAATTTGTCTCTTTCCTAGTCCAGTCAAATTCAGATAAAACATGTGGCACTGCAGAGCTGTTATGTGTTAGGTTTAGGACATGAACTTGCTCTGGGTCTCCTGGAAGAGCTGTTCTAACAGGAACACTGCAAACTGCCAGTTTGGGGAAGGACTGCTCTTGTCAGAAGCTTTCTCCCCCCTTTTTAGGAATGCAATGGGAAACAGCAGAGAGGTGTTCTTCCTTGTATGTTTTCCTGTTACTATAAAGGCATTCTCTCTAAGGCCACAGATGGCCAGAGGGACTATCCCTGTAGGTGTGTGTGTTCTCCTCCTTTTCCCTGTTGGCTGGGATAAGAGCCCTTGCCTGGATGCCCTGGTGGTCTAAGCCAACGTGACTCTTCTCACTCACTTCCTTTATCTGCCTGGAGCAAAAGCAGTGTTGGCAGTCCCACAGGGCACTGAGCAGCTGTTAAATACAGGTTCAGTAGCTGAAGCTACATAGTCTTTTCTATTTTAGCTGTTGTACTATGTTAATCAGTAAAAAACATACACAGCTGAGGAAAATCTGTTTATGGTGGCTGAAAGTGTGTTGTGACTGTTAAGGTTACAGATGATGGTTCATGTGTGTAAGCCTTTGGTTTCAGTTAGAAAATTCTCTGGTATTTGAGATGAGGTTAAGTTTCTAGGGTGAGGCTGGAGATGAATCACAGCTGGATTTTGGCTTTAACATCTACAATCTCTTTTCGCAGCTGACAGAAAGATCACATTGTACTAGATAAGCCGTACAAAATTCCTGCTGTTTTAACCTGAAATCGTATGATAGAAAGGTTGAGGGTTGGAAATGGAAAATGTAATGGAAATGTTTGTCATGAAATGTTGGAGGCAAGGTGCAGCAAAGCCCCAGCAGGAGACAGGTGAGAGTCAGGACAGTCCCACCTGGGTCTCTCTGACCATGGAAAATGTCTGTTTTGGCCTGTCTGGCTCTGGCTGCTTGTGTCCCACAGGAGTGAAAGTAGAAGGGAGAGAGGAAACTGAGACAGGGACTCTGGGCACAGTGAGGGGATGGGGGCCTTGGCCTAGGGAGGTGGAAAGGCACAGGCAATGGGATCAGAGGAGAGGCAAGTGATGAAGAAAGAAGTTAATGATTTAAAATAAATGGGGTTGGGGGTTCAAATATTTTCCAGCTTGCACTGAAGCAGGTGACAGCAGCATGGAGTGGCTTTTACTTGCTAGTTAGATCTGTAAAGTATTGAAACATCTGTTACACTGTGTAATGACTCCTTGAATTGCTCAGGCACTTATGGCATAAGGCAATGCTGCATAAACAAGCTTGTCTGTAAAGTCAAGTGTAGGACATTCCTGTGGTTTTCCTGCTTCTCCACTCTTTGATAGGAGTAATGGTCTTTTCCAGTGGTTGGATTGCTTATTCTGCCTATGGAGGAGGTTTGGACAGAGACATTTCTTTTTGTGCTATGTCAGTACAAGACAAAGCACTTTTAAATAGGAGGAGGCTGGCAAGCACCCAGCTTAGGATGCTGAGACCTGGATGGGTGGAAAGCAGTGAGGATATAAAGCCAGGGTAGGTCTCAGGAGGTTATGGGTGATGGGTCTTGCTCTGCATGTCACAAGTGTGGTACCAGGGTCTGTCCTGTCTGATATCCCTGTCAGTGACCTGGGGAGGTGATGCAGTGCACTCTCAGCAAGTGTGCAGGTGTCAGCAGCTGCGGGAGAGATACCTGTCAACATACTGGAGGCCTGGGCAGATCTACAGGGAGAATTAGCCAGGCTGGAGAAGGGAGCTGCCAGGGATCTCATTAAATTCAATGGCAACGAATGCGAAGTTGTGCCCTGGGGAAAGAGAAACCCCTGGGGTTCCCCTGGGATGGGCTGTGTGGGGACAGCTCTGTGGAAAAGTGCAGCAGAAATGAAGGCTGATAGCATCCTGGGCTCTTAGCAGGAACAAAGCTAGGAAGCTGAGGAAAGTGATTATTTCCTTCTCTGGACTTGCTAGATCTTGTCTAAATATCCATGAAGTTTGTGCCTCCAATACAGTAATGACATCCTGAACGTGGATTTCAGTGAAGGGCCAGCAGCTTGCTCTGGGGCTGGAGCCCTGGCAGGAAGGGGACTTGCTCAGCCAGGGGAGGGCATGGAGGATGGATTTGGTCACCTTCCAGCAGCCTGCTGAGGCACTGTCCCCATTGTGGGGTAGCTCCAGCAGTGCAGCAGCAGGGAGCCTGTGCAGCCTCCACTCCTGGAGGTTTTCAGGAGCCTGATAAAGCCCAGAGTCACCTGGTCTGGTCTCCTGGCTGCCCTGTCCTGAGCACAGGCTGGATAGGACGGACTCCCATGCTCCCTTCCAAGCAGCATTGTCGGACAATTCAGACAACTGAATATAAAAAGGAGGAAGAAAAGAAGAGTTTATCAAAATACATTGCTCAAAAATTCAGTGGTAGATACCCTAATGTTGTGACTCTTAGACACTTAGGTGTCTGTGGACTCCCTAGTTCAGAATCTGTTTGCCCAGTGCAGTCTGTTTAGATTAAATTTAACCATTTGCATTTGTTCTGGTTGGATAATTACTTGAAAATAATGCTGTGGGCTAATTTACCTGCTTTTATGTGCTTGAATGACCCTGGAGATATTTGTAACTTCAGATGGGGCTCTTAAAGGTTTTTTTCCTTTTTTTTTTTTCCCTTTTTGAGATTTTTTTGTGAAATTTTTTTTAAGAGATTGATTTTGCCCACTTATTTTTGAAAAAACTGTGTTCTGTGATGGGGTGTGTTTTAAGTACCATGCAGGCACAGTGAAAGAGACAACTTTCATGAATAGTCTGAAAAATGCAAGGCCTCACTTTTTAATTTTTTTTGGAAGGAAGCAAACAAAGCTGGAAAACTGGATGTAAAATTCAGCTGCAGGTGCTGCCTGAGCAAAAGCAATTCCTTTTCTAGGTGCAAGAATGAGTCATGCATTGTGCTAGAGTTTGTGATTTAGGCAGATGTGCTTCATCTCTCCCTTCCAGCAGTACTGTGTGGCAGTTCTTGCCCTCAGTTTCCACAGCTCAGTGGCAGCACATGAGCTGCTGGCACTGTCCTAACCCACGGATGGGTCTGTGCCTGCACAGCTCTGCCTGTAAAAAAAAAAAAAAAAAAGGCAGGACAAGAAATGGTGTGCAGTGGTTTGGTTTGTCCTCATGAAGAGGTCATTGTGAGATGTTGGTCCAGGGTTTGATGGTGCATGGCCTGAGCTCCTGTGCAGGCACCCAGCACTGAGCAGTGGCTCCTGTGTGACCCTCAGTGTGTCCAGAGTGCTGTGTCAGTGGATTACAAGGATGTAGAAGAGATTGTGTAGGGAGCCTATGGGCAGGAGCCTGATACCCCATGCTTGGGGTTTAATGTGAACCCCTCGAGCCTTTGCACAGAAGAGCTGCAGAGCCCCGTCCCCAGGGCTCTCGGGGGCCTTCGGATGTCATGTAAGTAGCAATTATTAATCGCTAGGGCTGAGATTATTCACACTGTTTGCTTTCCTCACATTCATTCCTCCCTTTCTTGTTCAAATAAAGTGACATTTAGTAGAAACTTAGAGTGGAGCTTTTTATCTCCCTTTCAGTGATTTATTTGATTTCATTGATCTTTTTAACTCATAACCAAACTGATTTTTGTATCCAGAAACTGTCTGATCTTCCCCCTTTTATTTTCCTGTGTACTGAAGGAGCAGTTCAGTCTTGCAGAGCTCAACAGCCGTTGTTAGAACCAAGTTTGGGCCGGGGCTGTTGAGCAGTCTGGGCTTTCTGCGTGTCCTGGTGTGGGACAGGAGTGCGGAGCCGTGGGGGACATGGGGGCTCCTCGTTGAACAAGGGCTCGTTGCCTAAAATCACGGTCCATATGCGACGCCTAATATCATATATGGCCTTTTAAACCCAGCGAGGGCCGCGATCGGAGGAAGTTTTGGAGAGGAAATCTTTGCAGAATTGCCAGCTTGTCTGCTAAATCACCTGTCTGAAGATAACGGCATTTTAACGAGACGAATGGACATTTCTGAACCTTCCCCACTGGTTTTCCCTCGCTGGGTGCCAGGAGGAGCCGGACGGTGAGGAAGCACACGGCGCAGGGAGCGGTACGTGTCCCGGGGAGCAGGGCCGCTGCGGGCGGCGTCGCGGCCGGGGCTGCCCCTGCGGCGGATGGAGCGGCGGCAGCGCCTCCCCGGCTCCGCCAGGGGCTGCTCGAGCACCGCGGCGGCCGGACCGGGCCCCGCTCCGCTCCGAGAGCCTCGCTCCGCACCGAGCGCCCCCCGCCCCGCTCCGCTCCGAGAGCCCCGCTCCGCCCCGAGGGCTCTCCCGGCTCCGCATCCCAGGCCCTCCGGCCCGCTCCCCTCGCCTCACCTCACTCCCTGAGGCGCGCGGGGTTTCCCCTGCCGCCGCCGCCTCCCGTTACATGCAGGCTTTTGCGGCTCGGTGAATTAATTAATTCACCGAGCCGCACGGGATATTTTTCTTTTCTTAAAATTTAAAAAAAAATATTATTATTTTAATTTTTTTGTAAATTCTTCCCCCCCAAGGCATGAGCGCGGTGATTTAAACTCTAGGTCCCGGCCCGCCGGTGCGCTGGGAAGGGCCGGGTGCCGCCGAGCCCCGGCGCTAATCAGAGAGGAGCGTGTTCGCAGGGGATAACTCACGCGTCTCCCTTCCGTGAGGCGCTATCAGCGCGATTTTCATCTTGGCTGTGTGCCAAACACAGTGTCGCGCTGCCTGCTTATTCCTCTTCCCGGGCTCTGGAGTTATTGGCTTCTTTCTGCTTGGTTTCTGTAAAATAATGATTTGGAAATGTATTGTTTTAACATTGGAATTAATCTAAAATGCCCTAAAAACGTTTCTAGCAATGCTACCGTTCGAAAGGTTGATCTGGGATGGAGACCACTCCATTAGGTGTTCCTTCAATGCAGAAATACGTAAGGTAATATGGCATTGAGTAATGCATTTTTTGTTTTCCCAAGGCTAATATCTCACTTGTAATAGTTAACGGGTTTACACCAGAGGTACAATAGATTGCAATAAGCAAAGGCAAGGCTTTACAGATTTCATTGCAATTTATGGAGAAAATCTGGTGTCAAGCAAAAAGTGCATTTTGTGTTTTCTGAAAGCGAAGTCACGGTAATTAAAATGCTTTGATAAAATGTTTCACCTTCATAATTGGTGTCCTTGGTCTGTTGCTTCTCAAGTGTTGGGTTTTTTGTTTGTTTGGTTTTTGGTTTAATTTTGTTTTGTTTTCATCTCCCAAATTTTTACAACAGCTGCAGTAGAAGGACCACAGTCTCAGAGTTTTGGGAGAAAAGGAGTTTGTTCGTCCTGGTTTTGTTTTACTTTTGAGTTGGTTTCAGGAGTTTGTCAGTAATCATGCTGAAAGCATGTTTGTAACTAATAGTGCTCTGTTGTCAAAAACCTTAGCAAACCTTTAAGTGAGTCTAATTAAAGCAGTCTTTGATAATGGAAATAATAAAAGATTGCTTTAATTTACACTGTAATGAAAGGATTGTGCCATTAAATGCTACAGGAAATAGTAGAACTGCTTTTCCAGACTAGGCAGAAATTGCATGCTGTGCTTTTATGATCTCAGTCAAGTCCCAGTGATTGTCTTTCCGGCCATCAGCCAGAACTTCAGAAATGAGGTAGTTCCTCCCTCTTCTGAGAGAGAGGCATGTGTAGTCCAGTTATCCTGTCTGGTGTTTCCAGTGTGTGTTTCTTCTCTAGACCTTGCACATCTGCCCCCAAAGCCTGTCATTTTAATGGAGCCTGGCAGGCTTTGTGCTATCTGAACACGAAGCTTTGGGCTGGAAACATTGTAAGATTTTTTGGTTGGTTGGTTGATTTTTTTTTTTTCCTCCTTGACATTTCTTTTCCATTATATTGTTTCTTTATGTTGTCCTTTAAGCCAGGATAGTTCTGGAGACAAGAAATGACAACTTATTTTTTGGACCATGGTTCTAGATACCAGTTGGATTGCCCTTCTCCAGTGAACAGGTTGCCAGCCTGAGAGCAGTGGTGGGGTGCTACAGACATGTCAGCAGGACCCGTGGCTTTACACTGCAGGGTCATCACCAGACAGCCTCATGTCTCTTCTCCACTTTTCTGCTGCAGGTTCTGCTTTCTTTTGTATTGCGTACTGAATTTTATATTTATTTTCATGGGACCCTGGATGAAGCCTGAACTTCTGTGTTTTTGAGAGGAGAATCCAAAAAAGAAAAGTAAGCAACTTACCGCAGGTTATTTCTAAGGTAAATTAGAACATTGAAGTTAAGTTCTATTTCATTTTCTGACGTTTCAGTGTTGTAGTGAATGAGCAAATGAGGTTGCCAAAATGTGACTAATTCACACATTGTACTAGTCTTTACATGATAAGCTATTGGAAGGACTAAAACCATATATCTTTAAATATTGAGAAACAAGCATAAGAGGAGACTCAGGAACCTCAGAGCAGAATATAAAATGATGCTGCTGCAGCTGGAACTCATGCTGATTCTGTGTATTGTAGAGAAAACACCATCATAACAATAACAAAAAGAAGATAAGAAACTGAACTGTGAATTCCAGGTTCATTTTTCAGTTCTACCTAACTCTTTGTAACTTTACAATGAAAGATTCAGAAATTGGAGCCAATTACCATAATATGTGGTGGTTTGGTGGGAGCATGTTCTACATCAGACAGTTAAAAGGTTTTATTGCTATTAGGAGCTTGTTAATGCCCTTGATAATGTCTTTAGTTGCTTTGTAATGTCTCTTGTTGAAGTATAGAATTCTTTTATCTTCTTATTACATTATGCAGAAACTTGAATTGAAACGATATTTGCAGGAACATTTAAAGTAGTGCATCAATCAGTTTCAAAGAAGGGAAAATGTTCTCAGAATAGGTTATAAAAGGGTAACTGTCAGTTTTATTTTGGATGAACAAAGAAACCAACGTAAAAAGCACTTTATTGTAAAAGCACACTGTGCAATTCAATAAATATTCCATATAAATATAAAGGAAAAGAAAGTTCATAATTATCTGATGGCTTGAATATAATTTAAGTTATACTTCCAGAATACAGCAAGCAGTGAAGCTCCTTCTTCTTTCTTGTGTATTCTAACCCCAGCTCAAGTCCTCAGTAGGAGATAGTTTAAATCGACTTGTTAATGATTTGAATGGCTAAAATATGGTTATAATTTAACTTTATCTTGCAGGGATGTAAACCCCCTCACAAAACACCCCCGTGCACAAGAAAAACAGCAGTAGGACCTTCTGTCACTCTCCTTGCCTTTTGTTTGTTTCGTTGGTTTTCTTCCTCAAACGTGATTTCTTGTTGTTTTCCCTCTGGCATTTTTTACCTGCTTTAACACAAAGTTATTTGAGTATTTATACATTTGGATTCCAACCCTTCTATATGATTTGGTTAGAAAACACTTGCAGGGGGTGTTATCATCCAGGAAAACAGTTGCAAATACTCTGCTCCCTGAACCAGTAGTAGCTTGCTAGACCACACAAAATATGGCATGTTGCAAATCTCATCTTGTAGCCTGTAAACCAGAAGCAGCACTCTCCCCTTCCCCCCTTCTTTATCTTCTAAAAAAAGAAAGAAAAAAAAAAAAAAAAAGAAAATACCAAAGACTGCACATAGAGAATTGTAAATGCTCTGCTCACATGGCAAATGTTTCCCAGAGAAATTTGAGTCTTGCCCTTTGGATCCATTGTCTTTTCAGAATCCAATGTTCACCCTGTGACTTCAATAGAATAGAGTATTTCTAGTTTAAGAAATGTATGTTTATTTCTGAAGAGTTTATTAAGGCAGAGAAGTAATTGACTGTGAATGCACAGATTTTGGTTTATTTATTTCAGTCTATTTTGGTAACTAAATTCTATGGGCAAGGCATTTCTAACCTTTTTTGTTGGTCATTCTGAAAGGGTATGCAGCATGTACCTGCATTATTCAACTGTTTATTTTTAACTTCTGAAACTTTGAAGAGAAAATTTATTTTTATTAAATAATCATACCACAATAAACTCGCCTTGTTCATGCCCCGTTCTCAATTCTAAGCTTCAACCTAGGTATGTTTTTTAACTTGCAGGTGGTTTTAAAATTGTGGGCTATTAAAAAAAACTCCTGTGGGTTTTAGGAACTTACAATAGTGATTTCATTGAAGTCTGCTATAATTGATCAATCAATGTACAATATTCACAATGTATTTAAGATGAGATTTTACTTGCATGGCACATTTTTCTACATTGGACTTCCCTCCTTTAACTGCTGCCCTTTGTTTCCGTGGCTGTGCAGCAGCTCCAAAGGCTGGGGTGCCAGGTGGCCTTTGTCCCTCCATCCCCCTGCCCTTCTCTCTCTGGCCAACACCTGCCTTTTGTGGCACAGGTGTCATTACAGTGCCCCAAAAAGAGTTTATTTCACAACACTTCACACAACCTCTGAAGGAGCGCCCCCACAAGTTAGCAGGCTCTTGATAAAACAGTAATTTCCAGTGAGCAAGCTGCTGGGCTGCATGCATCTGTGAGCTTTGCCTGGGAAAAGAGGATTCCCATGGCAACTCCCCACGCTGTGCCTGTGGCATCCTGCACAGGTGAGGCTGGGGCTCGCTGTGAGCCCAGCCCTGCTGGGCCCTGCACCTGGCTCTGTGCCTGCTGCATCCAGCCCTGCCTGGCTCCACACTGCTCTCCCAATGGGCAGGCTCCTTCCTTAACACTTGGCAACATCAGCTCTGGGCTAGAAACCCCAAACACCCAAGGTAAACAAACATCACACTCTAAAAAATATTGCACAGAAATCACAATCGAGCCCAGGATCATCCTGGGATCTTACAGAAGGCATTGGTAAGACATCAGATAATCAGCTCTTTCTTTGTTTGGGAAGGCATGTTTACTTGCCTTAAATTTATTTGGCTTTTAAATTCAGTTATTAATAAAGGAGCTTTTGCTGACCTGAGGTGAGAGCAGGAGAAGAGCAGTGCTTGCTCCAGGAGCACACATCAGAAACCTGACTTGAGCAAGACACTAAAACTAGGCAGTCAGAGCAGTTTGCACTTCATCTGTTCCCAAATGTGGGTTACTGTGCCAAGTGTGATGAAGGTGGCTCTCATTTTGCAGGAGTTCCTAGTGACTAGACCTGATGCCATTTCAGAGCAGGACTTTGGTTGGGGAGGTGGCCAAGCTCTGCTTTCACCTAAAGGTGCAAAAGAGGTAAAACACAGGGCATCCTTGGGGAAATGGGGGTTAAGGCTTTCTAATCCAGTATGGGTTAAACATGAGAGACCTGTGGCATATAAGGAATTACACAAACATATTTAAAATTGTTGCTAGTTGAGCTGGAAAGCCTCTTGTAACATGTAATACTTTAAATATCTGTGAAGATAGGAGAAGGAATCTGGCTTTCCTAGATAGAAGCATTTTTGGAGGAGAAGTAGATGTTATGAATATATGAATAGATGTGACAAAGGCAATGACAAGACAGACTTTTGCATGAAGCACAGAAAGCTGATCTATAGGAGGAAATGTAGTGGCTTGGGTGACAAGAGTGTGAACCACAAAGAACTTTAGAACTGATGGGTGTTTTACTATTGTATGACAAATAACCAAAAAGAAGGGACAAGCAGCAGCACCCACAACACCCAGCCAAGAACAAGAGATGTGAGAGACTCCTCCTTAGTTTACCCCTTTCTAAATCAAAATGGAGGGGAGGCTGTAGAAGGGAAAAACCCTTCTGAAGGAGTAGCCTTGAATGGTTTCTTCTGGTTGCTAATAATGCTTCTAAAGGTGTGACCTGATGTACAGAATGAAACCTCTGGCCCAGGTAGTGAGCATCACATCACTGTGACAGAACAGGGCTCAGTTCAGATTGCAGCAGAGGAAAAGTGATGTCTTGGCAGAAGAATTGAGTGGGAAGTGACAGCTCTTGCTGTAAAAAAGCAGAGAGTGTCTAAGAGTTAAAATAGATTCTTCTCTGAAATGCCCATGTAGCTTCAATAGCTCCACAGGAGTTTTAGGATTACAAATGACAGCAAAATTTGTGCCATTCTGCATAATTGTATTCTCTACAAAGAAAGTTTCCTACATCTCCTAGTAAAGATGGTACTTTCATTAGAAGGAAAATAATTTCAAAATTACATCTCTTTGTGCCAAGGATTAAAAAGATCTAACAAGGAGTTCTTAAAAAAAAAGGCATTTACATTGACTCCTTTGGTTTTACAGGTAGAATAATGACATGAAATAAAAGGAAATTTTAATTGGTGAAGGGAAGGGGAAACATCCTAGTTCCTGACTCGTCACTATGTTCACCCTCTCTTGTAGCTCCCACCATTTTCACTCACAATATACAGGACTATATTTGTCTTTACTGAGGTTCAGGTCTATTAAAAACAATCCATTTCTATCTGTCTGCCAGTGTAAGATTTCAGCCTTCCTTAACGTGAGTCTCTGACAGACAAGGAGCCCAGAATGTCTTGGTTTGGCAGTGGCTCAATCCCCTGTAATTTTGTTAATTTAAATGTAGTGACAGGCTGCACTCTCAGGAAATGCCAGCTCTTTTTGCCCCACCACAGCCTGGAAACTCTCCGTGATGGCTCTGCTGTCATAGCTGGAGAGCACGAACCCTCTGTGCTCAGCTTGCAGTTCCGACTGCCATGTATGGACATTTCTAATTACTTTGGAGGCGCTCCATTTTGTACTGCATGCATAATTAGTTAGTTATTTACATTTTATTTCAGCATTTTTCCTAGCCGGTACACTAATGAAATCCCGGCGTGACATCAGAACCTTCCTGTTGAAGTGGGTCTTCCCTTCAGGGATCAGCCACCCTTTTAAATTAATGAGCCGCTTACAGAAACAGCTTCATGGTTTTACGTGCACTGTTTGCAAGGAAATTTATAAATGGTCTGGCTCCTTTCAGATCCAAAATCTGTTGAAATGAAAAGAAAATCTCCCACTAGTATTGCACGCTTTGGGTCATCTCTTATGTGGATTTTTTTTCTCATGTATTTACCATAACTCAGGGAAAAAGGTCCTCCTCCATCTTTCACACAGAGGAGCAGATGTATGGGTGGGAAGGAAAAAAATGGATGTAAGGAAGCTGATAAGCACTGGACCCCCCCACCAAAAAAAAAAAAAAAGTATAAAATGGCCTGTAGGTAAGAATCAGTAACATCATATTATTAAGAAACTTGTTTTTCATTAAAAGACTTTATTTGAGGAATATAGGAAATACAGTTCAGTTAGTCTCCACAAAAATGAGCTGCTTTTTGAGGCACTGTTTTCATAAAGAAAATGAGATTGTTAATTTTATGTTGTTTTTCTTGTAAGTGCAATTGAACAGAAAAAAGAAAACCAAAACAAAAAACCCCTCCTAAACAAACCAAACCGACCCAAAAAAAACAAACCAAAAGAGAAAGGAAAAAGGTGTTGCTTAGCAACAGCCTCATTCAAATGGTCAGAAATTGGTGTATTTGCTGGAATTTTGGAGATATCTCACAGAGCTTGCCAGGTGCACAGAATAAGGAAAGAAAGAATCAATGTCCAAAGTGGAGAAGGGAGCCACTACTGCCATCAGATTGAGCATGTGCACTTGGCTCAGTGTGGTTTGCAACACACTGCTGATGGCCTGGCTTAAGCACGTTTGCACCTCCTCACGTGCCCCTGTTGTTTCAGTGGCTTGTTATGTTTGTTAGTGTGTTTATTTTCCTTCATTTTTAGGTATGCTCATCTTCTCTCTCCTCAGCCTGGCTTACTCACAGAGCAAGCTTGTCTCGAAGGGTAGAGCAGGAGGACACAGCAGCTGATGTTTGCAGCAGCCACCTCTCCCTTGTGCTTTCTTGCCTGTTCAAGGGTCCAGCCCAGTGTGGAAAAAGAAAGAGCAAAACTGCCCAGTGAGCACACCTGCCTGTCTGTATGTAGAGGAGTGGGGGAAAGGAGGGCTTGAGAGTGTTTATTCCTAAGTGAAGTCCTGCACCTGCCATTTTC
The DNA here is from genome assembly GCF_027579445.1 of Ammospiza nelsoni. NCBI lineage: Eukaryota > Metazoa > Chordata > Aves > Passeriformes > Passerellidae > Ammospiza > Ammospiza nelsoni. The sequence goes on along the minus strand of NC_080641.1, from coordinate 19,103,030 downwards.
TCTGTCCCCTAGGAGAGGCAACCCTTACACCGGAGGCCTGGGAGAGCAGCATCATTGCTGATTAGGAAGCCCACAGGGCACAGCTGAAGGCTGTATTGGTGCTGCCCTGGCTGTGAGCTGCTGCCTTTGGTGTTTTTTGTCTCCAGTAATGCTGTCAGCTTTGTGCACTGGTAGGTGACCACGTTGTGTTGGGGCTGCCATGGGATTATTGGTTTGTGGCTTGGATTGTTTTTCTTCAGCCTTTTTTGTTCCCTCCCTTTTTTTTCCTATGGTATTTGAGGAAGGAGAGAGAAGTGACTCAGTACAATTCCTTGTACTCTTGATTTGCCGTTCATCAGCCTGGAGAGCGATCTCCAGCCTCCACATATCCTTAAGTCAGCCAGGATGAAGAGAATGTGGCACTGGTATTTTGTATACCTGGGCCTCAGGAAAAGCACCCTTGAGGGTGTGCATTATTCTGCATCCCTGTTGAGAGCTAATTAGCCTTTTGCTTTCCTCAGTATTGCCAGGGATTTCTTTAATATCACTATAAAAAGTGTTTGTAAGTCTGGTTGTGCTCTTTAGACCCTGTAGCTGGGGTACGTTGACTTTGTGGCAGCCAAGTATTTGCACTCTTTGTACAAGAGAGGGGAGGAACTGCAGGAAGGTGACTGAAACATCAGCTCTGTTTTGGAGTTGACCATTGCTTTATTCCTGCCATTTCTGTTGCTTTTTGGGAATGGCTGCCTTTCCCACACAGCTCCAAGTAAGGAGATGTGCAACAGAAAAGCTAGGAACTTTGCACTTGCACAAAATGAGGAAAGAGCTCTGAGAGGGAGAAAGTGACCAGACCTCACAGGCAATTAGGATTCTGTGGCTCATTCCCTTTGCAGGGGAAGAATCTCATTCCTATGTGGATTGACTTACCAACTCATTTGCAGAAAGAATTATAAAATGCAAATATTTATAAATCAATGTATATGTTGTAATCTTATTTCTAAAACAAACATTGGTTTCTACTGCGCCTCCTGTGTGCTGTGAGTTGAAAGATTTTCCAGTGTTTATCCCATTTTGAGCAATAAGCTGCAGGGAATAAATGCTGTTAGTTAGACTGGAATGCAGTGTCTCCTGGAAAGTTGTCATGTCCTTTCAACAAGTGTTAGTAAAAATATTCAAATTAGCATTAAAACTGGGTATTTTCTGATATTTAACTTATAGTTTAGGCAGATATTATAGCCAAACAGGTGATAGCATTCTTGTTAAAGGTCTGGCTGTGGTTTCTGGTTTGCAGGAAGGAGCTTCCTTCAGTATGGCTCTTCTCCTGCAGCTGGGTGTGGAGGGCAGGCTGTGGAGACACAAACTGAGCCTGCTGTGTGCTGAGATGGCCTGAGGCAGGGACAGCCGGAGGGGGAGGGAGAAAGGGCTAAAGACTCAGGGGACCATGGAGGTTTGGGATTTTGGTTCCTGCACAGTGAGCCTGCAGGACAGGGAAGGAGGAGTGCTTTGTGTTTTTAGGAAGGCGGGGTCTTGCAGTCAGGCTAGGTGGGATCCCTGATGAGGGGGTGTTTGTTCCTCATTGAGGGGATACCTGCTGGGTGGTGATGGTGGCACCACTGCTGCCCCTTGCAGCCCTCCCTGGCAAAGCATTCTGCTGAGCAGCACCGGGCAGAGAACTCTCCTCTTCTTGGTCTTGGCTGTGTCAGAAAACCTCCTGTGAAAAAAGTCAGCTGTGCTGATTTTGAGAGAAAGCAACTTGTGATCCAGTGTATTGGCAACTGGCAGGAAATAAGGCCGCTGCCATAAATTATGCAATGAATATCTCTTTGCACGATGAATTCTGGTGCCCTTTCTTGATTATATTTCTTCTTATAAGAGGCTAAATAAATATTGAGGCTAAATAAAAGAGTAGTGTGGCTGCAAGGAGCTGCTTTGTGTCTGGAACAATTGGTAATATGGTTGTATACAAGTGGCGATGGTTTGCATGAGGGCTGAAGACTTCAGTAACTGGGTTGGTTATAAAGATTAAGACCAGTCCTGATGGATGGGTGCAATGTCCTTCATCAAAATAAGAAAGAAAGAAAATAAGAAAAATAGGAGAGAATAAATCAAAAGGCATGGAGGAAGGAGATTCTTTCATTGTGGAAGATATCTTGAGCATTAATCACTTCCTTTTGCTAGATAGATGCAAGCATGAGAAAAGAGATTATTTCCTTCCAAATTACACAGTGGTTTTTAAGTAAGGTATTAATCCCTGTGCAGAGCAGTAGGTGCTGGTCTCTGAGCTGAAAATTATTATGCACTTCTTAATTTGTCTCTATTTATGATTAAGCTCATATAAATCAGGGTATAAATGCATTATTAGAATGAAGTTATATAATAAGCATATGCCTCTAATACTAGTATATTATCTGAATGCTATATGCAGCTGCATCACACAGTGTATTTATTAAAAATCTAGCAATTGTACATTCCTGAAATTGCAGATTTTTACTCACCTGCTTGTGAGCCTGGGGGTATGCAACAGCTGTTTATCATTGTACTCTGCTGAAACCCTGATAAAAATGAAACCGCTGCAAAGAAATGTGGCCTTACATTGGGAAACTAAAATTTCAGGTACTAATAACACTTCTGCATTTCAAAAATTGACTTATGCCTTTGCTTATTTCCAAATAACTCCTTTATAAAATAGCAAAGAATATGTAGTCTCTGTATGCTCATTATGTCAGAGATAGTAGAAATAGAAAAAAAATTTTAAAAGGCAAATTGAATATAATGTTATGTATTTAGGATGCTTCTCAGCCTGGTTTTGATTGCTCTCGTGTTTCCCCAAGAAGTCAGACTGCTCAAAGAATAAATGAAATAAAAGTTTAAATGACAAGATCCGGCCATGGTCAGAGGTGATGATGAGGAGCAACACATTGGTGAGTCAGAGCTTTTCAACTTTCAACTTTTTTTTTTTTTTTACCTCCTGTGACAGGGCATAAATACCGTTTTTGAAAAAAAAAGGTAAAAGTCTACTAATAAGTAAAATCTTATCTGAGAGATTATGAAATGGACTGCAAAGACATTTTATTTGATTACATTTCTAACCATTTAGCTTTTGGGCAAAAGACTAAACACAATAAAATTGTCACTCTTTTGAGCAGTCTTACAGGTAATAAGTAAACAGGAGAAGGCAACTGTCTCCCCTCATTACAGTCATCAGAATTTTTCTTGGAATATAGACAGTGCAACAAGGAGCTTCTTTGTGAGTTACTGGAGGGAGTAATCCACAGGCAGAACAGCACACACGTGCTTTCAGAAACAGGATGGCTGTCACAGCTTGCTGAGAGTGGGATTTGTTGTGGAATACTGTGGGATCCCTTCACTTTTACCAGGCCTGACAACTTCACATGTGTGGGTATGAAGGAAGACCTGAAATTCCAGTTATGGAATACAGAAAAAGGAGCTATTTTGCGGCACAATCCAAAATCTTTTTCTTCAGCTATCATGTGGTGTTTCTTTTTTTTTACTTAAGCCAGACTCCTGAATGATGAGAGCTGGCTTTGTGCTTCATCATTTGCTCTCACAGGAGCAGGGAAGCACAATGTGTTTTATTTCATGTTATTAGCTGGGCTATCACTGGATTGCTTCATGATTGCAGCTCTCTTCCTCTTGCCTCATCGTTTTCTGTCGTGGTGGTAAAAGCATGGCAGTGGTGAAGGAAGCAACCGGCCATCAGGAAGGAATGTAAACACTGTAAATTACAGTAGGGCAGGAGGATCTGTAACCATCTCTTGTTCCCCTTTGTGGATGTCTCTATAATTCTACTGGCCCTGAGCTGATGTGAGAAGGCAGTAAAATTTCAAATAGAACGGACCGTGGGCAATGGCAGCGCGTGGCTGCACGGGTGCTCAGCAGTGGGCAGTGCCAGCAGTGGGCAGTGCCACCCATCCTCCTGTCCTGCACTCTTACATAGCTGTGTAGGAGGGCTGGAGCAGACTGAGCCTTCTGCAAGGAATGCAGGTTTCCAAGAACTGCTGCAGTGATCCATGCGCTGCCAAAGGCACAGCTTGGAGTGAGCCTTGTTTGAAAATGCATGTTCCTAGTGAAATGTCTAGAAAGAATTAAAGTCAGGATTGTCATAATGAATGAAATGGGAGAGTGACCTCCTTTGACCATTTGAGATCTGAGGACATTGCACAGCTGGTATCAGAAGTAGGGGAAGTCCTTCAATCAGAATTTGCCCTCATCACAGTTGCAATGTTTTGTAAGAGCTGCTGAGGTTGTATTCTGCATTTGAAAACCAAGTGGCAAAAGTACAGATTACCCAAACCTTCAGTAGGCTGTCAGTTTCCAAAAATGGCCCCAAAGATTGGCTACCTTCAGGGTAGCATAGCAGCAAGAGCCTATTTTGAACTTGTCCATGACTATTTAAATGGACAGAGATGCTTCCCCTGCGAAGGCAGAGATATTATAAATGCAGCTATTAAATGGTTTGTTCTTTTTACTTTTTTTTTCCAGATTAAAATATTTTATACAGCTAAAGCTTTTCTGAATTTCCCAATTAAAACAGCCAATATGTATCTTTTCAGGACTTTGACTGCTTGTATATATTATGGTTTTAAAAGCTATTTTCCCTTGCAGAATGGAAATATTAGAATCAAAATTATTGTGCTGTGTAACTGAAATTAATCACAGTTCCTGGCCTGTGCTGTTGTCTGTCCAGAGATGGGCATAGTGACAGAGAAATCCTAACCAAGAGTAGAGAAATGCAAAGGTTCTGGTCCAAAGGAATGTGTCCATAAACAAATATTTCCTAATGGAGTTTATAAAACAATTGGTTCTGAACTGGTGAAGGGTAAAATTGAGCCTTTATGCTTAGTTTTCCTGGGAATAACTTGTCACAGCAGTTAAGAATTGAAAACTGCATGGTTTGTAAAGCCCCTCAGTGCAATAAAACACCTGCTATTTGCATTGGAGTGTAATTGTGCCGTGTGTACCTGGATATGAGGGCCTGTAGCACCATCAGTGAAAGGTGCTGCCCTCCTGACTTCTGGGAAGTAACCAAGCTTTGGACATAAACCTCAGGGATGAAAAGTATTTCAAGAGAAACGGCTCAGCCTGGTCTTTGGTGACTTCCTGTTGACTCAAAGCAAGAGAGTGGAAGGTCAATGCCTCTGACAGGGCTTCAGAAATAATGCTTAAGGACAACACCAAGAAGCAGTACTGCCGTATTGTGTTTAGCGTGACAATTAAAAGATAAGTTGCTAAAGGACTGAGGATCCAAGAAACAGCAAATCAAAGAGGAAAGAATTGGTCCAGAACAGCAACACATGATGAGCCATGGTACAAAAGAGACAAGAACCACTTTTAAATGAGCACCAAAAGCAAAAGCTGCCATTCCTAAAGCATATTATTGAAGCTATTTTCTGGCAGCACACCATACAGTTTTGCAACATTGTGTAAGCTTTTAAAGAACAATGCTTTTACCTTGGATCATAGACTAAACTACTTTTTTATTGTATCCCCTGGTGCTAACCTCTTTTGTACTTGACTTTTGAAACTCCTTGCAAGTTTGAACTCCTCCTAGCTTCTCAAGTTAATCTTTTGTCCTCTGAATTGTTGAAATGGGCATCCCAGCCAATGAAAATATTATTTAATTCTTCCCTATGTTTTCCATTATTTCCCTAAAGAACACCAGAAGAAACTTTCATATTATCTCTGTATTTCTCTGTACTCAGTAGGCCTTTGGAAAGAACTGGCTGTGGCAACTCACCCCCAGTCTGTGAGTGGATAAGCAGCATTTAGCTAATTTTTAATTTTTGGATTTTATATTTTTCTGCACTGGCTAGAGCATCTTCTGGGGGAGTTTATGGATTTTCTCCCATTAAACCAGTACATAGCCTGCATATCTCTCTGTGTGCTAATTGTCATTAATATCTTAGTAGTACCCCTGTTCTAGAATGACATATTGTGTTTAATTTTCCTGCCTTCTTTCAAATAGAAATTACTATATTTGCACATAATGTGGAAACTTGGACTTAATTATTTAAGAGGTTGGGATTGGGCTGAAGAAGGAAGTAGGACACTGGTGTTTTAGGAGTGTGAAAAACCAAGAAATGATTTGGACCTTATAGTAAAAGTGTCTTCTTACCTTAAGTAGACCATGACTCTGACAGAGGATGGAGATGTACCCATCACATTTGCAACAGATTTATGCTTAGATTATCAGAAGGGGAAAGAAGAAATATGTCTGAAAAAATCGTGACTGAACATGACTAAAAAAATGAATCACTTATGTGTAAGAGTTAAAAGTCCCATTTAAGGATGGTTCTCTTCTGAAAAGCAGATGTCATCTTCTAACAGCTTTCCAACAGTTGACCAGAACATAATAGCCATTCAATGTTAATATATACTATGTTCGGCTACTCAAATTTGATTTTTATTTCTTTTTTCTGTATGATGCAAAATCTACCAGTCATCATTCAGTGAGCTGTTTTGTCAGAGGCTTGGAGGAAAGTTATTCCCCATGCTAGTGCACCACTAACACAACTTTCTTTCAAAAATTCTTTTAGAAAGTGCCAAAGATTTGATCTTAATTTCGTAAATGCCATTTCAATCACATTTGTGCTTTTGCTACCATCATTCAGGAGCTCTTTTGTGCTAGCTGTTGAGCATTCCATACCTCTGGTTAGAGATTGAAGATTTTGGTGTTTGAGTTCTCTACATTTTTTCTTTTTTTTATTGCCAAAGGCAAATGCATTCCTAGATTTAACAAAGGAAGATGAAAGGAGAAACCCTGGGCCAGTAGTGAGCAGCTCTGGAAACAGGAGATAGGATACTACAGCACTGCATAGTTTTTAGCTTCCAAATGGAAATGCGATTCCTAATGCAACAAGCATGGTGGTTTCCTGGTTTGGGTGAGCAGCACTGTTGCTGTGGGCCAGGGTCAGGTCCCAGGCAGGCTGTGATGGTCAGTGGGTGACAGGGGTGGCTGTGCCACATCCGCCCTGGCCAAGGGCAGCCCTGCTCTCCTCCTCTCCCAGACTCTTACCTCAGCACCTGCATTTTCCCTGCTGTTTCTGCTCAAACATGCTCAGCCAGGCAATAAAACTGGGACAGTGAGTGGAGCATTTGTGATGGATACTGAAAACATGAAGTGTTTCCTTGTGGGATGAGAGCCTGTGTGTCTGCAAGAACAGCACTTTGAAGAAGCAAAGTAAACTCATACTGATACATCCCTTTACATGTTGAAGTCATGTCGTAAGTACAACTCCAAAGGAGCTTTTGATGGCCTTAGAAAAGGCAGACTAAGAAGGAAGACTAGCACAGTTTTAAACTACCCACAGTTGTAAATCTTGTTTTTGGTTTTGTTTCCTTTTTTCTGATCAGCACTACCCACGTACTGTAATGTCTGGCAGACCTAATCTTTTCATGTTGCTGACCAATAAAAATAAGTGTCACTATAAGCCATTTAGATTGAAAGGAGCAAAAAAAAATCCCTTTTGTGTTAAAATCATTCTTCAAAGTACAATCTTAAGAATTATGTATAGCCTCAAGCAAGTCTCATTGCTTGATCAGACTCTGTAAAGAATGGCTGGGGCAGTTTTCCTGGCCCAGAAATGGAAAAATGATGCTGTGAGTGTTCAGAGAGTCTATCTCCAGCAAAAGGAGGGCATCATTCTCTCCATGCCATGAAGGCATGGTGCTTTCCTACCTCCATAAATACATGTGCTTATTCTGAGGGTATGAATTCCTAAAGTTGGTGTTATCCCTTTCTTTCCCCTAAAGGATGAGGATGATGTTTGGAGAAGCAGAGACTTCAGGTGTGACAGTGCAGTCAGTTATGCTAGGAATACTGAGGATTGATTTTATGAAAGTTAATTCTTCTTCCTTTCAAGGACTGAAGGTTGTATACAAGGGCATGAGAATATATTGACTGGCTGGGAATGAATGTAGGGTTTAAGGAGTCTGAGCTGCTTTGTGACACATGTCATTTCTGGAAAAATGAGCCATCCAGAGAAACAGTTTGTCTGCCCTGATGTGCCAAGGAACTTTATGTATTGGCAACAGTGATGGAGTGAGAGTGCAGCAAAAGCTAAGCATTGTGAAAGACTTGAATTTTCATGAGGTACATAAGCAAAAGACAGAGCTGTCTGAAACCCAGACCATAGAAACTGTGCTAATTTAGTGAGCCTAAGCAACATGCTTAGTAGGTATGTACTGCAGGTGTACCAATAACCAAATCAAGAACAGTCACAGCCCACTCAGTTACATAAAGGACTATACAGGAGGCTTAGGTAGCTTGGGAAGATAAAGAGGGTTTTTTGGTTGTTGTTGTTTGGGAAGGGGGTTTCTTGGTTTGTTTTGTTTTTAATTTATATTCCTTTTGATTGGGGATTTTTTGTAACTACCGATGTCCCACCGAAAGATGTTTTCTGCTGGAAAAAAAATAGAGTTTTAGCAGCCTGAGGTGCTATTTCTTAGAAGGAGTCTTTTGAAAGTAATCTTTTTAGTTCTGTTATCCACAAGTTTGAGAGCTATTTCCGCCTGATGGTGGCTTGGGCTGCCTCCTTCTTAAGGTTATAAATCTTGCCCATATTCTCAGCAGTTTTAACATATAAGGAGAAAGTGCCTTCACTGGTCCCTACTTGCTCTGCAGACAGTTATCTTTGATATGCTTAGACTGTGTTTGATCTCATGTCCTGGAATGGGTCTTTCCTGTTCAGGAGTCAAACACCATATCCTTATGCTCAGTGTCAGATTGGAAGATGGCCAGTGGCTCTCTCTGTTTGGACAGTGTTAAAAATATCTGCTTGCAAAGGAAGTTCTGCTGAGATTTCTTCTTCTGACCTACAGACACAAGTCTGCTATTCTTGCCTTCCTTCTGGCAGCGTGGAGGGATGGAGGTGGGTGTAGCAGAATGCAAAGGTATGCATTCTTTGAAGCAAAGAGTAGAGCACAGACAAAGAGAATACTGTAGGGGTAAGAAAAAAAGCCCAGGAAAGCTTAACTATCAAAGAAAAAAATACCAAATGCAGCAGTTATCATGGTCAGTGGTTTTCAGGGCTTTGGCTGGACTTCTGTCCTTTGTGCCTGCTAGTGCAGTTTTTTGCACATGACTAAAAAATAGGGAACATAATATCTGGTGGTTTTTCCCCCTTCCCTATTGAGCAAACCTTCTGCTTTTGATTCATGCTTTAATGTAGAACAGGTTAAAATTAAAAAAAAAAAAAAAAGAAAAAAATATAGTGCACATCCTCTCTGTACTGGTACTGTAGGACTATTGAAATTTGTGAGCCACAACAGATGAAAGCCTGATATTAGAAGTTTAATCCTTAAATGTTTCTCCTTCATTTCATACTAAACCATAAAACATCCATCTCCACTCAGGAAACAAAACATACATGCAAACTTAGAGTATCAAAGCTAATGGTTTTGGCATTATTTTCCTAATACAGGAGCCAAGAGTCTTTTTATTAAAGATGCACAGTGGCTATGCTTCTTTATTTTTTGAAGAACAGCACATTACTTGACTGAATACAGAGGTAATCAAAATTCAGTCAAGTGGGATGACTCTGTGAGTTCTGACATCAAAGGGCAATGTGTTTGATTGATATCAGTCAGATGGCAATATTGTTTGAAGAAATGTAGTCAAAAGACTGGCAATTTAAAGGCTGTAAAAAGTTAGGGGATATGTGAGTGCAGTGTTCCATACTGATTTCCAGTGTACAAGACTGTGTGTTAGAGAATTGGAACTAACATGGCAATCTTGTCTCTCAGACACAGGCATCATTCGAAAGGACAGAGAGGAAGAAAATCAAGCTCCTACTTTTCAGGCAAGACAGTCAACAAGGCATTAAAGATGCAGTAGTAAAAAACTGTTTTCTCATTGTGTTCCTTGGTGCATGAGACCAGGGTTTGCATTTTGCTGGAAATATATACAGCACATGATATAACAGGGCTTTAATAAGCAATGAGAACCTTGGCATGCCTTTTTGTGGTTTTCAAAAGCCTAACCCAAGGCGTAACCCAAACCTTAGGCAGCCTTTGGCTCAGGTTGGTTCCAAGGAAAAAGCTGTGGAGGAAGGCATGTTGGGCAGTTTTGTGTTCCCCACTGAGAGTTTGGGTGTTCATGCTCTGAGAATGCTGAGTCACTTTGGATAAAAGGCTCATTGCTCCAAAGCTGTCAGTGCAACAGAAATAACCATCAAACACAATGAGTAACTTCTGAGGCACGTAGGGGTCACACAGTATTCTGTTGCTGTTCAAGAGAGGAGAATCCTTCTTGGAGGTAACAATACCATTTTAGCTCTTTCATGGTAAGCTGTGCAATCTTGCCACTTGTGTAGTTTAGGGATATTTCCTCATAACTGTATGGAAATACTAGCTTGGATTTTCGGCCAGGCAAAATGACTGGTGTTGCTGTGAAGAATTTGTAGCATGTAAAAGACAGGAGCTGGTAACACTGTCCACCTGATTAGTGTTCCATCTTTCAATTCCAATTAAGTGGTAGTAAACCTGTTAACCTAAAGTTTTTTTTGTCTCTTTTGTTTGTTTGTTTTTTAACCAAAAAAGAAAAAAGAAGAAGAGAAAAAGGCAAAAAAGAGGAGTTTGGAAACTCCTTTGGATCTCTAAACATAGTTTTGCTGCCAACAAGCTGGGGGATGTAGGCTGACATGCATCCTGTTTCTAATAGCACACACACTGTTTCTTTATTTAGAGCCTCTTTACCAGTATCAATTAAACCCCAGTTAAATTTGACACATCTTAACCTTGCGTTGGATCCAATTCATTGCTACAGCAGAACCCATATGGCACTGAGACAGTTGCAGGCATCAATTCATTGCTTATGTAGAGTTACTGGCTAAATGCCAAGCAGTAATCACTGCTTTTTGTTAATAGACATGTTTGCTTTTGCAGTCGTTTCTATACACAGTGCTCTAGATTAATTAGAACAAAATCTGTCATCCATCTAAGAAACAACCAGAACTCTTGGGATTTTTTTGCCTCAGATTTAAAGAGAAATGAGTTTTGACTACCAAAGGTGGTGGTGGAGGAGAGTTGCTTATTTTATATACTTTGTTTTTTCTAGGATAACCTATTCTGTCTATTCAACATATAAGTATCTGCTATTTTCTTGCATTACGGGTGTTGCATTTTAAAGATATTTTAACTTGTGATTATACAGTTTTGGCCTCCCACCCCCAGCTTGATGCCTGAATAATTAACATAGTTAAGAGAACTACTGGATATTGAAGTCTTCTGGTTAAATCATTAGCAATTTAAGATCAAATTACTTTATATCCAGATCTGTTCTGGTGAATACATATATGATGCCCTCTGCTAAGCCTGCAATGCACTTGAGAATATTTTACTGTGCTAAAATAGGGCAACCCTTTTAATCTAGTGCATTACATGATAGAAATATCATAAGTTCTTTCACCAGAAATTCTTATATTGGTGCCTATCATCATCAAAGAAGTTTAAGAAACCATTTTGGGGCACGTTGTTTAATCAATTGTGTAGTTTTTTTATCTCTATAAGGATATTTTTGTGGTGTTTTCTTTAGGTCAACTATTTTTGTTTGCATGAATCCACAGTAAATCGTTTTGCTTACTCTGATTTATAAGTAAAGCTTTCTGATACCCAGTTTTTCCGTTCAGAACTGTGTCACATAGGACCAGATGAAAAATCTACTGAGACTTTCCAGTGGATTTATTAGGGATTGGATGGTGTCCACTGTCCTGAGTAAAGACCTCAGACTATTGATTGTCCAACTACTCGCTTGACTGTTTCTTGCTAAGGGTTGGATATGCCCCCATTTGAAAGGAAGAGGTTGTTGTGTTCAAGGACTAACGGCAACTCCAGGTTTCATTTCAAGTAGCAATGCTGTTATAAACTTTGAGGTATTTCTGTTTATAGAAGTGATTTAATATGATTTAAACCTTAGCAGAGGATCTCATTAACTGACTCCCTTACTTCTTCCTCAGTATTCCTGATTTATGACCCGTACATGTTACATAAGAAAACGTGTATATACAGATCCGTCTATCTATCTGTCTATCATAAATAATTTCTCTTTGCATGAAGGGGCAGTAAAAACACCTCTATTTTATGGAAGTTATCTCTTTCAAAACTTTTTCCTAATGTTGTGTTAATGTTTTAGTATTCCAGTGCTGTTGGTCCATTGTTCGGAAGTACAGCTTTATCAGCAGAATGTGTGGCAGATGGTTTACATTTGCATTAGCCTTCTGGAAAAGGAATCAGCTCCCACCAACATAAGCTTCATCTTTTCTTTTCAAAATTTACAACAAATTCGTCAGAATGGCATTTTTAGAGGAAAAAAAACCCAATCCGACTGTCTTTGAGTTTCCTTTTTGAAGAGAAAAAATGAGTCCTGTTCTAATGCCCTCATCTGCATATATATCTTCTGTCCCCTCCCCCAGTGTTTGTTAAAATGATTTAAGTATTTCATTATGCAAAATGACTTTTATAAAAAGACCTTCCTTTTTGCCCCATAGTCATTCTTAATTTCGTTTGTCACTTGTTATAGAGTGGAGTTATGTGAAGCTAGGATATATTATTTGTTCTAGTCTGTATTGGATAATTTATTACATTAAGAAACCAATAATTTTCAAATATAATCAGATTTAAGTTTTTAATAAGATTCATCCTCCCATTCACACTTGCTTAATTTAAGGATATTAAATGTGCTCAGGAATGAGCTGCCTCTCAAAGCCTCATGTGCCTATTAAAGGATTTTATTCCTGATGTGTTAATAGGATTTAATTACATTAGCCTTATAGTCCAGAGACACACTACAATTGTTAAACTTGATAAACCAGGCAAATACATGCTAAAAGAGTCATGGCCAGCTCCTCGAAAAGAAAAAAATTACAAGGTGTTAATATTTTAATATCTCTGCTATGTAACTATAGGCTTGCATAATGCTGAAATTTTAAATATTGAATGTTTAACACATTGCTAATACTTTTTTTCTCACAAAAAATTAAAATCAAGGCTAATGCAAAAATTAATAAAGGTTTCTATTGAGTGTTTGTATTTGTTTCTTATTTCTGATTCCAAAAGATTAATTTAGATAAACTTTCAGCTTTTCTCTTCTTATGACATCCTCTTGTGTACAGACAAAAGCTGCAGCAAATCATTCTGGAAATTCAGCATGCTAAACACTGTCGTGATTTCTTGTTTCCTATTGCTAATTAGGTTAATGGCACAGTGACAGAAACAGACAACAATGGTTTGGGACATTTTGCAGAAGTGTGGCTGGGGAGAGGGAGAGAGAAGCAAGCACTGAGGACTGCAGTGTGTGAGTGTCACCAGGAGCTCCATGGGCAGCAGTGGCTGGAGCAGGAGCTCCTTGGGCAGCAGTGGCTGGATCAGGATCTCTATGGGCAGCAGTGGCTGGATCAGGATCTCTATGGGCAGCAGTGGCTGGATCAGGATCTCCTTGGGCAGCAGTGGCTGGATCAGGAGCGCTGGCTCCTGTCAGTGCTGAATGCTCTGCACACGGCAGGACGTGCAGGGATGGAGGCACTGAGGGGGCTGCAGAGAACTACAGGCAAGGGAAAACAACTAGAAATCTGCCATCCAGTTGGACATCTTGCTTCCAAAATTAGATTGATGTGTGTTATGGCACATTTCCATTGGTGATCACAGACACTCAAGATGTATTTTAAGAAGATTTAGGCCCCGAGTTTTTCTCTTGCTTGCACAGAGTTAGGCTTCAGGCCTCTCAAAACATGGTCCAGGCTGCATTTGTTTGGAGGAGCTAAACATGTAAAGTAGGCTTTCATTTCAAAAAAGGAACTTTCTGGCACTTATCCTTGCCATGGTAGCCTTGGAAATGTGAACTGATATAAGCTCTTTTTTGGGTTAAGCGGGAAGCAGGAGCAGGGCTGTGTCCTGCCCGGTGAGCGCTCGGTGTGACTGCCCAGGCTCTGTGCCACCCTCCTGCCCCAGCCTGCCTGGGCTGGAGAGCTGCTGCTCTGTCCTGAGCGGGACAAGGAGAGCTGGCACTGGGATGGATCTGCAGGGAGAGGCCTGAGAGAGTGAGCACAGGCTCCACACATGAGAGAACTCCATCCTCACCAGTCTTGTGGCTCTAAATAAAACAGGCTTTCTGAAAATCCCATTACTCTGGGGACTCCAGCTCGTGATTGAAAACACCCAGACCCACACCAAGGTGGGAGATGGATGAGGTGAGCTGCAGCTGAGGTCAGCTCTTGTTAGGGCTTAGGCTGGGCTGCCTTTGGACCACCTACGCCAGACTTGGGAGCTGTTTGATGTAGGAACTGACTGTGGGGTCTGCGTCCAAACCTGCAGGGAGGAGCTGAGGCAAACTGTGACTTCTAGCTGCCAGACCTTGGTTTCCTGCAGAGTGCAGGCAAATAAGCATCTATAAGAGAGAGTCTGAGTAACAGGCACATAATTATGGTGGCCTTCTAATACTTAAGGTCGGTTCTGCTTTTTTGTACACTTGTAATGCCTTGTCTGTGTCATTCCTAATTTATGAATAGCTTTTCAAGACAGCATTGCAGCTTTCACATTTATAGTTTGATAAACTCTTGAAAAAAATTTTCAGGCTTGGTATCTACTGTTTGAGCAGGATTATTTATTGCTTTGTTTGTCTGCATTGGCATATATAAAAAGCTGTGTGTGTTTATTAAAGACAGAAGATATCTTGCTTAAAGATGACTGCCTGTAAACATGCAGCTCATCACCATTTATACATATATTCACTTTTTTTTGCCAGCAATACTGTGCTAGGTCTTTCCTAATTTGACTTGGGATTTATGGCTCTGTGGTGTTTTTTTTCCAGTTAGGTGCCCATATTTCCTTTCACATGAATCTCCCAGGCATTTAAAGGGATATTAGCTGCCTTGTGTTGCCACTAGAAGCTGAAGCTGAAATGGTAGCTGCCGGCAGGGATTAGCTGAGTGTGCCTTTGTTGTATCAGATAGCAGGAGCATGAACACAGCCGTCTGCCAGGTCTGGCAAGGCAGTCACCCCGCTCTGCCTCCTCACTGCTCCTGGGGTTTGTTGCTTGGTTTATAAATGATGAAAATGGAAATGACGTAGAAATTGTGTTCCTGTGAAAAAAGATTGAGATTTTGAAATTCCCCTTTGTTCCTCTTCCAGAGTTTCAGGACTCATCACTGAAGCAGGAAGGATAGTTACTCAGTGAGATTGCTGCTCCCAGGGGTTATGGGGCTTGTTCTGGGACACTGGGGCCATGCCTTGTCAAATGCCAGAGAAATGCTCACATGGAAAAAGGGTCTGAAACCACATCTCAGGCTGTAAGCAGTGCCAAGGAACTAAACCATAAAAGTTTAATTGCAAAGGAAAAACAGGAGACCTGAGAGTAGGGGGATGCATTTCGCAGGGACTCCCAAAGGAGAACTGATATACAGTTTGAAAAATAATAGCAGAGCTGAAGAAATCAATGGTGTTGAGCAGATATAATGATAAAAATTAGGAGTTACTTTCAATGGAGACAAGAATTAGACTGTGATGTGAGCAGAAATAGGTCACAGTGCGCAATGAAATACAGAAGTGGGATGAGTTTCATGGCATTAAGTGTAAGGTCCTCTGGTGCAGGTGTGATAGGGAGAAGAGCAAAACCTTTGTGGGGACATCTGTGATGAGACATTACAGCCCCAAAGGAAAGATTCTTCTGGGCTGCGGCAGGTGGAAAAGACACAAGCCTCCTCACTCCCTCCAGACATACCTCCCGTCCTTGGAAAATGTAGCCTGGCTGGGAAAAAACAGCAACCTGACATGCCCTGCTGGTAGAGTCTGTTGGCAAGCACTGCAATCTTTAACAGTGTTGAATTTACTCTGCACATCCTTTTTATACCCACTGATGCTTCTCTCCAATGCCTCGTATGTTGGTGGGGAGGAGTATCTATTTGCACTCGAGATGCTATTGTTATTCCCATGGTCTGTATCACTCACACTTTACCTATCACATTATACTGACAAGATGATTTTACCTCTCATCCTTTCACTGCTATTTTTTAATTGGCTTGCCAGGCTCCTTCCTGCATGTCTGGCTCTTTCTACATCTCTTTGTTCAGGCTTCTAGTAGGACCTTACTGGAGTACAGTAGGAAATTCACAGTTCAGCTGCTTTTCTCTACATCTCTCCTTGCCATTCCCTGCACCTATCCAGCCTGTCTGGCATGTTTTCTGGCTGATGTTCTCCTTTGTGATGCATTCATTTGTTTTTTCTTTTTCCCTGAACCACTTCAGTTGCTATTTGGAATCCTTTCCACCTTTTTCTTCCAAGTGGGAACCATCTGGTTCTCTGTTTGGTGTGTCTCCCACAGGATTTGGGTGAGAGGAGGTGCAAGGATCCTTGCATCCTGTGCCATTGGGTGCCAGGTCAAGGATGAGCAGAAGTTGCTGCTTCTGTCTCTTCCTCACACCATGTTTGTCACTGGCAAGTCTTAGCTTCTCTTGCAGTTGTTCCTGAATTCTCATCCTTCTCCTTTTCTTTCAGACTTAAATTTGGGCTGAGGAAAAGGTCACATTAATAACAAAAGTATTAATTTCTAGGCATCCAGAATAGTTCACTTCAGTGCTACCAGGCATTGTGTCATCTTGCTTGTGTGGTTCATGAACTACATGCTGATTTTCTTTATATTTAATTACTGTCGAATGCCTCCTGTGCTTCAGGGTACAAGGCATCTTCTGAACTAATTAGGGCTTTTTCTCTGAACAGGCTGTTCCCTACAAGTCTACAAAGGTTTTCTTGTGCTTTCCTTTGAAGCATGTGGTAACCGGCCTCTGCCAGCAGTAAATGGATTGCTGGACACTCTGCTCCCAGAGTTCCTCTGTTATTAAATCCACAAATTTACACAAAGCAAACTCAATAACTGTAGAGCAGGCTTGGATCAAATCTTTGGCACGCAGATGTAATGGACTGCATATTGGACAAGCTACTGTGCTTAAAAGAAAATAAATATATTTTATCTTTAGACAATTACACATTCTTTCATCATAAGAGTGCACTCCATGTTAACCCCTTCTAGTCCAGGCTTTATCAGGCAAGTCTCCCTTGTCATTATGTAAAAGCTGTGCAGATATCAGAATTTCATCTTCTGTACTGCTTGGTCAGTGATTAAATCAGTGCATGCTGAATGCAAAAAGTGCTACAGCAATGTTAAATATTATTATTGATTATGCATATAGCAGTCAATACCAACATATTGTGTTTCGACTGCAAAAATGATCATCTTAATTAGCTAATGATTTTTAGTCTGGTTTCTCAACAAAATGAGAAATGTGGTCACTCTTTCTATCTGACTGTTCTCCCTCTCCACTGTCCCTGTCACTTCTGAACTTGCTGGGTTCAGACAATGTCAGTCTGGTTTGACTGAGGGTGGAGATTTCAGTGGCATCAGGTCCTCACGTGTTTAAACAGGGCATCAGGAAACCTCCCTGATACAGCAGTGATGTGCTAAACCAGGTCAGGCACTGGAGCCACCTGCAGGCACACACCTTGGGAGGAGCAGCAGTGAGTCTTCACTCCAGCTGTTGCTCAGCAGTTCAGAGGATGTTATCAAAACTTCAGCTTTTCACTTAAGAAGAAATGATGCTCTCTCCTAAGTAGATGAAATGCTGAGATCATGTGAAGAGCCAAGTCATGGTCACCACCTGCTCAAAAGCAAAACTTTGTATTATTTTTCTTTCTCTTGTAGATCAGGTTATCCTGACATGCTAGGCTGCTGTAGTCAGTCTTTCAGAAGGAATGAGAGCCATTTAATGTACCAGTTTGTGGTGTAAATGACAAAAAGCTGCCTCCGCAGGCAGCACTCCCCTTCGGGACGGGTTACACCAGGCTTCCTCACACAGCAGTCACTTTCTACTAGGAACTACATCTCCAAAGCCTTTTTACTGACATTAAAGCATCTCATTTTCTGAAGTTGGGTCATGTCCAAGCATATGAGCTTCTTCAAGCATGAAATTCCACTTGACCCCATTAAGGTTTCCTTGGCATCAGATATGTACACCACAGAGTGGATAATGTTCATAACTCATTTCACATTACCCCCGGGTAGTGGCAGTGGAGAAATCCTGTCTCGTCTAATGTAATCAAAGCTGTGAATATGAGGAAATTGAAACATCTGGCCAGGTTCCTTGTTGTGCCCCAGGAGGTGTGACATCAAAGATTCAGGTCAGAAAGAAGGGGGACAAAGGCCTCTCTCTAGGGGTGCATGCTCTGCAGAGGACAGATGTCCCAGCAGTGTCACCAGCAGCACCAACGGGTGCCTTGGCTGAGCATCTCACCTCAGCTAATTTCTTACACTTACACTGAAGTTCAAAGGTACAGTTACAGTTCATGTAAACTTGTCTGAGCTAACCTGAGAGTAGGGATCTGCACACAAACAGGGAGATGCTGTGGGCAGGCAGAGCTTTTCTGGACTAGCTGCATGGATTTTGGAGTGCACTCCCACATTCCAGTGCTGTGGAGGGCTGTGGCTCCAGGACTGCATGCTGAGGGAGCCCAAGGGCAGAGGCTCAGACCAAGAAGGCATGCTTAAATCCTTAGAGAAACTGTTTTCATTACACTTGAAAATTTGTCATCTTTTTATTTAGTGCCCATATTCTAAGCTTGGTCTTGGCCCCTCAATTTTGCAGTGCTGGATATGAGGTTCTCCAGGCTGGTTTCTTACTAAAGGAACAAATGTTTTGCTGGAAGTCTCCAGGACACACTGCTTATGTCTGTCAGGGATGTTTTTGCCTATGCTGAGAAATTTACCTAATGCTCTTGTTGCTTTTGTCCTTATGTTCATAAATATTTTTAGATTCTTTAACTAGAATTTCCCTATACAATGTGTAGGGTATTATTCTTTCATTGCTTATTTTTAAAGAAGGAGGCATTGTTCTTTGCCTGCAAGCACTGAAACCTAGAGCACTGCCATTTCCTTCTCCATAATTTGATACCCTTGCCAGAGTTTCAACTATTGTGATAGACACAGTTCCTTCTGAAACTGCTGAAACTTACTGCGTGCCTTGAAAAGGAGAGGAGGGAGAGGGGAGAATGGTGAGATCAGATTTCAGCTTTTAAAACCATGACATTTTTTACTGGGTAAAAAAATGTCCTGAAGTGATGCTTTAACAGGGATTGATGACTAGGTATTTCTAGTCTTTACATTTTCTAGCTCAGTGGGTTTCAGTACAGAGGAGACCACAAACTTGTTCTCACACAAGAGTGATGATGGACAGACTAGAAAAAAATAGTTTGTAAAATTGTCCCTCATCCAAGTTTCAGGGAATAATACTTTTACCATTAGTGTTCAGCAGAAGTCACATTAACTTGGCTGGATGTGATAGCATAGCTGTACTGCCTTAATTAAAGCAGTTAAACTGTTTATTCACAAAGTGCCAGTGTGTCTAGGATATGTGTTTGGAAAGAATGAAAATCAGCTTTCCACAGAGGATGCTTTCTTTTTGAAGGATGTTTATAGCTCGGTCCCCAGGTATTCTTCCTTTCTGAACACATCCAATTTTTTCAGTTATCACTGGCCGTTCACCACGATGATTGATAACAGCACAAAAACAAATAGTTATTTAACCATTATAAAAAAAAGCCTTTCAAAACAAGCCTTGAAGAATGGCTCACTTTGTACAAGTAGGATTTTGCTGGGCTGTCTGAATCAAAATTAACCTGCTTCCTTCTGTGTCAGGGAGGATGTAATGGATGGCTCTCAGGGCTGGCAGGTTACTCCCGCCTGCCTGCCTGAAGTTACTCCTTCGAATGTGGGCCAAGTTGACACAACTTGAAATTTACCCTCAGGCAACATTCAGGACCATATTTGATGATTTTTGGGCTCAGTCCTACTCTCTCTGGGCATATGTTCTCACAATAAAAATATGCTCCCCTTCCCTGGCTTGACACTAATTGCTCAGCCAGGAAGTGAAGGATTCTGACACTGATTTAAGCACGTACTCGAAGCCATCACTCTTCAGCACAAAAATCAAAGGCAGGTAACACATTCTTAGCTGCACTTCAAGTGCAGCAGCATACTTTAACACATGCTGAGGTGCTGTCCTGAGGAAGGGCACTTTCTGGGTCCACTCTGTGACCTGTCATTTCTTACCTAGATCTCACTTGCCAAAAATGATGTGGCAACATGCATGGATGTCCATGGCATCTACGATTTTTCCACAGCATCAGGAACAGGGAAAAGTCATCAGTGGGGCACTTTCTGGAACAAGTAACTTCCCTTTTATCCTCTCTGCATCTCCTGGGAGGTTTCTCTTGTTTCCCTTCTCCTGTGTTAGCTAGCTGGACCCTTGGGATACCATATAATGTCTGGAACCTTTTCTTCGGTGTTTTTATTTAAAGCCTTCATAATTTACAAACAGAAATCTAACTCTGAATAGACAACTAGCCAGCCCCATGCTGCATGATTACTAGCTGCACCACAAGGAGGAGTGAATGTGGGAGCCAATGCCTGGAGAAATGTTTTTTTAAATATATTTAATTTTTTTTTTTACTTTGGCTTTCACTCCTTGTTTTCAGAATGTCTGTGGTTTTTGACATGTAAATTTGCCTGTCCTGAAATGCATGTGGCTCCTTGAATGCTCTATAGTAAAGATGTGTTTTTGTTTCTCACCACCTTCCTAATCTTCAGCTCTCCTGCCTTTCTCACTGGGGAGGCTCTGTTTCCTCTCCTGTCCTCAGGAGAAGTGTCAGCACTGCATGTCAGAGGGGCAGATCCTTGGGGTCCTCCCCATAAGTACCTACTTGGGATGACTTCTCAACTCTAACTAGTTACTTCAAATTACTAAGATGAAACCTGACTGCCTGTTTTTAACACATTAAGTGCTAACTGTGTTGACCCCATATTATTTGATCCCCTCTATCAGGACTAGCAAGTCAAATACCCTACAGAAGGCTAAGTATATTGCCCTTTTCACTGAAACTTGTATTTTTCTTAAGAAAGGTAACAACTGCTTGAAAAGTTCTATTCTTCTCCATAAACCCACATTGTTTTACATCACACTACCTTTCATCACTTTTTTTAAAGCTTCATTCTGTATCAAATGCTTCATTATTTTCCTCTAGTTTCAAGTAGGGCTGAGAAGTCTACAACTATCCCGATTATCTCATTTGCCCCTGTCAAATATTGACAATAAATATTTAATAGTAAGTACTGATAGTAATGGGTAAAATGTTGAATTGGCGACTGTACCAGATTCCTGGCCCTAATGCAGGCCAGGCAGGCTCTCAGCCCTCACTGTGCTGTCCTGTCAAAGAGCTGAGGGCCTGAGCACCCGAAGGAGACACAGAATGAGACCTACCTCCAGTGTGAAAACCTGTCTTCACTGTTAGCCATTCCAAGTGCATGCTCACTTTCCCTTTAGACAGTACCTGAAAGCTATTTAGGAATCATAACAACAGCACCATCCTCCCAGGTGAGCCCTGGGTTGTCTGTGGCATTTCATGGTTTTAGGCACTTCTACTGAAATCTGGAGCACAAAGCAGATTCCCTTCTGATCAATGTCCCTGGGAGATAAATGTAGGGCTATTCATCAACAGTGTTAGGAGACACCTTGCAAGTGAAGCAGCTGTAGTTGCATCTGTTTGAAAAGTGAAATCAGATCCCATAGGTACTGTGTGTGGATGAAAAATAGTCAAGCGTTTTGTTCTAAGGTTTCCTCCTTTTGTATTTGCCAGGATGTGTGTGTGAAGCATCCAGCGTCACCAAACAGGTGGTGCTCTTTGCATCCTGTTCATGTTCCTATTCATGCATTTTTACTGTGATTGCTCTTTCAGGGGCTATCCTCTGTGATAGCTGAACAAATTAAGGCAGCCCTGAATTGGAAAGTCTGCAATCTCCAGGTTGACCTATATCAGCCAGTTGTATTACTTTAATTTCTTTGCATGACCTCTGCCTCTTGCATGACAGCCTTCTAGTATATGGATGTTTTGTATTGGAAAGATGCTGAATGAGGAAGAAAAAGCTGGCCACTCACCTTGAATATGAATCATGAAGAGCTTTCTCAGAGCTGCCTCTTCTTAATTTCCTGTGGTCAGTCTGTTAGGAACATTGCTGGTGGAAAGCCAATATGATCTGTGTTGCTATTTCAAAACAAATGACTCTTTATCTGGTAAGATTATGTGTTCTTTCAGCTCCCCAAGCAATTCCAACAGGAAATAAAGGAAAATCAAATGGCATTCTATTATTTTTTTCTCTTTCATATTATTTTCCTCACTGTTGCAAGTAGAAATGCTTAAAAAAATACTTAACACATACAAAATAATAGTAGTAATAATATTATATGGGGATATCTTGTCTGTAAATCAGTGGTGACAGAGTAACGTGCAGCCCAAGCAAAAAAAATGTTCAAATGGCTTTATTGAAAATCAATGTGAATTTGTAACTGAGGATTGTTTTTTAAATCCTTTGTGTTCATTGCTGGCTTTGTAGCGATGACACTTGCAGGGACACAGCTTTGTTCCCAGGAGTTAGTCCTAAATTGCAGGAGCAGATAACTGAACTTTCTCCCTGTTTTCTTTTTCCACCTGCCCTAACTGCCATCATTCTTGAGTAAAAGGAAGCTGGGTGGCAAATGCTGCTGTAGGTTACACTATTGCCTGTGGCACAGGCAAGTCAGCAAAGGCAGGTGGGACACAGGTCCCTGTGAATGGCTGGCAGTCACCTCCCCATCTACAGGAGAGGACATGACATAAAGCTGGAGGATGAGAAGGACCCTGGTGCTTGGCTGTGCTCCTCAGACACTTGCTCTCTTGCCATGGATGTATCACTTCTGACATTTTGGTGGTGGCAAATTTTCCAGCAACAGTGTGAGAAATGTGTGAACCTGGTGTTTTTTCCTCTGCACAAAAGAGAAAAGCACTTGGACCTCAGCCAGTCCAGGGAGTGCAACTAAAACTGATGTCAAAGGCAGATTTCCATTGAAACACTGAGTTTGTGTGGGGCAGCTGAGGTGTTGGTGTGTGAACTTTCTCCATCCCTTGCAGAACCCCAGAGGGGTGGGACTCCTGGGAGCTGCAGCAGCTGATCCTGGGCTTTGATTGCCTCAAGGTCCAACTGGCTCCAGGTGTTAACAGAGCTTTTTAGGGGTCCCTCAGCTGAGTGGCTCTGCATAGGCTGTGGTTGGGGTGGTAGCTCCTCAAGCTGGATTGTCCAAGAAAAAGTAGGTTGCTTTTTTTTTTTTTAAATTCAGTTTTGTATTTGTGTGTGTCAGCTGTTTGTTGGAGAACTGTTTTTCAGCAATTTCTACTTCTGTCTGTGTTGGCTTCTGGCAACACATTTAGTTTATGCAATCTGGTGTGTTTTCAAGGTTGTTTTTCCTCACTAGAGATTTCTCCTGCGTTGTTATTCTATCCATGTGCACGCTATAAACTTAGGTGACCTTTTCTGTGCACAGCCATCAGGTACATGTGGATCTCTGGAAATGCTAAATCACAGAACTGCTGTGATCAGGTCTGTGTGCTCTGCACAATCTCCAGTGACTGGGCCAAGCTAGAGTGCATTTTTAGAAACTGAGTAATAGAAATTAGAGTAAAAAGTGTTTTGTCTAGGGAGCATTGTAATTGTCAAGAAAAAAGACTGTTCTGACCTTTGTAAAAAATGCAAGAAGATTGTCCATCTTATGGACTGAAGATTAAAACAAGGAATGCTGCTTTCATTTGACTTTTGCCTGATCGTCTAAGCAGTTTCACATGTATGCCATATGCTTGCATTATTTATACTTTCACATTTCGTTATGTATATATTACTCCATCTGTGTTTTTTTTCCTTTTAGTCTTTACCATTCTACATTAGGATTGTATTTGAATAGAAGTGTGTAAAATAAGTTAAAACACCTGTTTCACTACTTGAAGTGCAGCATGATGTATTTTTCAGACAGGAGTCCTAATTAATGTTTTTTCTGGTTTTCTTACAAGATACAAGATGATGTATTGGGCATAGAAATGCTATCTTAAGTTGTGGCCTACTGACTTGTTAAAACAAGACTGAATTAAAAAGAAAAGTCTGCTATAGGCAAATCAACTTGTGTTATCCTTGGTTACTTTATTTGAATAATTTTCCATATAAAGTGGTAACATTCTGGGCATAGCAAAGGCTTTTTGTAGAGTTTCTGAGAATGGCAAAAACCATTACTTTTCACCTAGTATGTGAAGCAAATACTTTCTAAAGCAGACTGTTGTTAATTATGTTTTGTGTGTGGTGTGTTGGCTGAAAGTCCCTATCACCTGTGCTGCTGTAAAAAGAAAGAATTCTTTAAGGTGTGTCCTTTAGCTTCAGAAACCATTCTATCAGCAAAGGCAGCCTCTTTGAAAACACAAGGGAATGAGAGAGAGAAAAAGCCAGGTACCACTTGATATGTCTGAATCCTATCCTAGCTGCTTACAAAATATCAGTTTTCCAAAAGGAAAAAAGTTGGAAGAAGCTTTTGTGCTCTGCTGTTAGAGATGCCACAGCTCATTACCACCTCTTCTCAAAGAGGAATGAGTTAAACACAGCTGACTTGGGCATCACAAGGATGGACATGGCACAGAAAACCAGGAAAGAAGAAACCTAAAATACAGTGAATTTGATCTAAGAAGCTTTTTAGGGAATATACAAAATTAGATTAAAAATGTCACATAATATGTGTTTGTTTCAGTGTGGAGGGAAAAAATGTTGCTTCTTAATTAATGTACTGGCATGAAACAGTGCTAAGGGTTCAATTGAGTGTTCATAGCTGCTGCTTCACCAAACTATGAACCTTCTGAAAGTTCCTTTGTGGCTGAAATATTGAGTTCCATCTGATAAATAACCAGGATTTTACATATATCTGTTCTATATGATGCAATTACTTGAGCTAGCTGTAAATGGGGTAGATAAAATATCAGAAATAGTTGAACTGCTAAAATGTGGCATATGTGGAGAGCTGCTTAATCCCACTGGGCAAACAAAATAATACTGCTGCTTTTATGCAAGTTAGCTGCTGTCTAGACATACCTGTAGCCTCCTAAATCTCTTAGTACTTTTGAAAGTTTTACCGCTGCACTCATCACTCATTTTATATGCTTTAGAAAGCCATGAAATGGCTGTTTAATTATGCAAAGTGAAGGTATAATTAAATTTCACTGGAACTGTGGGGATTTGAATATGATGAAATAAAATGGGTTTAGTTTTACAGGCTCAGTGTGCCACAGAGTAATCACAAAGCCTTCTGATCTTTTTTTTTTGGGTTTTTTTTTTTTTTTAATTTTTTTTTTATTCATATCTGTGTACCTCTGGGGGAAGGGAGAGTTTGTGCCCAAAGTGGGTCTCTGCCTTTATGCCAGACAATATGGATGTACACTTTAAAAAGTCAGATGTTGCCAAGCACAACTCAAAGATGATATTTGTTTTGCTCTAGAAAAGCTGCCAGTGTTGTTATATGCGCATCTGGAACTTCTTGAACCTGGTAATAGGAGCAGTGACAAAGGCCAAATGAAGAGTCTGAGAAATCAGCTCTACAATACAACATTCAAACATAGCAGCATGGAACTGGACCCCAAAGCATGAGAGCAGAGTACAGTTCTGCGAGCGTGAGAGCTGCTAGCTCAGCTGCTCTGGGTAATTGGGCTGCTTGCCTAAAAATGGGTGTTAGAGATTGGCTTTTCCTTGATACTGGCAGCTTTAAATTTTCCTCCATCAGCCTTTTAACATGGAGCTGGCTGGTTGCTTCTGTGTTTCACTTTGCTTATTCTGATTTAAGACCCATTTTGGAGAAGACCAAGGTTGTTGCTTTCTAATGGAGTGGAGACTGGGGAGGAAGAAATGGCTGAGATAAGGAAAATGTGGTGGGAATGCAGCATTTCTCATCTAGGCCAGGCTCTCCTGAAGGATGCTCAGTGCTGTGGGGTGGTACATGCTGGCTTTTCTCTGTCTTCAATGCTATAATTTTGAAAGATAGAGGAGGGGGAAGTGCTTTGTACAGTTGTGGGTGGGAGGCACAGCTCAAGATCCTGCTCTGAGGTGGTTGTCTACTATTACAACTGTATTGTAGAGTGATATAAAATATGCACCTGGCATTACATAGGTGTTAAGGGCAAATTTATAGCTAATATCATGACTCTTATTTCTTATAGTGTTGTCTGATTGTACCTGTTGAGTCTGAATTTTTCAACAAGTTGTCTGACTTGAGCTGGACTCCTTTTGTTCTCTCCAAAAAAAGTTTGAATGTAATTCAGCCATTTCCAGAGTGGGCCTATGTAGAAAATGGCTATTTTTTTTTTCTGTTTCCATCTTTTGTGGTCTTTTTTGTGGTTTGTCGTTTTTTTTCTTTTGGGATTAGTATATTGTTTTTTCTCCTCAATCTCTGTATAATATGTCAAGAATTCAGTTTTATTTGTATGTAGTCACACAGCCCCTGTAATTGTTTAAACAAATGTTTTGGGGATCCTGCACTACAAATAACTGCTGGTGGGTAGGCAATAAGTGCATATGTCAGGAAAGCCTTGCTGGCCTTGGCAACCCCTGTACCACTGCAAAGCCCTGAGGTGACAAGCAGCAAGAAGTTTCCCTCTACATTATCTGTCAGCTGAGGAGGAAAACTACATTCAGCAGAGATACCCTGCCTTTATTCCCTCAGTACTGCTTCCCATCCTCACCTGTGGGCTTTTTGGGATATGTGTGTGTTTTTCGCTATTCTCTCATAAAGCTGCCTGAGTGTTACTGAGTGGTGTTGGACCATCTCTGATAGAGCTGGCTCCTGCCGTCTGAGGAAGTTTTGACCAACTTGTTAGGTAATAGCTGTGGTGAATAAACCATTTGCTGACTTGCCTTGTTTGAGCTATTTTCCTTTAGAAAAAGGAGCAAGGCTCCCCAAGGATAGGTGAAATTGAAATGCAATTGCAGAGGAAAAAGATGCTTTTTGAGACAAAACAGCTGTTTCCCTACATTCTTTTGAGGTAGATGACTGTGTCTCTTTAGGTTTCTCATAATCTTTCTAGACTGCAAAGTAAGGCAAAGGAAAGGCTGAAACCAAAGTGGTATGAAGTTAAAAGCAAATCAAATACTTTGAGATGTGCTGGATGCACTTGTGACACTCTTACCTAGACCTCAAATGATGTTGAGAGGGAGGGGTAGTAACCATTGATATCACAAAAATGAAACAAAAATAACCCAACAAGATGGAATGATTCCTTCCAGAAAACACAGCTACTTGTTTATTCTCCATTTTTTTGTCAATACTCTTGCAGTGAGGGAAGGAGGAAATCCTAATGGTTCATTTGAATTTAGTATTTGATATTTTAGTTGTGCTCCTCACTTTAATACTTAAGCTTCAGAACATTTTCACACCTTCCTTCATAACTGCCGTTGTTTTTTTTCCCCTTCTTTGTGAGAATATCCTGAATTACTGATGAATTGAACATTTTCAATGGTTTCTGTCACTTTGTCAGTGCTGTGTGGTTCCTTCACCTTTTCAAAAATGTGATGTTATGAGAACTTGAGGTAGCATATACCGTAAATGGGTGATATTTTTCTGTCATGTGATTAAACTTCGAACAACAATCTTTGGGGCTTGTGAATGCCCGAGCTATAATTCCTGCAGGGAGCTTATGGCCAAGCTTGCAGGTGACTAAATAGATTTGTTTGCAGAAGTGCTGAATGGGTAGATAGCATGACTTTCCACTTGGCCCTTGCTTGTCAGATTTCTTTTTTCCTTTTCAAATATTATTTTTCTCTAGAATACAGAGCAGGTCCTTGTTAATGTTTTCATCTTTATTTGGGCAGGCTCTACAAGAGCGACCTTATAAAAGAATCATCTTTCATTTCTTTGAAAAAAGCTTGTCTACTAAGGAAACCAATTGGTTTGAAGACTTGTGATTATATGTAACTGAAATCTATGAGGGAATGAAAAAATTAAAAGAAGTACAAGCTATTCAGACTTAAAACTGTAATAAAAATAGTTTGTTAGCAACAGGTGTTCCTTTCACGCTGCCAACTTTCTGTTTATTGCACTGTTGTCCATCTGTGTAGGTCTGTTGCTCTTGGAGCTTCCTAGTGAAATGAACAGGATATTTTTCTCCCTGAAATCAGTATTCTGATGAAATCTGCAGAGCAGCACAGATGAGGGAGTTGATCTTACCTTGTCCCTTTTCCCACAGGCACTATTCCAGGGTCTGTGTTTTGCTGGCAGTGTGTGAGGGTTGTGTTAAAACATGAGAAGGGGGAAAGAGGGGTTGAGGTGGTGCTGGCTGTGGGGAGAGATGAGAGGAGCTCTTTAGTACTGGAGGAGTGGGCCAGAGGGGAAAAGGAACTGAACATGTTTTTTGTTAGAAATGTCTTACAGACAAGAAGCCAAAATAAGCAGTGAACAAGGGTTCTCCCTTTTCTGAATTCTGAAGAAGGAGGAAAAAAATAGTGACAAGCTGTAGTACATGAGCTCTATAGTCTATGGGCTAGTATGTTCAGTGACATGAGAGCACATCTTTATAAAGTCAGAGTGCATTTCTGGTTTGGTCTGTGGTGACCACTAAAGGCTTTATACTAATGCTGTTACCAGGGGCAGCTGCACTGTAGTACTGCTTACGTGTTTATTCACTGCACTGACAGTCACATTTCATGTAGCAGCTGCTGAAGCCACAAATGTTCAGCAAGGATGAAATGTGATAAAGCTTCAAAGAGGCTTTCTTCTGCAGTATTAATTCTTTATATAGGAACCAATAGTTTTCTATTACTATTTTTAACTTTTCTATTTAGTATTATCAAAGAAATTAATTAGCTACTGGTTAGGAGTGTCAAGTTCACTTCATAGCATTTTCTTATATATGTATCTGTTCTAGATTTGTACAACCTAATTCAGTAAAGTCTTTACTATGATAGGAACAGCCCACCTCATGTTATGAACACTTTCAAATTTCTTTAATTCCTCT
The DNA here is from genome assembly GCF_027579445.1 of Ammospiza nelsoni. Lineage (NCBI taxonomy): Eukaryota > Metazoa > Chordata > Aves > Passeriformes > Passerellidae > Ammospiza > Ammospiza nelsoni. The sequence continues at coordinate 19,074,152 of NC_080641.1, read as the reverse complement.
AAGTATAATGAGGACTTAGCCTCTGGGCACAGGGAGGAAAAAATTCAAGTGTAATATACAAATGATTTAAGAAACTCTTGGCATGTGCAGAAAATGGTATCTGTTTTGGAAGGATTATTGATTGTCTGCTTTTTAGCTAAGCTTCAATGGGGAAAGGGCAAACTCTATCATGCAGGATACCAATGAGATTCTCAGGTTAGTGAGCAAATGTGACCAGAATGTCTGTGGCTTAAGGGTCTTTATTCTGCTGTAATTTTTCAGTGTAGTTGTTTTTTGTTGTGTTGGAAACTAGATCAGACATATCTGGGAGCTGTGTAGGGTTTTGGAGTTAGTGGGGTTTTTTTGGGTTTTTTTGGTTTGTTTTTCATTTTTTTCCTTTGTTTTGTTTTTTGTTTTGTGGGTGTGTCATCGCTTGTGAGTTTTTACTTTGGGGCTGGAAGTAACAACTTGTATGGCTGTGACTGAAGGTTCTGGGTTTGGTTCCTGCTGGCAGCCATGCTCTCAGGAGCAGCTCCAATACATTTGATCACCAGTGCTAAAATGTGTCTTTGCCTGGCTGGGGAGTTTGTAATGTGGTAGCCAGACCTGTGCTGGCAGGATCCTGTGCTGGCTGACCCAAGACAGACCTGCTCCCTGCCTGTGGCAAAGCTCATGGTGCAGGGACCAGTCTGCCTTTGGGAAATGACTCCAGAGTAGAGCACAGATAGTTTCTCATCTTTTCTCTGTCTGCATGAGGAGTTTGGTACTGCCCAGCAAAGAACAACACTGAAAGGAAAAGGTTGCTTGGCCTATTTCTGTTCATGATGTGTTGCATCCTTCACTTAAAACTGATACTGTTCTGTCTTAACTTTGAAGGAAAGTGTCTATAACTTCTGGGGAAGTACCAGAAGTCCAGTTCCAAGAAGTCTCCTACCAGAAGTACCAAGTCTGTCCAGTTCTAGACTCTGGACAGTAAACGCATGCTCCAAGGTAATTGATGCTGTATGTGTAATCAAATCCTGACATACATTGCTATCATAGACATGTCAGACTTTCTCATGGTTGAGTACTGGTAGCTCTGAGAAAATACCTTTGATTTGGGATTTGCTGCCCATGATAAAGAAGGCAGTATTGGTACTTGCGTTTCACATGCTGAAGGTCCCTGAAAAGCAGAGATGTTTTGTCTTCAGTACATATACATAGGACACCAATAAGGTGGCCAAAATGAACACTAATGTGCTGTCTCAAGATGTTGCCCTCACACTTCTCATTTTTTTGTGAGCTGTTACATAGCTGTAGTGATGGAAAACAAGCTGCTATATTTAACCGTATTTTTAATATGTATCAGTAACTGACATATGTTTCATATATTTTGCTCTAATTAACAGGTTTCCACATTTATATTATCTAGCTTTCTGTAAGTGTTTATTTTAGTGCAGCACATGTAATATTATATTCACAGAACTGGTCAGATATTTTTCAACAAAACATATGTCAGAAAGTGGCAATTTGTTGGAAATTTCTTAGGGAATGTGGAATTTTTAATGAAAAACTTTTTTCCTGAGAAGCTTTGACTGGGGTGTAGGAAACTGAAGGAGCTGATATGGGATGTGCTCATTTTGGCAGAGCAGGGAGTTAGTCCTGGTGAATCTTTTTTTTCTTTTTGGCTCATTTACATCCCAAAAGGGAATGCAGAAATACTAAGTCTCAAACATATCCTATGTAGATCTAATAATAATAATAATTTCACAGCAGAAATTATTAACGTTCTGCAAGTGATAAAGCCCTGTTAGAACTGTTGCTCTGTTTGTAGGACAGCTGGCACTGGGTGCTGCACACTGAGCTCATGGGCAGTGCTGGGCTCCTGGAACCTGCCTCTGGCTTCATGCGGCAGTCCTGGCTCCTCTTTCAGCTCAGCCATGCTTTGGAAACCAGAGCCAGCCTCCATGGAGACCTGTACCTGCCAGGGTGGTACAGGGATAATTCTGCTTGAGAGGGCTTCCTCTGGGCCAGGAGCCAGGGGTGGGATAAACAATGCAGTCTTCTGACAGTCTCTTTGAAGGTATCTGGGGGGAAAAGCCATGCCCCAACTCCTCCCTCCTCCCTTGTGTTCCAAACCTCATGCTCATTTAATTCCTTTTGAACATTGGATATCAAACATCAAATACTGAATCTGCTCCTCCTCATTCACACTGGTCTCAAAGAACAAATTCACAGGAGCTGGTGAGAAGTTTGCCAAGCCCATTTGTCTACTTAAAGGTTTATAGGATAAAGGGACACAAAAACATCTTTGTTTGCTTTTCAGGTCATGATCTGTAAAAGGCAGCTGCCTCTGCTGGTTGCTATCAGGTCCCAAGGAAGGGCTGCATTCAAGGGAGGGTGGGACAAACTCATGAGGATGTTTGTGAGCCAAAATGCAAGTCTCCATCCAATAAAGCATTCTTGTTCTTGCAGGGAGTTTGTGACAGAAATGGTGTAATTTACCCTGAGTACAATTTTTGCCCTCTTTAATTCCTAACAGCAATAGGTGACATTCTTTCCCTATAGAGAAATTTAATAGAAATTCCAGGTGTTTGTCTCTCTAACACCAGGTGTCTCTGGCCCAGTGGAGCCAGAGCTTGATATGCCTGGGCTGTGTGAGGTGTTCAGAAAGGTGTTTGTTTCCTTCACTAGGCTGTGGATGTGGCATTGCTGCTTGCCATGCTTTCTGAGCTTTCCTTTAGCACTGGGGCTGGTAGTTCTACTTTTCTGATACCCCAGGCACGTAAAATAACTTTGTTGTTTGGAACCTCATGCCTTAGCTGTGCTCTGTGCAGCTCCTCTCTCCTACGTGATAAAGGTCAAGAAAGCATCAGCAACTCACTTCTGGCTCCCCTACTTGTTGCAGAAGTTTCAATAAATCACTGCCATATTCACTGTCTATGTAGCATTTGACTTTTTAAATTTTTTTAACTGAGCTCTGTATCTCTGGAATGTGATGCCACGGTTTCCATCATTACCTTCCCTACACAGGGCCTGATTTTGAAGCACACATTTTCACTATGGTGAAACCATCTGCTGCATGTGGGGAATTAGCAGTACTAGGCATAATGTTTCTCTATACTATCTAGAAATGTGCCCAAATAGTGCAATATGATGGGGTATAATAAGATTTAAATGCCTGTTCAGTGCATAGATCTGCAGGAAGGCCATTTTCACATCATCTTGCATTGCCTTACATTATGCAGTATTGAATTTCATTTCAGGTTTTGTTTGCTGGTGTCATACAGGACCTGCTGTTGCCATTACCTCAGATACATGTGTTTTTAATAACAGTGTTCTGAGAGTCAGATCTAGTTGGAGTTACATGAGCTGGGCCATGAATGTGTTATAAGCTGTCTTGTATTTACTGGACAGTAAAAGCATACATGTGGGTAGTTACTGTAGAGTAGAGAATGTATTGTAAATTCATACAACCTCCCAGGTGGAAACTGTTTGTGGAGCCATATCTAAGGGTGGTCAGGAGTTACAATAATATTATTGTTCTTTTCCTAAATCCATAGCATTTATAGGGCTTGGAGCAAGCTATATACTTATTTTCACAATTGCTGTTTTTCTTTAAAGACTTCTGTTTTCTTCTTTGCTTTTATTTCAGCATGTGTCGTATACAAATCTGGGTGCATTCTTTTCATAAAGTATTGAATTACACTTTCGTGGGCATCATAGAAAATGTTTTCCCCCCCAATACCTGGTGACAATTTTGTGCCTTTTCAAGCCTTAAGTCTCTTTAAAATATTAATTAATCCCTAGCCTGTAATTATAATCTGTAATTTGCAAAAGTTAAAACTGAGGCAGGGAGGTTAACTTGCTGCAGATGTAGTGATAGAGCAGTAAAGCATGAATTAATCATTGCAAGCCTCCTTGTAGCACCACGAGCGCAGAATCTTGTCAGACATCTGAAGTGTGTGTGTGGCTTCCCAGCTCCCCAGCCCCAAATTGCAGCAGCAATCTCAGAGCATCCCCTCTGTGTTTGTCTTGTGTCCCTGATGATGGCTGCTCATCCAGAGTGATGTATGCTGCGCTATTAGTTATGTTTCCATACTGCCAGAACATAAAAACTACTGATGGTGAAAGATGTGGGGACACCTTTTGCTCCCTCCCTCCTTGCTGTTTCTGCAAGCCTTTTGCAAATTATCAGTGTTGAAAAAGCCATGAGGGAAGGAAGATGAACGCATGACTGAAGAGAGCTGGAGATGCTGGAAACCTGATAAGCTTCTCATGTCCTTTGGCTTCCTGGCAGGCTGTGAGGGACCAGAAATCTGTTTTTACTGTTTCTGATTTTATGAAATGCTGTTGGCTGAGAAAAGGAATGTTGAGGCCAAAATATTAGTTATGAAACACTTTATCATTAATTTTGTTCAGGCTGATAGTGTTCAGAAAAAGCAAATGTTTCACATGGATCCTTGGTGTTCTGTGCTGACATACAGAGAAATGTGACTCCATTCTCAGCACACTGGAGCAGGACTTCTCTCACATGTTTTTTGTCACAGATCAGGCTCTCTCCATACCAGAAGATTGATGTGCTCTCTAGTAATTAAATAGTAGTAATTATTATCTAATAATATAAATAGTATATTTTTATTTGATTAAATAAAAAAATAAATAATAAAAAATAATCTCCTTTGATTCTGGCCCACTTTTATTTTGTGAAATTATACTCACAAGAAAAATCAAACCAAGTTTTACTTCCTTTTATAGAACCTCCCTGCCTCTACTGCCAAACACCACAACTTGTAGCAGGAGTGGGATTTAGGCTATGGTGTGTTACAGGTGCAAATATTCATCTTGGTACCATGCCAAGTGGTTAGAGAACATTTCATCTCCACAAAGCAATGAAAGAAATACAAAAATCTAATTGGAATTTGTGTTGTTGAGAGGAGTGGGAGGATTTAAGGCTAATATCTAATAACTACAAGCTATGTTTGTCTGCTATTTGTGGAAGTGAAGCACTTGGAAAAAGCAAAATGGCTTCTAAAAGAGCCTTCACAATAATGTACACACTACAGGTTGAAAACATTTTTATGTCCAGAAGAAAGGCTTGAATCTACTTTTTGTTGTCTTTCATTTGAAATCAATAAGAAAAACTGTGTTTGCTTGCTAGATTTCCCCAAAAAAGGAGTATTGCCAGCTCTTGAAATGATAGATGTATTTTTCTCATCTCTCTTTCTGCAGACTCTAAATACATTTGGGTCTGCCTTGGACCTAAGCAATGAAGCACTAAGCATTTCCAAGGGGTTTGTTGGGGACTTAGGGGCAGTGTTGGCTGGGCCACAGCATCATCCCGTCCTGCTTGTGTTGTGTCTCTTGTGTCTCTGTGTGCTGGAGTTACAGCTGGTGAGGGCACTCCAGATGCAGTCAGTGCTCTCTGGGCTCCAAGGGACAGCTTCTTGGGAAGGCAGTGCTGTGAACCGGATCATGGTTTCAAGTGCATTTTGTGCAGGCTGCTGAAGGCACACCAAGGTGCTTGGATGTTATCCCCCGGTGGCAGATTCAGTGAGTACCCTGCAGCCAGGAGGTTTAATGCTGTTCTACCCTTCCCATCAGATTTCCCTGCCCTGTAAATATCCTCCTCTTTTGCATCCCTCTGCTGCTTCTGCAGACCTGTGCTCTGCTGTTGTGGCAGGAGCTGTACACAGCTTCTGGCTATGCAGCACTTCCAAAGCTAAGTACCAAACTGTCTGTGAAGTACTGAATTGTGTGCACCCCACAATTCTGGGCGCTTTCCTTTAATGTTTTAGGACAAAGGATATTATTGAGCTACCTTAAGTTTTGTGGCTCTCAGCTGTTTTATTAAGCTGTTTTATTAGAATTTTAATTTTTTTTTTAAATTTCAATCAATTTCTCAGTCTGGTGAGCTGGTTGGCCATGTACAGACCAATATAAATGGTAGTGGTACCCTGACTGACGGGGGTGTAACCATGTAGATTGAAAAAAACTGCTGCCAAATGTAGGGCTTGCACAGCACACACCAAGAACCCTTTTATTCCTGTGGCATCCCACAGCCAGAGGCAGGATGGACAAGATGTGAGGGAAAGAAGAGAGGCAATGTGAGGTTATCCTTGTCGAACAAGATGGAACATGGCTGTTTGGTCTGGAGACACAGGATTACATTTAGGACTCTTAAGAGAAGCAAATGCTAAAGTCAATCCCACTTTCACCTAGCAGATGGACAGACTGTCTCTTGGTGACAAAGACCCTCTGTCAGGCATCAGAGCAAGTGAAGCTTGCTGCGTCACATTTGTGGAAAATAAGATTGGACTCATTCTATCAATCTCCTTCTCTAAACCTCTTTCTTTTTTTTGTTCTGCTGCACACCCCAGAGGACATGATGGTTATTGGTTATATTTGTTTGCTGTGTCAGATGAGTGAAAAGTTTTTCTCTGATGCTGTGGCTTGTTCTGAGCCCCTGGTAGTGTCTGTTCAGCTGAGGCTCCCATCTGAGCCTGCGGGTGTGAGCGTGAGCACGTGCAGAAGCTGCCCGTGCCTGCCAGGCACAGAGAGAGCTTGCTGTTATTGCTGTCTCATCTCCATGACAGATTTATTTTCTTCTGCATGGTTGCAGTGACTCTTGCTCGTGTTCTATCCTTATTGGTGTCACTAGCCTCTCCCTCTGAGTCTGATCTAATGCAGGAAGGAAAATCTTTGCTGAGCTTATTGGGCTCCTTGGCTTTGTTCCCCTGCTGAATAGCAACTTGAATTTCTTGGCCTCTTGTCCAGTCCCACTGTGCTTATCCACAGCATGCCAGGCTGCTGGGATTTGCGGCATTCCCTGCAGCCATCAGTGCCCAGTGCATAGGTGCCTTGCAGCTTGCTGTGCTGCTCTACTACTTCCTGCAGCTCCTTGGGGAGCTTGCAAAGCCTCCAGGAGACTTACAAACTCAGATTTCCATGTACCAAGTTTTTGAGACAATAATAAACTTGCCATGAATTTCTGCTGTGTCCATGAGCATCCTTAGTGGCTTGTCTGGTGTTTTCCTTCCTCCCTGGCCTTGTGTGCAGAAACATTCTGTCCCGAATGTTTCCAGTCCTTTCCAGAGTGGGTCCTTGGGGGAGCTGGCAGGATTTGCACAGGTCAAACACATTTCTTGTATTGGTGAGATTTTGTTGGTGTCTTGCTAGCAGAGTTTTCCCAAGGTTATCCCCGGATGATGGAGGGAGCTCCATCACATGCTGTAAAAATAAACAGGAGGCAGTAATGATAGTTAACTGGAATGTCTTACAGCCAGAAGCTTGTTCTTTCCTTTTTTTTCTCTCAGTGAACCAGAAGCTAAGCATCCAAAAGCAGACCCAGTCCGGAGCTTATCTGCAAGATCTTAAAATGGAGCCAAAATCCCTTCTAAATAGGGCTCCCTGGCTTTCAGTTTCAAGAACATGTGAGCTCTGGGAGTCTGTCACTACCCACACCCAGGCTGGTTTCTGCAGTCTGGTATCAGAGCTCACTCAGCTTTGCTTTCTTAAAAACCAGCCTTTGGGATCCATCACAGCCACTTTTGGCCAAACTGAATATAACCTGGTGGTCTGACAGCAGCACAGTCAGCCATGGCAGGGGCTGTGAAGGGACCAGATACCCAGTTTAAAGCTCTAAATTAAAATGAAACTGCCCAAATAATATAGAAGAAAAAGAGATTTGGCTCCTCATGTTCACTGACTCTTTGCAATGAACAAAACTCAAACCAGTTTTGCAGTGGAAAGCAGTCATTTAACTCTGTACCTAGTTAATTATTGCTTGCTATTGCATTAAGTGAAGAATTATTGTTACAAATGATTCTACTCTGTTAGCAAATATACCCATACTGTCCTAGAAAAGCCCTTCTCAAAAAAACTTACCTTGATTTTGCTGTTCCCAGATCCTAGAATTTCCAGTAAGATCCATGATGGTACTTTAGGTTGTATTTAAATTGACCTGCTTGGTATTTTTCTGCTAAACACAAGTTCTTCCCCGAAAGTGCTGCCTGCTCTCCTTGAAATATCTAGGGTAGTGCCTGATGCTGCCAGCAGTAAGTAACAGCCCGGTAATGGGATTGGTTCCTGCTCAGTGAAGAGATGTGAAGGAGTTAAAATTTCTCAAAAGTGGACTGTAGATGGAACTGAACTGTGCTGATGCTGAGCCTCTGAGATCTATTAGTTTTGACAACCTCAGTTATTCTGGTGCTTCTCATCATCTGTAAAGTTAACAAGGGCTGATAAGAGATGATGAGGTACCACACGGGTTTGTATTTCAGAACTCATAAATATCTCACAATACCATTTTTCTTACAATCAGATACATTAATTTGTCGACTGTAGATGTTGCTGAATATTCACTTGGTGCAGAGGTTTAACAAAGGCATTGCAAGGATAAACATTTTTAAATCAGCAGATTGGAGCCATGGGTTGTGCTGTGTGCTCAGCTGTTACGTGTTTTCAAATGCATGTTCTAATTTTACTGAAATTGTTGATTTCTTTGACCTGCTTTCTTCCTTGAAAGTATGATTCATAGGCAACCTTCTCCTCCAGCTGTATTTCTGTCTCTTTTTGGTATGACTTGGTAATTTCATACTAGCGAGTCAGATACCTGGGGGTGAATTTAATTTGAAATAAACCTTACTCTTGGAAGAACAATTTTTACGAGGGGATCAAACAATGTAACATACAATTTTCTCAGGCTGCATGTCACCTGGAGATGCCTGCAACTCAAGTTAAGATGCTCTTTCAAGCAAAAAAATTATGCGATATATAGTGTGGACAAACTCTCCAAAGTAGTAGTTATTCTTGCTCCTGCTATAATAAGATGAAGCACACAAATATCACTTGATTAACAGCTGCAGTATTAATTTCCCTTTTTGGTTGCTTGACTCACAGCAAGAATCGTGTCAATGCAGCAGAGAAGCAATTAAATTGATTTTAATCTTTGTCAGAGAAGATAACATGCCTTTTTCTCTTCTCATTTAAATAATTAAAGTTTCAGCAGGTATTATTTCTGGCTTTAAAGAAATTGGTATCTTAATGTAATAGAATCCTTGTAATTATACACTTAATGGATCTTAATAAGTTAATCATGGTTTTTCATTTAAAATGTTTTTTTTTTTACTTATTAAACTTTTATTTGCTTTGATGGTTATGCTTTTAAGAGGGTAGAAAATATTAAAAAAATAAAGTTCTAAAAAAAGCCTCACATCTTTTTTTCCGTATTTCTACGTGGCCTTTCAAATTCGTTCTCAGTAGCTGGATTTCAACACACGCTTTAAAAATTCTTATCCAGTGAAGCTTTCTGTTATGCTACAGTTAATTATTTTGTTGAAAAAGCTTCATGTAATGAGGACAAACAAATAGTCTTTTATCTTCGTTGTAGTGCAAACTCCAATTCTGCAGGAGTGTAGCAAATATTTTTTTGTCCTCTTTGATCCAAGCTGTTAGGCAGTATTTGGGGTCCTGCAGGTTATTCCCATTAGGCAGGAAAATGGCTGGTGGAGCGAGGTGTGCCTTTGATGTGATGCTCTGTTTACCTGGAGCGTGTGCTCAGCCTTCCCCTGCACCCAGTAAGGAGACACTGTCTGCCTGGCACACCCGAGCCTGCATGCTCAGGCAGCACTTTACCCCACAATCTTTCTCTTGGTAATGACTTGACATTGCAAACTGCATTTATTTCTTTTGCTTTGAGTTTCCCCCACTCCCTTGGAGCAGGATTGCCACCAGTCTTATGTTATTTGTTCTGGTTTTCTGCATGACAGAGCCTTAACCCTTCTTGCTGAGAAAACCCCAGATCCAGCAGCAAACCACTTTTCTGTGGAGCATCCATGAATGCTCCGTGCTCTGTAGTGACCCACTTCATGTAGGAAAGGCTGTAGTAAAAAGTTTGCTTGCCTTTTAAAGGGGACAGATGTCCCAGTCTAACTTGGGAGGGCTGTCCCTGGGAAGACTTTATTCTTGGGTTCTGGGACCCCCAGCCCTTCCAGGGCTGTGGTGAGCCCTTGGAACCATGAGTACCTTGTACTCACCAAGGGCAGGCACTCACTGGTGCAGAGCCAGCTTTCCTCTGGAGTTGCAGCCTGTGTCTCTTGTGATTCTTCCTCTGCTGGCAAGAGAGGGGAAAGGAAAAAATAACAGAGATTACCTACTTTGCAAGTAGTTAATCTCTGTTATTTGGTTTAGGTTTAGTACAAAGGGCTCTAGAAATATCTGCAAAGTGAGGATGTTTCTATCTGGTAATCTTACATTTTGAGAATAAAAATAATGCGAAATAACATAGTGACAGGTCATGCTAAGTTTCAATAAAAAAAATCATAAATATGACTAACATACTTTGTTTTCTATAAAGAAAAATTGAAAATTCCTGTACCTACTCTATGAATCACTAGAAGTTAACAAATCATTGAAATGGATGTTTTCCCTTGTAGGGGATTTGGTCATGCTCTTTGAGAATTTCCATTTGCCCAGTGACCTCAGTAGAAAATATTTGTTTGTGAGTATCATTGTTCACATTCCTGAATCTGCACTGAAATCAGTTGCACCCTAATTTTTTTTAAATAAGAACTTTTTCCCCATGTATAAATTATGGTAGTGATGAGCAACACCACACCTAAGCAGCAGGGAGCACACCAGCATCTGATTTATGTCCATGCTCAACAGCAGCTCTGTATTTCTCGTTTTTTTTTACTGCATATTAAGGTTCTTTGTATGATATTTTTTTCTCTTTGTCTAGAAAAATGCTTCATATTTGCTTCTTTTCTTTGAATAGATATAAAATCTTCTCTTCTAAAATACCTTGTTATGTGTGATTTGGAAGCTGTATTAAAGTGACAGATTTCCTTTTCCTTGGATTTCATCACAGGTGATGCAAAAATTTTGGCAGGGTCTAGATGTAACAGATAGTAAAACTACATGAGAGATGTTTATCTGACTTTTGTGTACCCCTAAATCCCAGAATGAAGTAATTAAAAAAAAAACCTGAAAAGCAGAGACAGTCACTTGTTTGTAGTCTCTTTCAGCCTGGTTCTAATTTCTCTGTGAGTAAAGCTACTGCAATGTGATTGCTGCACTCTCAGGATTGTCATTGCTTTGCTTGGTAAAGGACTTCATGTATCTTTTGAGCTCTAGATATGGCTGTGCCAGTTCTTAGGTATGTACACTTCAGGGAGACAAAGTTTCATAAAGCAAATATGCATAGAAAGACTGCTATTCTTTCATTTCCTGTTTATGAAAGGAAGAATTCCTCTCTTCTGTGCACAAATAACTTGTGTGTGCAAGAGCTTGTTGCTCTGTGGCTTGGGTGACACCTCTATGTTCTGTATTGGTAAAAAAATGCTCATCATTGAACTTAAAATCTGTTTCATGGGGTCTAATACAATCAATTAACTTGGTCTTGTCTTGTTTATATCATTGTGCCATATGGTGTGTGTGCAGGCAAAGATTTAGTCCAGGCAGAAATTTTATGGAAGAGAATTGCAAATGGGGAAGCAAGGGAGAAACAGAGTGGTTAATCAGCAGAGCTGGGTTCTTGATAAATACATACTGTTTACCCTAAACAGGGGAAAGATACATAACAGATGCTGAATTCTTCAGCACACTTGGCAGCAGAGGATGCTTGGTAGCAGCAGCAGTGTGAACAATGTGAGCGGTGTAGCACATGGGAACCAAGGGATGGATACTCCTGGACTTGGGAACAAGGGATGGATACTCCTGAACTGGGAACCAAGTTGGAAAAGATATTGCTTGTTGCTGTGCCTACCGAGTCGTTACTGGGAGTGTTGCAGGCAGTCTGCAGATAAAAGATAACACTGTCTGAATGCAGTAACATTGGCAATTACTGCCTACATTGCTCTTTGTTTTTCTTCTTTTAAAATCTCTGCTCAAAATGATTGCAACTGCTTCCTAGTATAAGATTTTGTAGGCCAAATATGCTCTGTCATGTATTCTCAGTTGCATCCTAAGTTTTTGATCAGAAATATAGAGATATAAACCTTTATCTAAATGATTTTTGAGACGTTATTTTAAGAATAATCACTCTTGGCCATCCATGTCTCTTAAATGTCAGCCAGTGGATATTTACCACTAGTAATACAGTGCACAGATTGTTTTGTTTAAACTCTTTAGGTGAAGCCTTTGAATTCTGTTTTTTTTTTGTGATGAGCACAACCAAGAATGCTTTTGACTTAATTGGTATATGTTTCAGGTTGATTTCCTTATTTGCATAGTTCTTGCAGTGCTCTGAGGGTTGGGCTCAGCTGTGTCTGGCCAGGCAATGCAGTCTCAGCAAGGTGGCTCTGCTCGAAGGGTGCCTGGGCTGGGTGGCAGCTCCACAGGTCTCCATGCCTGTGCAGCCTGGGGCCTGAGCTGCTTTCCATGTCAGATCCTGAAATGCGTTTTGTGGCTTCCTAATGCTCCATGCCAACCAGCTGAGATGGAGCATTCAAGAGCTTCAACCTAGAAAATTAATGGGCTGATGTTTCAGGTGTGTTTACCTTTTGTGGCCTGCAGGATACTTACAGCTTGCACAGGAGGAAAAGGAAGCTGAAATTTCACATCTCAATTAGGCTTGGTTTTCAGCCTCTCAGGCTGCTGGCAGTGCCAAACACTTTTAAGTAATACCAGCAGTGTGAGCATAGTTTACAGTCAGTAAATTTGTGTGCTCCAGACTAAGCATGGCTGCTTTATTTTGCCCTCCTTGTGAAATTGCCCATTGTCAATACTGTGAATGGAAGGTGTTTAGAGTAGCAGTGGGAGGATATAATGTGGTAACAGGTGTGATGAAGGGCAGGAATCTGTTAAAGAAGCCAGAACTGTAGCTGCAGCACAGAGGCCTTTAGGGCACTGTAGTTACAGCAGTGGTAAGATGTGAGCCTCTGGGGAAGAGTTAGAGAATGTGTACTGACAGTTAGATTTGCTTTTCTCTACTTTTATTTATTTGTGTGAAGTTTTACTAACAGTCACTGTTTTCTTTGCCTAGTACGAAGGTCTTGCATTTTTTTCGTCCTGCAGTGCTTTGGCAGGGTGGTAGGCAGGGTAAAAGTGTGGGTACTCTGCAATGTCCAGTCTTAGTTAAACACTTCCAGGGATGGTGATTCCACCATCTCCCTGGGCATCCCATTCCAATGTCTAATCACCATTTCAGTGAAGAATTTTTTCTTATGTCCAAGCTAAGCTTCCCCTGAACTGAAACCTGCGTCCTCTGGTCCTGGACTCTCCCCAGGTTTGATCCTTGACCTGACAAAGGATGCTTCCCTTATGGCTTTGGTTATGCCTCTTCAGGGAGAACAGAGTAATAAAGAATAGAAGCCCCCTTTTCAAATGAATTTCTCATTCATAAAGCTTAAATGAGAATGTGGGACTTGCAGAATAGTGAAAATGATATTGAGAGTGTGAGCTCTGATTTTACCTCATAAGTCTGTGCTGCAGTTTTTCCTGCTTTCCTGTTGTGATAATAGTGGAAAGATAACTTTTCTTTCACAGTGTCTATATGTAACAGCTTTGCTGTTTCATTTCTTGCCAGTTCACCTCTGCAGACCAGTTTTCCTGTGCGCTCCCAGCGTGTTTGTCCCGTGCCAATAACAGAGCCATAAGTGGTGGATGGGCAGGTGGGAACTGCTGTGGTGGCTCTGCAGCTCCACAGGGAAAGATGAACCACATCTGGGCACCTGCAAATTAAATGAAATTCTGGAGTTTTTGGATATAACTATAATACTGTTGCAGTAACTTCTGCAGACTTTTTCTATATGTCATGTTGTCCACTTCAAAATATATTGCCTTCTTGTATCATTGAGAGCATTGTGTGATATGAAATCTTTGAACACATTGAAGAGTTGTACAGGTGCACCTAGTTGACCTCTCTCACTCCATTCACTATATTTTGTGTCATATTGTTTCATCTTTTATTCATCTCTTCACTAGCTAACTTTCCCTTCTTTTTAATTGCTCATTATAATGCTTTTTTCCCAAACTTGTAGTACTTTTCATTTTACCTCTGTGAACCTATTTTGGTTTTGATTTGTGTTTTTTTTTTTTTTTGTCTTCTTTTAGTAATTGACTGTGAAAAAATATGGCATTATGTTGGTTTTGGCTGGGGCACAGTTAATTTTCTTCACAGTAGCTGCTCTGGGGCTGTGTTTTGGATTTGTGTTGAAAACAGTGTTGTTAACACAGGGATGTTTCAGCTATTAATGCAGCACTTAGCATCAAGACCATTTCTGTTCCTCACCTCACCCCACCAGTGAGGAGAATGGGAGTACAAAAGAATTGGGAGGGAAAACAGCTGACCCCAGCTGATAGCCCAGACCATATGGAGATATGCTCAGCACATGAAGCTGGGGGAGAGAGAAGGAAGAAGGGGTGTTTGGAGTGATTACACTCAGCTGCATGGTTTCATGGGCATGGTGGTATTTGGTCAATGGTTGCACTTGATGAAATTTGAGGTTTTTTCCAACCTCAATGATTCTGTGATGGTGTTTGTCTTCCCAAGTCAGGATTATGAGCAATGGGGCCTGGCTTTCCTGGAAATGGCTGAGCACCTGCCTGCCTGAAGTATTGAATGAATTCCTTGCTTTGCTTTGCTTGTGTGTATGGCTTTTACTTTCCCTATTAAACTGTGTTTATCTCAGCCCACAAGTTTTCTCACTTTTACTTCTCTGATTCTCTCTGCCATCCTGCCTGGGGGAGTGAGCAAGTGAGTGGCTGTGTGGTACTTAGTTGTCAGCAGGCATAAAACCATAACCAGTAAAAGATGAAGAATAATGATATAATAGCTCCAGTTGTCTTCACTCCTATGCAACCTAATGATTATCACTAGTGTTGGGAAATGAATTTTCAGAATTTATGATTCTCCAGGAAAAGAGGTAAGAGGGAAACAGGAGTTGGGGCATGCTGGTAATAGCAGAAATGACTTCAACAGAGAGATTCTTTTTCACCTTGTATCTCATCTAATTATGATATGATTGTCTGCTGTTCTCTGGTATTTTACTGTATGGGCAGGTGAGCCCATTTCTGAGATTTAACAGATCACAGATGAGAAAGCATGGATTAGCCTGAGCTTTCTTCTCAGTCTTGCTGTCTCCAATGTTGTCTGCACCAGATGCTCCCTTTATTACCAAACTGTTCCTGCTGGGTGTTTGTTGAGGGGTGCTCACATGCAGGGAGGCAGGGGTCTCAGCTCTCACTGACTTCTGCTTGGCAGATTCTTGAATAGCAAACTGGATGAGTTATTGAGAAATAAAGGTGGCGTGCAAGCATAGTGCCCAGAATAACAGCATTTTATCTTCCTGTAAGTATGACTTCAACATTCTAGTTTTGGAAGTCTAATTTAAAAATAATTCAGTGCTTCACTGTTTAATTCTCTTGTGCTGTTGATGTGGGAGACTTCAGAGCGACAACAAAAAAAGGCAATAAAAGCAGACAATGACTTTGGTTATGTATTGTGTATCATAAATATTTGTGTCTCTGACTGGTTTCATTTTAGCTAGCTGAGGAAATATAACTTGCTGAAGGCGGTTACCTTTGTTCAAAGCCAACTGAGACAGCACCAGCACTCAGTAATTACAGCCATACAGTTTCCAGGAGACTCCTTCTTCACCAGACCTGTCGTCTCATGTCCCCATTTGTAACACTGTTCATTATATTCAACCTGCTGCCATCACTCCAGAGCTTTCAAAAGGTGTTCTGTGGGCGATCGTGCTGCAGGACGTGGATAATGAAATAGTTAGACGTGACTTGTATTATAATGGGCTCACCTAACTTTCATTTGGCTTGAAAAGTAGACTTAATAAAAGCAAGAGTGAAAGGCATTTTATGTTTTTAATAAGGAGTCTCATGTGCTATAACCTGCCGTTTTTCATTGTGTGTCTCTTCTCACGGTTTCTTTTTGAGGCACCTGACAGAAGAAGAGCAGTGAATGTCTCTTAATCTTAAAGCTTTTTGAAAAACTGCAGTGGTAATCAACAGTACTCATCAGTAATTTCCAACTGCAGTAAGTGACTCAAAGTTTTTACATCTACATCTTCTATTTTAAATGGATAATTATTTGTTGATGGTAAAGATAGTCCTCTTCATCAAAAACAAAACCAAAATATCTACACACTATAGAGCACCACATCTGTTTAATCACTTATTAGCAAATTTTTTTTCAATATATAATAATAATTTTTAAAAAATTCCCCTACCTTGCAGTATCTCCAGTTGGACTGTAAAGGAGCTGAAGGAGTTTGTGCTGCTCTGTTCTGTGGCGAGACAGAGCCACACTTCACATCAAGGTTTAGAAATGCCTAGAAGAGCAATGAATAGAGACGAGTTCAAACACTGAAACCTGGGTGTGATGACCGTTGGAAAATATCTTCCTAATGCAAACCAGAACTCTGTTGTAGTGCTGTTGCCTTTGTTTGACTAGACAGTCATTGCTACAGGTGAGCCACAGCGCGGCTCCAGGGAAGCCTCATCCTTGCTGCTGCAGACTTGGATAAGCACACGCACCACAGCACAGGTGAGAGGCAGGATGCAGGTCTGGGGGCACGATAAATTGGCGGTGATGTAGAAATGCAGCCACTGTAGGAACTTGTAAATAGATACCTGATTTCTGAGGTCATAGGCAATAACAGTAATACAGTTAAAGGGAAGAAAAGTTTTGTGTCCCAAAATGGGCAGTTGTGCTCTCAGTGGAATAGGTTCAATAAATGCAGATGTGACTGATCGCATGAAACAAGAGCTGGCTAAAATACTCATCTTGCTCTGTAAAAACCAGAGGTAGTGTTGGTCAGTGGTGGAAAGCTCTTTGAGGGAGGGCAGCTGGTTACCTGCCCCTTTGATTAAGAACATCTGGGCTTTGGTGAGCACTGTCTTCACCTCTTTCTACTTGTATTTCTGGTGGTACAGCTCTGGATCTGTACCCAGAACTACTTTCAGCTCTGACTGTACTGTCATGGTATTCAGTTTTTCTCAATGTCACAGCTACTAATAAAATAGTCATGTTTCCTGTAAACTTCAGACATCTGCTTTCCCCTTCTTCCATTCAATTTTGCCCTAAACTCCATCTGAAACTGGTGGAACACTCTTCTCATGATATTAGTTGTGCAAAGTATACATTGGCTTTAGTAACAACTGCCTTCTCTTGATGTTTTTTGATGGATTGGTTCAGGGACTTGTGTCAATACCTTGTCTTTTTAACTGTGCAAGAAGCAGGTAACCAATGGCTGGATTTTCTAGGGTGTTTACATTTGGGTAAGGTATGTGTATGGAAGACAAATAGCTGTAATCATGCAAGAAGATCTTGCCTTTGTGTATTTAGAAATGCCCAGAGAAGTAATCAGAGACATCTTGTGAGAGCTTTAGACAGAGCTAGGAAAAAAAAAATAAAATTAGGAAATCCTTTTAGTTAAAAGTTTATTGCTGAAGAGAAGACCTGGAACAAGAGTCTTGGTCATGATCTTTGGAACCATGCTGGCATCTTTTAGCTCTCATCCACCCCCTCCCCACAAAACCCATTACTTGTCATCCCTTTCCCACTAACAGTTTGTAAGATTTCCTAAACTCCTTTCAGCTGCACTCACACATGACTACTCAGTGACCCTTGTAATCCATCCTGTCACTCACACACCATTCTGCAGACCCAGCAAATCCATGTTTTCTCTTCCCTGCTGCAATGCCTGGAGCTGGTGCAACCCAGCTGTGCCTCGGTGGCCTTTAACCACTTTGACTTGCTCTGACCTCTCATTCCCAGCTTTGCAGTTGTTATGGTTGGCACAGTGTGGTCACTTGGCACAGGTATGGTCTGTTTTCAGCTCCTTTAGCCAGGCATTGCTTGTGCAGTGTGAAAGGGAGTGTTGCCTCACTGCATTAAATGGTCCAGCTGTTGAAAGAAGTATTTTAAATTACAGGATATTGAATGAAGCATGATTTGTCATATTATGTACTGACTAGGGGATGTAATAATACTTTTTTTTTCTGCAATTATATAAGTTAATAACATTTCTATTGACTACAGTTTCAAGAAAGGTCTCTGTGGTGGGAGATATTTAGTCTGTGGAAGTCAGTGACACATGTCTGGTTGAATTCAGTAACACCAGGATTTAACCACTAACTGACAAATCAGATGAAAAATAGCAGTGAAATTATCAGAGCACTTGCAGGTTATTCTTACTCTTCCTCAAGCTGCCAAAGCTTTATATGATACTTAAATCAATTTGGTAAGTCTCTTTCTCTACTACTGTGACCTTCACAGCCAGAGGTATTTCTGGACCTTTTCCACAAGTGGTGGCCAATACCTCTGTGGTAGTATGCACCCTTATTTTAAAAATAACAGAATCATATTGGACTAAATCCAGAAGTGGTGTATGTGGAAGTGAGTTGTTGCTCATACCCTGTGTAGGAGGGCTGCTGGACATTGAAGTGGACATAATTTGCTCTCTTTATGGGGGTTGGTCTGAGTTACTTGTGGGAGAGTTAATGCTCCTTGGAGATGTCAATCAGTTTTCATTTTAATAACATGTCTTGTTGAATTTAAAACTGGCATTTAATATTGACATTGTGCATGAACTGCCATGTCATTATACACATGCTAACCTAGATTTATAAAATAATAAAATCATTGTGGTTTAAATTCCCACAAAATATTGATGGAAAAAAGTGTCATACACTTATGAGAGTAGCTTACTTGCTAATGTATTTGGCATTTTTTACTGACCTTGCTGTGAATGCAACCTTGCTGCAGGCTCCTGCAAATTGGAGCTCTGCTACAGTATTTCTTTTCAGTTAATACCTGCAGAGCCACATATTTACTGGAAGAGCACTCTATTCTTCCTCCCTTCCTCTGGAATACATTACCCTAATAACCAAAATGACAGTCTAGAATAATACATCTTTATTTATTGATGTATTTCTTGGTTCTGCTCTGTGATAAGAGGCATAGTGATTTCATTCAAGCAGGGTATTACACTGACAATTTCTTTCTACTTCAGTGTTCATCTACCTGAAGGAAAACCAGCCTGAATCAGGAAGAAAGAGTTTCCCTTTATTTTCTGTGCTAAAATAAAGCTGTGCTAAGGGAACATGAGGGCTGCAAAGGCACGCTTTCAGTAGGGGGAGGAGATTCCAGGATTAACACGGTCAGTGTCATGTTTTAGGACTTTCATACTCATGCATTATGATCCTGCCTTTTGTTAGAATATGCATACTATTTCAGTTGTACAGTAATGCTCATAATGCCATTTCAGTTTAAAATGGTTTTCAATTATGAGTATGGTAGGCCTTTTGGGGAATACTAAAGACAGAAGTCTGATTTTTGTAATTTCTGAGCCAGAAATGGTGGAAGGATTGAAGGAAGACAGAGTGGGATTCATGTGGTAAAAAGGTGGGCTGGTTTTTTGGTACTGGGGTGTTACTTATCTCCTAGAGGTAAGAGCTTAAAACTGGAAATGAGGTTAATTTGTGGCACATCCTCCACTGTAAATCAATTACAAATTAAAAAAGAAATTAAACAACTGGATGGAATTATTGTCCAGCTTGAAAAAACACCAAGTGTTGATCTTTAACTGGAGCTTTTTCTTCAATTTTTTGTTTCTATATTTATCTGATTATGGTATTGGGTAATTTTAGGGATGTCTCTGAATTTTATTGTAACAAAGTTTTATTTTATTCTTGTGACAACAATGCCTTTTTTATTGACTCACTGAAATAATCATGCTACACCTATGTGCCTGATTGAATGTCAAAGTCTTGATTATGCATTTAAATAGAAAGCCATGCTTTTAGAAGGGGCTGCATGCTCACAGTTTCCCCAGCTCTTGACTTTTTGTTGGCTTCCCTTCCTTGTCTGGTTTTCAATTATGAGCACTGTAGCTTGGATCCCTCCTGGAGGAAATTTCCTTTTGTGGTGGGCACAAACAGCATTGTGCTGATGAGTTGTGTGTATTTAAGAAAAGAAAAATATGAAAAGAGAGAAATGTCTGGAAAAAAATTTGTAATTTGGCCCTGAATTATCAAACTTTATATAAATACTGTGCAGGGAATTCTACTTTTGTGTTTCAATATAACAAAGTGGGATGACAGCTAGAGAAAAAAAAACTCTAAGAAATTTTAATAAAAATAATATTTTAGGAATTTACATGGAAAAAAATGAGCAAATATTTAATAGAAATATGCCTCTGAGCAGGTAAAGTCATGTTGCCCTGAAAGGATCCTGTCAGATCAAGGCTGTGAAAAGAAATCCAAATTAGTTGTTCCAAGTTGTTTTGGACAGTATGTATCAGGATCATTAAAGCTAACCTTCAGATACAGTGAAAAATTAATTTTCCAACACAGTAGAAAGTGAGAGAGGAACTGAAACTATGACATCTGTATTTGAATATAAAGAGGACACAGAAATTGAGGGAGAACAGATCTGAGACGCTAAGTGAGGCACAGGGGGCTTGTAATGACCTTGTCACTTGTATTCTCCCGTAATGTGCAGTTCTTCCCTTCCTGCAGAGATTTCTATTGAAATCACCCATATCTAGACTGTTCTAATAAACCTGCTTGTAATTAGTTGGACCTGAGCTGCTTTCTGAGATTTGCTTTGGAAAGAAAAATAGAACTAGCTGTTCTGAAGTGAAATGAACTTGGTATTTGATCACAGAATGGGCTGAGTTAGAATAAAAAGTTCAGTATTTGGTGTTTTGAGAAAAAGAAAAGAATATTAGAATTGCCTCTGAAGAAAGAGGAGCAAATTAATTGTTTCTTTGGGTTGGTAAATGGAAGTGTTGCAGTGTCTACAAAAGCGAATGTTTTACGCTTCTCTTGAAAAGAACAGAAAAATAATTTTGGGTGAGCAGTGCAGATGGTGTTCAGAAGCATTGGAATATATGCTAAGAGTTGAAAGAGGCATTTGAGTTCAATAAGTCATTTATGAATGGCATTGAAATAAAATAATGATCTTTTAACAACAAACATGTTATGCATTTTGAAGAGGTAACTTTTAAAACAGTTCAATAGTTTTCATGTGATTAATTGCTTAGGACTTGAAACCTAATAGATATTTTTGCCTTTCTTTTTAGTAGTGTAAAGGGGACAAATAAAATGAAGTGTAAAGGAAGCAGCAAGACAGAGTGTGTTTCCCTAATTCTTTCCAAAATTATGTATGATTTTACTAATGTTATTGTTCTCCTCCCTCCTCTTTTTATAGATGTACATGGATTAATGTGTTAAAATGGAAATTTGATTTGGGGCTAAGCAAACTATTTCCATGGAAACAATAACATTGTTGATGTTCTTTGGTTTGGGAAGCATTCCAGAAAATGCAATCCATCAGTTTTTCTTCAGTCTAGACACAGGACAGAAACAATGATCACTTTTGCAAATAAGTGCAGTATTAATAGGAACCTTTTTATTTGGATTTTCATGAATTTTGAACAGCTGAAGTTTATGGGGGGTTTATGTGTGTGTATATATATATATATATACACACACACACGGATACAGAAATAAAAGAAATTCATTGTGTTCAGATTTTTTTACCATGTCAGTTTTCTTAAAAGACAGTAGATGTCCATGAAATTTTCTTTGACTGTATTTTAGTCTGCAGACTGTTCAGCATAACTTGTATTCTTAGCCATTTATCTAGTTGTGGTGAAGTAAGGACTAAGAACCATTAAGTGTATCTGATCTTGTGTGGGACTAATGGCTTTCTTGAGATTAATCACAAGCAAAAGTCTAGATAAATCTAACCCATTTGAAGAGTTGAGGATAAAGTAGTCTCACAATGAAAAGTTAAAATTTGTATGCTAGTTCCAGAGCATTGTGTGCTAAGTTTCACCAATGGACACACATTGATGGTGCTGGGAGAGCCAAGAAGTTACATTTCATCTTGGCTAGAAGCAGGGTAGTGTTCAGTGGGCTTCTGTGTGATTCCCTTGGGTACTTCCACATGGCAAAACTAACATGAAAAATGTAAAAACACCTTAATCTGGTGTAATTATTTGTACTTATTTGTTAAGAAAAATACCCAAAGTACTGTTTTGCTGTAAGTGATGGCATGACTTTGTATTGTTTGCAGTAATATGTATGAAACTTACGGACAAAAGGCCATTGTTAAGCCTTTTTAAAAAAAAAAACCATAAAAGACACAAAGGCATTTTCCTTAAACATCAGGGTATATAAAGCAGTATTTATAAAAGCTTTATAAATTACAGTCTTTACTGATAAGCATATTCATATTGATGTTCAATTTATTTACCCAGGAGACCAATTTATTTTGCTGCCTGGCTGTTAACTGTTCCCATTGACACCCAGGTCTGCTCTGACCAAGCAACTGTGACAAGTGGTTTATTGAACTGTGAACGGGCACTGTCTGCCTCCAAACAATGGCTTTATCTAATTATGAACCCCCTGCACCATTGCAGTCCAGTGTTGTTCGTTAGGCAAACAAGATTTTAATGTTATTGAAAAATTAATTTGAGTCTGGGTAAGCCATGCTACGGTGAAAGATAGTCTGCATTGACACTCAATGTGTCTGCATTGTGACTGTATAAGCTCAGGTGAACTGACTGAGATGTTCTGACTGCAGTTTGTTGGAGACTGTGAATACTTGAGAGGGCAAAAGTGAACTGCCTTAGAAGAACATATAAAGGAAAGGAATTAACTGAACAAAATCTATTGCTTATACTTTAAAGTAATCTGATATTATCAAGATGATTTTTTAAAAATAGCTTTGATAGAAGAAAAATAGGTGTACTTGTGGAAAGGAAAATTGGATCCTCAAGAAGAAGTTAACTGTGAGACTTGGAACTACTAGCAGAAATTGAATATCCCCTCTTGAAAGAACCTCCACTATTGTCCCTATTGCTTTGCCAGAAGATAATTGATTGCAATCAGAGCTTTTGTTTTCACCTATCAGTAAGTCAGCTTCTTCAAGAACATTCACCAATAACCATAGAAAAAATTCAGAGGGTTTACTCTACTTTATTGCAAAAAAAGGAATCAAACGTGTGTATTACAGAACTGAAGAAGAATGATATGTTAATGTTCTAGTAAAATATATGATACATTGTGAGTAAAAGCAAATCTCCTTTCCAGTGAGAATTTGCACAAACTGGTTTGTAAACAAAATTCACTTAATTCCTTTTTATCACTGAGAACTGTTTGGATTGCTTTTTGAGGCGTTGCTTAATGGTCTTGTATAATTGGTTCACATGTTAAGTCCCTATTGCTAGTTTCACTGTGATTTTCTTATGAAATATGAAAGTCTTAAAAATTTAATGGTGAATTAATATTAATTTAATCAAATATTTCAATATTAAACATATTAATATTTCATCTTCTATATGGCTATGCAGATTTTTGAAAGCCACTCCAGTGTTGTCTGGCAAACTACTTGGTTATACAAAGACTGTTTAGAAATTTCTTGGCTCATGTGGTTTCTGCACAGTAGTCAGGCTACGTGGGTCGTTGGTTATTTTTATTCACCCTCCAGAGTGAATATAAATGAGGTGCAGGAAATGGAGAAGCTAAAGAAAGTTTACCAAGTCTGATGGAGTCTGTGGTTTTGCTGTGCCTGGCTAGAACACACACTTAAAAGGAGCCTTGCGTGATTTTGCAGGTTAATCTGCTTGCAGCAGGGTGTGACTTGTATCAAACCTGCTGTGCTTGGGCACCTGTGGGCTGTCACTGACAAGGGGCTGCCAGGGAGGGACTGCCACCCATTGGGGCTAAATGAGTCACTTGCACAGAGCTGATAAAGCCAGAGATTTACTGAAGGAGACAAGCCTGCGCTAAAACAAGCTCCTCTCTCTATTGACACCCTGTCACTTTAATCAGTCATCTCCCCTTGTCAGGCACAGCCAGGGCTGAGTGCAGGAGGTGCAGCTGAGGGATGGCAGTGCTCGGTGGCTGGGACGCTGCAGGGTGGCTCCCTGTGCCACAGGGCTCTGCTGGGCAGAGGCAGTGCCATGGCACGGTGCTGGGTGTGTTCTGCAGCCCAGGTGCTGTCCAAGAGCTGATAGGTAGCGCTAAAGACAGACTGATTTTCCCAGGTGATCTGTGCCTTTTCCTGTTTTTTTAATACAACATCATTCTCGTATCCCCGCTGTGCTTTTCATAACCTGGAATAGTCTCCTGGACAATAACTCAGCTCTTCCATCTCTATTATCTCCATTGCCATACAGAGCTGTTGTTGTAGATGCATGCCGGGGTTCTATAACAACATTTTGAACCAGCAATCAAGCGGTGACTATCGATGTAGTAAGGAATATTCAAAGTAAGGTTTTTTTGGTCCAGGAAATTTCAGTTTTCTAGTCTCTACTTTACACAGAGAAATCAAAATCCATGCACAAACAAGACATAATGACAAATTGTGAAAATGCACGAAAAATAGCTTTGACCTTAGAAGCTCCCCAACTGCAACAGTCAGATCCACTTGCCAAAGCCAAAGTAGTCTATTGAATCATGTAGGCACCATAAACTTGGCTGAAGCACTAATTAAGTATGGTGATTTTAAAAGAATTCATGTTTCATCCTGGCAAGATGCCCATAAGGAAAAGACAGATCTGTCACAGTCTTGCAGACTTTAGTAATTAAGGTTTAAAATACTTCTCAGTCTAAAACAAGAATAGTTCAGACAGAGATAACTGTTTAAAGAGCATCCCTTATGAACCGACACTGCTTTTCTATTTCAGACTGGCATGCTTTAACTCTTTTTTATTATTGGCATCTGTGCAAAATGTAGAGGAAAAACAGAAATTAGGGTTTCTGAGTCTTGCATTTCGTCTCGCATTCCAACCTGAGAATTCTGAAGGAGGGAGACGTCCACCAATGCTTTAGTCATATTGCTCTGAGTAGTGACTAAATACAAAATGAAAGGTCAAGTTGATTGCATATGCCCTGACTTAAAAAGGATAAACATAAACTTATATGTGAGTATGATCTCCCAGTATAATTTGAAATAACATGTTATCTTTTTAGATCTCGGAACTCTCACAATCTATTTTCTGTTCAAAAAGGTCAGGCTAGTTTTAAGGGTGCAAGGTATTCAGGGGCCCAAGACCATGAGCATTTCTGTAGCACACTATTAGTCTGTGTTACATTTCTGGAGTAATCCAATACTTGTCTCGGAACAGTCTGCCCTCTGGCATAGTCACTCTGCTGTCATAAGAGTTTAGTTTTCTGTGATCTTGGTGGTATTTAACAATAAGGTCTGAACTGCGTGTTTAGCAAAAGCTGTGGGAACATGGATGTCAAGTCCATTAATCACAGGTAAAAAAATAAAAATCCCCTGGCTGGCCTGTCAACCAAGGATTAGCTGTGTCCTCACTGCAAAAGCTATTCAAACAGCCCATCAGTTAGGTCAGCTAGTCCTCCTGCCCTGAGACTTTTTAGGAGGAACTGGCAGCTACAGCTTACAGTTCTTGAGTCTGTGTGTGGATGTGTGGCTGGAAGACCACAGGCCACTCCTGTGCAGTGTTTTGTTCACTGATGCCAGGCTGACACTATTGCATTAAATCCATGTCAAACAGCAGATGCCAAGAGGCAGATGAATGTATGAGATGGATGGGAATCAGCAGCTTCTGAGCATGTTTCTGTTACTCAGCAATTCATTTTTGATCTGACTTTATTTGGACGGTAAATATTCGATGTATGCATTTATTAAATGTAATAAATAAGACAAATTTGTTGGCATGTTTTCTAAATGTTTTCTCATATATTGAAAAGATTAATTTTTTGCAGTGATGATGTGACTTTCATATAAGCATGTCTGAGGGCACCTGAGGCAACCAGGCAAATGCTGCAGAAATTTTGTCTGGATCTGCTGCTTTGGTTTGGCTGATGAAAACAGGCAGTGTCTCTTCTGGTGGGGCCTGGTGACCTATCTCTGTCTTTTGAGTGATGTTGTGCTGGTGATTCGTGGTGGATGAATTGAGATGACTTTTTTTTTCATCTCGTTAAAAAGGTCACAAAAATGTCTTGCAATCCTCTGTTCTGGAAAAAACTTTTATTTTTCTCTACTGCAGCTCTCAATCAATGTGGCTGTTCTGCATGGTTAACAACATATCTCCAGAATCCTATTACTATGCAAAGTAATTTCAAATTATTTTGCAAATAAAGTGCTCAGACTCTGTTGGATTTCCCGACTTTCTGGAGTTATCTTAAATTCTCAGAACCATTTGGCCCCATTCATTTTCATTTGCAAAATTATCAGTAATATGGAAATCAGTGTTAATTATTTCTCTAGCCACTACTGTCAGCACTAGCCAAAAGTGACATTTTAAATCTTTGTCTTATTAGCAATTCTGATACAGGGGCGCTCATTCAGCATGGTGATCTGTGTCTCTGGCACCTTCACTGGCCATCTCAGTCCAGGCTGCCCAGGGGGAAGCAGAGCTGGTGGGATATTCCCACTCCAGCAATAAATGCAGCAACATCTTCTCCCTGTCTGGCGTTGGCCTGGCTTTCTAGGAGCTGCTCAAGGTGTTTGCCTCAAACCCTCTGGTGCTGGTTACTTTGCATCCAGGCCTGGCGAGCCTTGTTCCCTTTATTAGCTGGATCCAGCTCCAGCAAACACTGTGGCTGTTGAGTCTTTCTGGCTTGGGACCTGGCTTTGGACATGTGAGGTAAAGGATGTGGGAGACATGCCCAGGTTGTAGCTCAGTGCACCAGCTTTTGGATGTGTGCTGAGAAGGCCTTTCATTCACATTCGTCCTCTTGGTATAAAGAGTTTCTAAGGTGTGCCCTTAACTTTATGGTTTGACACATTAAGATTTATATTTAAAATTCAATTATACATTTATTAAAAGGCTGAGGCGGAGTATGAATATGTAAAGTGAGAATTGAAATTAAATGTCATGTTAGGGTTTGCTTTAGGGTCTGCAAAATTTGGTGTACCTAGAATATGGCTTAAAAATCTATAGCAGCCTTAATGAGTTTTCAATATACCTGTAATTCTGAAGCTCTTGAGAGAGGTAATAATTTTTCTTTTTTGTTAGATAATGAATGACAGGCCAAGCAGAATAAGTTCTGAAATTTGATTTTTTTTTCAATGAACCATATATATATCTGGTAAAATGGTGACAATGGAACTTGTTTATTAAACTAATGTAGTGATTTTATCACTTCATACTTGCTATCTTAGTACCTGATATTAGCCTGGAATGGTTGTCATGGTAGCAGAACACACTGTTCCTTTAATTTGACCTTAAGTTCAAGCCCTGCTGTTGTGGTAGAAATGCCAAGAACACCTCCACTTTTATAAAAAACATCCTATGAAATGCATGCAAAACCAAAAATGGCTGAAAAGGAAGGACAATCTGACATGACATTATGAGGCCAAAAAAGAGAAGAGCTTTATTTTAACTAGGGGACCAAGAAATAAACAACTGTGAGGATGCATTCACTGTTGGCAGTGTGTTTTCTGTATAGGCTGACTTGCTCCACCACCACTGTATTCATTATTCCCAGCAGAAGTGGCTTCCCTTCAAAAATTTGCTTTTCTTTATATTTTTGAGGGTCTGTTGAGTTTGCTCTCAGAGAGCACTGACCAAAATGGCCAAGTGCCAAGGCAGCAAATGGTTGGAGGGGTCAGAGGAGGTTCAAATTGGGGTCTGGCCAGAGGAGAGCTCCTGCTGGCTAGTGTTTAGAGATTTCTGTACCCTTTTTGTCTAACCCGGTCACTCCGCATGACTTTGTGGTCAGTGATGTTTTTGAGGCTCTGATCCATAACCCAATGGAATCCATTTGCTCTTGGATGGAGCTTAGAAAACGTAGAATTTCTTGGTATTGTTGCAGGACATGCCCTTTCCTGAGGCCAGCTAGTGAGATGAGAATGTAGGGAAGATGATCTCAAAGAATACTCTGGAAGTCAGAGCATGCTCAGATCAGTGGAGGTTGAAAACGTATGTTGTGCTGAAGGAGTAATGCTGTTGTAATATTTGGTGAGATTCTGGACACAATGTAAATCTGTGATGCAGCAGAAAGGGTAAAATGTGTCCTGCTGCTTTGTGTCCATGTGCTGTGCTACTCTCGCTTTGTCACTTTTATAGCTTCAAGGAAGGTGTCTGCTTCAAATGCCCTTGGTGATCTAAACTGGTCTAGGTTTTCAAGAAATGATTGAGGTAACAGTTTATAATCTCCAACTTTCAATTTGAGAACTATGGCAATGACTTAAAAAAAGCCTCATGACTTGAGCAAACCTAATGAGATCTTGGTGCTGTACACAGCATGGGAGCTTATGCTGTGCAGCTGCCCAGAGACTTTGCTTTTCCAAGTCATGCAGCAGCTGCTCTACTTTTGTTATTTATTGCTGCTGAACTTCAGCAGGAACATTTTCTGTGTGATGTGTGTCATCCATGCTGCAGCACATGTGCACATTGCCCACATCCGTGACTGGCTAAATCAAGGTGAATTGGGTGCCTGGTTGCCTCTTTAGAGTTGAGGGACAGAACTGTGGGACCTCGTTCATCCATGGAATACTGTCCTGGCCCGGGATGTTGGCTGTTGACTGAGGACTCGCTCAAGATTAAAAGAATTAGGAGTGAGCTTCAGCAGTCTGCATGCAGTGGTCATTTGGGATTGGTGAAAAATTCTTCTAATTCCCAGAACATTCTATCGGGACTGGACACTGACAGCAAACATGAGCTAAACACTAAACCTTTGATGCATAGCTGTGCTAGAAGCCAAAAATCTGGGAGAAATGTGCTGAGGGTAACATGGACTTGGCTGATCCACAGGGGTTGGCAAACTGGGGCTAGAGGACTAGGGGACCCTTGGAATGGTACCTATCCTGCAGTGCCCTCACACAGTGACCGGGCCTGGCCCAGGCCAGTAATTGGGGTCAGGCACACATCAGTAGTTGCCAGGCAAGTCCATGGTGGTGAAGCAAGTCTGATGTTCAGAACAGATAAATCCTGTGGTAATGAATAAATGAAATCTTGAGTGAGTTTTCAAGGTCATTTACTGCCCTAAAGATTTAGTGGTTCAATTTTCACACTGCTGTAGTCTAGAAGCATGAAACCTTTGTCGGTATGTGGTTGGTTCCCCCTGGTCCTTTTTGAGACTTACAACTATTTTGGAGCATATTCTAGAGTTGTGAGTTACTAGTCTATTGCTGCATTTACTCAGAACAAAATGCTAGGTAGAATTCTGTGTCCTGGAGAATTATCATTGCCTCCAAAGAGTGAAATATGAATACAAATCAGTTTGCAAATATCATTCTAACGTCAGTAATTTTCAGTTGAAGAAAATGCGAACAAAGTATAAATAACCTAATTATTAGTGTTCTTCCTATCACAAATGATGCCTTGTGAATTCAGATCTTAGGGGAAATAGATGGAAGAAAAAGACACAACACAACAAGTACAAGCATGTGAGAGTTACTCTGTTCCATTCTAATAGTACATCAGCTTAGGCTTATTTGCCATGCAGTGTGCCCTTTGATAAAGCCAAAACCTTCCAGCTTAGTCCTCTTTTCTGTGTTTTCAGGGCTGTGATATAAACTTGTCTTTTATTTTACAGTAGTAAAAAAGAGTACGAGCTGAACACTAGTGTCAAAAAAAAAAATCTCCCAATGTTGCTTCTAATGTTTCTTTTGAAGATGCCTCTTCTCTTTCCCTCTAAAAGTGAGTCCCAGATTTCATCCAATGAGTTGTGCTTGTTGAACCCCTCTCAAAGGGGATGAGTGCCCACTATCAAGGATGCAGCTTTTGGACCACGGTGTGCAGCTCTGGGGCTGTGGAATTTCATGGCTGTGGGATTTCAGGGCTGAAGCACACAGAGGGCCCAAGCTACAGTGTGCAGGCAAATATAGGTACTTCCTTTTTTTCTTTTTCTCCTAAAGTAATGTAAAAAACCCAACCCAAAGCAGCCCTTCCCCTTGTCTTCCAAGCCCTTCAGGTTTGTTTGATAGCTCAGGAGTAGGCACAGCCCTAATGATCTTTCAGAAGTACCTAAAGAGTTATCTGTAGCCTTTGCTTGGATATAGTACAAATATGATTTTTGTATGTTTCCAAACAGCAAAAATCAGAAGCCTCAACATTTTGGTATGCCCATTACAGCCTGCATATAATGGAGAAAGATCCACTCTCGAAATAATTGACCAAAGATTTTTTTTTAGGGTGGTTTAACAAGAGTTTTAAGTGTTCCGTTTTTCACCTTCTGAACTTTAAGTAAATGTTTTGTAAAAGGTGTATAATGGTCTTCAGTTGTTTCTGTTGGGAACTCAGTGTAATGTTCTTGTTGGGTGTTTTTTTTTTATGCCCTGGGCTGTGTTCTAATGCAATTTGTGCTTGCTTGTTGACAAAAGAAAATTTTGAAATGGATAATGAGGATATAGTTGACCTTGAATAAAAAGTTATGGTGTGTAACAATACTGTTTGTATTATTAAATCAGCTTTGAATTTTGGTAAAAGCAAATAAAGTACAATATATATTTCTTTCTCTTACTGTTTCTTTATTGATTCGAAGGTGGGTTTTGCCTTCATTTTTCAAGAATGATGAATCTTGATTCTGAGTCAATCTTGACCGAAAGAAGGGTTAGAACAAGAAAAATTCATTCAGATAATTTTAACTGAAGAAGATAAAAAAAAAATTCTTTAAACTGCTACCTTAATGACCTTTCCTGAGGAAAAAAACAATCAAATGATAATTCTGTATTAGTAAAAACAAACAACTTTCATTTTGATTCTTATTTTTTTTGTTTGCATGTCTTTCAGTTAGAAACTTTCATTAGCAGTAGTCTTTGCTACCATTTTCATTGCACTCAAATGCTTAAAAACTACCATACTCTACATTTTTTCCCTAGATTTTTTTGGGGTAGTTTTTGTTTAATGTAACAATCTCACATAAACCATAAACTCTCTTAATGTTCATTGACCAGGAGACAGTTTGACCTATAAGGTACTGTCGTCTTTAGAAATAGCATACTACATGGTATAAGGACTTTAAAAAACATCTGAAGAATGGAGTAAGAATCAAGGAATATTATTTCAAAATTCTTCCAAAACAGTATGTTCAGTGTGATTTCTGTAGCTGTTTTTGCAGGAAAAAAACCTGCTTTTGATCTAGCTTAAATTTTTAAATTGTTTGTTTTTCAGCATCACTGTTCTAGGCGGAAAGAATCTGAAGTGTGTCATGTTTAGGATAGCTCAGGCTAAGAATTCTCTTGGTCATTCCTCTGTGTGATATGTGCAAAGATGTCAAGTAGCCTGTGACATCTGATAACAGCACTCCCTTCTAAACAGCCTGTGCAAGGAAACTAGAATATTGCCAAGTTCCATTTGCATAAAAGGAGCATATTTTGTCTTATCCATTTATTCCTGTTAAAGGTAATCCAGATAATAGCATGTAATGTGTGTAGGTACATCTTTAAGTAATCTACATTGAAGATATAGCTCATTCAGAGTGACTAATGTGTGTTCTACTAGAAGAGTTCTAAAAGCATTACATGAACTTTAAAAGCATAATCTGGTTAGTTAAACAAGAACTGGAAATTCAGATTTGTTCATTTTTAACTTGACTCTTTCAAGGTGTGTGCAGGAAGGGAATATGAAATTCAGTTTTCTGTAGATTTGCTTGATATTGGGAAAACTTTTTCTTTCAACTCAGCTATTCGTCAAGTCCCTTTGTTAGCCTAAGAGAAAATTAATTTAATCATGGCGTTGAGGTACTTGTACAAATAAATTCTGGAGGTGATTGGAACTCTAATAATTATGGTAGAAGTCAATTATTCATGAAAATGACCATTTATATCTCCTAATTATTTCTCATTTGTGCAACATGAACTGGTGGCAGGGCCCAGTCTCTCCAACACAGGATGGATGGGCCACAGATCATCAGCTGCTCTGTTAGCTCCTGGGGGCAGTGTCGGTGTTGCAGAGAGGTGGGAGCTGTGTCTGCCAGAACCACCTTGGTTTTCATTTCATTCTCATCTGGTTACTGATCACCCAGGGGCCTGACAGCAAATCAGGTGATGGACTGGAAGCAGTGGTCTCTCACCAGGGAGGTGCCAGGTTGTGCACCTCAGATTTTAAAAGAAAAAACATTTCAAATCTGGCCTTAAAGTTTGTTGGGTCTCTGGTATTAGGAGGCTGGCTAGTGCAGAGTGCTGGGCTCAGATGAGCTCTGCTCAAATGTTGGCTTTTTCACAAATATCCTACAAATATTTGTTTTTATTGCTTTGACTCTTTCTGCTGACATGACTGTTACAAGGATAACTATGCATATAGTTGAGTCAAGAATATTTTTTGTCCAAAAGAAAGCTGTATTGTTACATCCTGGTGTTTTGGGGACAAATTATATTTTTCCCACTTTAGCTAGTGGGGAGTATAAATTATTCTTCTTCTCATCATCTGCTTATCTTTCCAGCCAGCCACTATGGGCGGTAGAGTATCTCTGTGCGTGATACCTCCTTCCCGCTGAAATCCTTAATGTTTTTAGGCTTTTTATTTCTTTCCCTGAAAGACCACAGTTGTATGTAGTGGGTCATACCCAAAGCTATGTTGATAAAATCTAAGGCTGAGGTACAGTGGTGCTGCTGCCCACACCCTGGGCCCATCCTGCTGCCTTCAACTCCTCCCCTGGCTTTGGGCTGCATCAGCTAGACCGGGATCACTGGGTTGGGTCTGGCCACGGGTGCAAGCTGCTCCTTGCAGTGCCTTTGCACTTCAGCAGGGAAGGGAGAGCCTGCAGCCTCTGACCATCCCAGGGACATGGGCTGGCTGCCTGTCCAGCTCCCAGCCCACATGGAAAGCAGGGCACCCATGGGAGCCCTTTGAAAGGGGCAAAAGGAGGGATTTACAGGGGAGGGTGATCCTTGCCACAGCTCTCGATTATCAGTGGCATTTCTGTAACTGTCCTAAAAATAACAGACACTGCTGTAGAAAAGGCACCACAGCTGGTGGTGCATATTGCATGGGAATTTCTCTCTGAGCTTTTTCTTCTTTTCATTGAAATATATTTTATTAAGGAATATATTGTAATTTTCTTTCAACATTGAAGCTACTCTTAAATTTTAGGGCAGCCACTGTAAGTTGTGCCAAGAACTTTAGTATAGCTGTTAAGTTGGTGGCAGCTGTCAGCCTTGCAGTTTGGGAACTTTTTTGATGGAGTACAAACCTTGAAAGCATTCAACATGCACAGCTCAAAATATTAGTTCTACTTCTAGGAAAGTGTAGACAAGGATGGTGAAGTTGCCAGCTGTCATTTTATTTTGGTGTTTATTTATTTATAAAGTTACCCTATTGTCATCATGCAAGGGTAGTGGTGGGTGGAATGGTGGCTCATTTTTAGCTGCTGCTTGGTATTGAGGTTGCACCTGGAGTTTTAAATAGTTTGCCTAGTTCCAGAGAAAAGATTTTTACCAATCTCAACAGCCTGATGCACTTTTAAACATGGCTTGCATTTTCTGTCATGTTGCATGTGTGAACAACAGATCCCAGGTTATTGTACTGGAGTTAGGCAGGTGTATTGTGGTCATTAGTTTACCTTTTCAAGATCCACCATGGGTATATTGTGGAATTTTGCTCTTAAGAATAATAAAAATAAATGTTTCCATTATTACCAACACCATTTGCAATTCCTGTGTCCCAAGATGAGAATTCTGTAATAAAAATTAGAGGTTAGAGGTTTGGGGAAATGAAGGAAATACTAAAATAACAAGAATATAATAGCAAAGGAATATTGAAGCCTGATTTCTTGAGGAAAAGAGGCTTCGATGGCTGCACTGTTGATATGTCTTAATAACTTCTGAGGTTGCTGGCCAACTTATAAAAATTCAGTGGATGTAGTGGGACCTCAAAGATGTTGAGTTTCTAAAGTTGTATGAGACTAAGAATCTGGAGAGAAGAGAGATACACCTGGACTCCAGCCATGGCGGTCCATGTAACTGAGCTGCAGAGTGAGCTCAGTTATATGGTCAGAGCTTAGAGATTTGGAAAAAAGTAGCTCTGCTGAGGCTGCAGCAGGACAGGATTCCTCCCAGCTTGCTCTCATACTCCATTTCTCCAGGAAATGGAATCCTAACTCAAGACAAGGAGCAGCAGGGAAGCAGGCTGTATGGGGCAAAGGTGTCAGTAAGGAGAGAGGATGCTATGAGCCAATCCCAAATGCAGGAACATGATGCTGAACTTCTTCCCATCAGTTTTGACTGGTGTCTTGCCTGTTGGATCACTTGTAGTATGAAACTGGGGTTGTGTGATTCTCCTGGCTCATTCCTAATGGCTCAGATTGCACTGGGTTGGGAAAATAGCTCTGTAATGGAAAGCTTTGTTGGTGGCAATACTTGCATGGGAATAGTCTGCAGTGCTGCTGGAGTTGCTGCAGTGTGGGGTGGTTCTGGCCCCCCCTGCTTTATCTTTGAGTGGGGCTACCTGAAGTGCTGGACTCAGCTTCAGGGGCTGGCTGGAGAAGCTCAGCTTTCCACTTCTGTATGAAAACCTATTGGGTAGTTATTACCCTTAGTTTTTCTCTCTTCCTTGCTTTTATTAAAATAGGAGTCATGAAATGACTGCCACAGTTAATTTTGTGAGTTTCGGCTCCTTAATAGATCCCCACGCAATTTTGGTACACATCCTCTTGGGTCTTGCAACTATAAACCAACTCTATAGCTTTCACTATGGCAGCTTTTCTGCAGAATCTGTTTCATAAAATGGCCTGTTAAAGGTCTTCAATATTTCCTTATTGTTGCAGGCTTCCAAAGTACCACCCTGAATGGCTTATTATATTTCTGTTCTTTCTTATGCTCCTTAAGGAGAGCATTTTTTTTTTTATTAGGTCTTGTTCCTCAAGGACAGACTCAATGTGCTAGGCTTGTTACAATTTTAATAGACTTTCCTGTCACTTAGTCTTGTACATGGGCCATAAAACTTCAGGAATCTCTAAGATGTAATGTTATTTAAAAAGTGCCTCCTGCTTCTCTAATTAATTGCAATCAGAAAGGCTAGTTGGTGGACACATGGTGTCGCAGCTTCTGTGAAATACTGCCTGATGGCTATAAACACTGCCATATGTTCTCTGTGAAATATTGCCATAATCATTGGCAACAGGAACAGCTGATAGGAGATGAAGGATTGGTTTTCTTCTGTGTTTTTGACTTTATTTTCAAAATCCGGGAAACACTTCTTGTTCACCTCAGTGTTTTATGTAGTTGCTGCTACCTATAGTGGGCTTGTTTCCTTATAAAATGATATTTCAATAGCTTTTATCTTTCTTGTTACAGCTGCTAACAGCTTATTTGCATGACATGTCCATTTGCTAAAATCACTGCTTAATCAAAGTTGGCAGTTAAAGGGAGTTTTTTTTCCCTAAATGAAACAGATAATCTTGTTATGAAACTAAATAGTTAAAAATTTTATTAGAACTCTCAAAAGCTTGACAGGCACTGAACTGGAAGTTTTCATCTAATGAGAAAGTTCCTGTTCTTCACTCTAACATAGGTAAAAGGACAATTTTTGACAATTAAATAAACAGCTTAGCTATTTACTGACTCTTGATTGTGAAAAATGAAGTCTTCATTAATGTTAGATTTCTTTGCTGCCTTTCATCATAAAAGGGGTGGCTGTTGCAATTTGTACTAACATCCAACAGTGTTAATAAAACATTATTTCCTCTTCTAATACAACTTCATTACACTGTAGCTGTAGCCTAGTAAGAAAGATCATCTTTTAGTAAAAGAATGTGTTTCAGGATTGTTCACTGGCATTTCTGAAAAGCTTTCCTTTGTACGCTTTGCCTCTGACATTGTTTTGAACACTTTGGCCTCCATTATGAGGAGACCATTCATTAGAGGCAGCAATCCTCCAATTACCTCAAAACAGCTAGAAGTCTCAAAAGACTGTTTCCACAATAAGCATGATTCAATAAGAGGGAAGGCAGTGCATTAAGCATGTAAAGTGTTTCTGTGTCTCTGCTTAGAAGCATAGGGTCTCATGAAAGTAAGTGAACAGGATTGATTCTGCTGCTTTTATTAGAATTCATTTCTTCTAAGCACTGCTTTTCTGTCTCAAATTGCTAATTTTAATAGGGTACTTGCTAGCTCTGAGAAATATTTTGTTTTATTAAAGCAACAAATGTTTTTACATGTCCCTCTATACTTCAGGAGTTGTGGGCTATTGAAGCAAGCTCTCTCTTACATGCGCAGCTCAGGCTATTAAAGTGTACACAGGTGATTGATCTCTTTAATAAAACCCTGTTCTTTAGTAAGGAAAGAGTGATAAACAAATGTACTTGTTTGTCCAGTGCTTCAGAGATTACAGTAACATGAGGACATCAAGAATGCCATTTTAATGAGTAAGTTAGATGAAACACATCAATACAGTCTTTGTTTTAAGCATGTCTGAAAACCAATATGCTTTAAGTTAATTTGATTCATGCTTTTCATTCATTTGTAACACCATGTACATTATAACAGTAAATATTTTGTACTCAAGCAAAGAAAAGATCTGGCAGGTAAAAGATTCTGGCACTTTCTGCATGAGAATTGAGCCAGTGAGGAACAACAAGTTTGCAAATCCACTCTCCTGTGGCTTGTTGTGGCTCTGGCTCCTGCAGAGTTTCGAAGGATATGTCACAAGTGTGCCTGAGGGGGGCTGGCTGCAGAGCTGTGTGTGGTGTAAGGGATAGCTGGAGAGCTGCCCTGAAATGCAGCCCTGTACCCATCACCACAGCCCCGATGCCAAAAATTCTCCGCTGTGAACGTATCAGGTCTGTTTGTTCACGCTAACGTTTCTCAGGAATAACTCCGCTGATGTCAATAGTTACACAGATTTATATCTTTTTTTAAGACAAGTGAGAAAGAGGGAATCAAATCCTCATTTCTTTTGCCATCTACTAAAAAGCTCTACTCTTTCCATGGCAACCCCTGTTTCCATGGTACATGCTGTATTGCCCTTCAGAGAAGCTTTATTAAGAGACACATGTACACGCACACACTGTCATGTGAATGTGGTTGCATTTTATAGCACTCTAAAGGAAAGCTATAGTGAATTGTAATTTTTCTTTTTTTAAGTTGTAGTGCTTTTTTCATTATACAGTGTGGTGAAGGATTATTGCTGCCACTGCTTGGCGGTGTCATGGGAGTACAATAAAATGTGGTTCTTTTCACTGTTGTTAAAGGATATTAATCAAACCTCTCTATTTACTAGTACATTAAGATCATTTTCTAAACTCTCTTTAGGCGTAAGTTGCCATACAAAGTAATCAAACTCCTTTTGCAACATCAAAAATAAATATACAATAAAGATTTTCTGCTCCTAGGTTCAATGTGGGAAATAATAAAGATATTGGCAAATTTGGAGTATTATCTAAGAAGGGTTACTCTAATAAGAAAATGTGAATCCACAGAAATTTGTCATCTTTTCAATAATGGCAGCTATTGGAAGTTACTTTGGATGTTTAAAATTTGCTAAATTTATGAAAGTCAGACACCGTACCTTTCTTTTTTTGATGATAAAGGTGCAACTGTGAAACTGTTAAAAGTTATATCATTACTTTTACCTTAGGAAGTTTCATTTATAATCATCCTTTTAGACTTTACAGCTCATAATGACAGTAGGTAGAAAAGGTTTCTGATAGTAAGTGTAATATCAGTCTTTCTCAATATACACTAATGCATGCTCTAAGTACAGGTTAAGGTGACACAGACAGAAATGTATCAAAATTTCCCTGAATTTTGGAGAGCTGCTTCAGGTGCAATACTTGTCTGGGACTGGTGTCTGACAAGGCTCTGCAGCTTCATTTTGGAGACTGTTTAGTGTCTGCTTTTCAAGTATTCTCTTCAAACTTTGGTTAGAAGATCTGTGTAAATGGAGTAAACCCAAAAGTATAACTGTCTCCAAACAGGTATATATCAGTTGTTAATTTCAAAGGTACCCCGATAGAAACTTTGTAAGAAAGAGTGGATCCTCTGTGCAAAAGGAACTTTGTCTGTGGCCTGAGGCTGCAAAGATAGGATAGTGGTTTCCAGCCATCTGCTCTAGTACATGTTGCCCTCACTTGGTCACTGACAATACAAGTAGGGAAGTAATATTTGAGTTGATATGAAAAAAAAAAAAAAAATCAGAGAAACTCTTAAGGATCTGCCACATGAGCAACAGAATGCAGCTATCAGCACGTCTGATGGTGAAGTTGGAAAAGTCCAAGTGATGAGAACTATCAGGAACTTATTTTGGGGAATTATATGTAACCTTTAAAGTTTAGTCTATTAGTCAGTGGATTTACAGCTTATGTAAAAATTAGAGGTTTTATTCTGCGTTCAGATGTGGTGCCTGTCCTTTCATCAGGAACTGTCCTGTAGCAGAGGTTTCATTAATGTCAATTAATGAAAACTTTATATTAGTATTTTAAATATCTTTCTATTCTGCTTTTCAATAGAATGAGAAGTACTATTCGAATAAACAGTTTTACCCTTTTAGAGTAAAACTCTGGGTTGGTGTTTGTGAAAATGCTGAGGAAACAAAAGATTAAAATAGGATTTTTATTTATTTATTTAAATCACCAAATACATCTGTACTAACATTTTTTGCAGTATTACCCTGCAGTGGTGCAAAT
Organism: Ammospiza nelsoni; assembly: GCF_027579445.1. NCBI lineage: Eukaryota > Metazoa > Chordata > Aves > Passeriformes > Passerellidae > Ammospiza > Ammospiza nelsoni. The sequence continues at coordinate 19,035,677 of NC_080641.1, read as the reverse complement.
GAGTCAGAGAAGTCTGTGATAATGCCTTTCACCATAATGCTCTGTTAAATTTCATTTTTGATTTTGCTAAATCTGGGCTGACTCTCCTCAGTGATCAGAGGAGAGAGATAATACTCCGAAGTCAAGCCATCCTCATAAGGAGAAGTGTTTTGCTTTCCTTTATCCTTTCCTCAGTGCTGCACAGCCCTTTCTATGAATGGGCATTTGGCTGCTCTGTGCCACCCTGGATGGAGCACTGGCACCAAAGCAAGGTGTTGGTGGCTGCGGGGCAGGGCGCAGGAAGAGCTGCTGGTCAGCAGCCAGGGGGGAGGCTGCCATGCCTTGAGCCCCTCGGGATCTGGCTGTGACAGTGCAGGATGGTTTGGAATGGCAGAGGCCTGCCCTGGTGGGTCGGTGACCCAGCCCTGGCACCTGGGGCCTGCAGAGCAGCTCCCTGCTCAGGCTGCTCTCCAGCCCACTGAATGCTCCATGCCACTCTGGAGCCATTGCTTGGCTGCGGCCCTGGGGCCTGCAGAGCTGTTCCCTGCCCGGGCTGACCACCCTCTGGCCCTCTGAACACCTCCATGCTGCTCTGAAGCCATGGCTTGGCTGCAGCCCTGCACCTGGGGCCTACAGAGCTGCTCCCTGCCTGGGCTGACCACCCTCTGGCCCTCTGAACACCTCCATGCTGCTCTGGAGCCATTGCTTCCTGCTGCTCCCTCTGTGCTGGCAGCAGTGTCTGGGGCCTGACAAGGTCCAGCCCAGCCTCTGAACACCTGTGTTGGAGGGCCAGGTGTACTTGCCAGTCTGTGTGCTTATACAGACCCTGATGTTCCCTCTGGGTTATCCATTGCAGAGGATTTTGGGGAAGAAGTATTTGTGGAGAAAGATTTCCCCTCCTCTTTGCTCTTCCACTAAGAGAGAATTTATGGTGGGAGTGGAGAGCCCCTGTGCCCTAGGGCTCCTCTTCTGTTCTGGCTTGTGGTGTGCCCAGGGCAGGGCCTCCAGGTTCTGCCAGACCCTGTGGAGGCTGCCTTGCATCCAGTATGGGACAACCTGCACCCCCTTGTTTCCCTCTTCATTCACAGCAATATTTCAGAATCCCAGAGTTTGGAAGTTAAGCAGAAGACATCATTGTTGGTGCTGCAGACACCTGAGGGACATAAAGTTACACGTGGTTTTCACATTAACGTGACTTGTCACCAGGCAGAATCCCTCAGCAGAATCCTCCTGGAGCAGTGTTTGGGCACAGTGCCTGGGGTGCAGCTGGGCACAGGCAGCTCTGCCATGCTGGCAGCACCCCTGCCCTGCCCTGGGTGCCCACCCTGGCACCGGGCACTGCGTCTGCAGCCGCTCTCACTTCAGCAGCAGCATGGGCTGAAGCAGCAATGCAGTCAATTCTTCATAGTAATGGTGCCCTAATAACAACCCAAAATATGTTTTATGGTAGGTGTTGATAACTAAATGCTTATCCCATATACAGATATTCAAATAATTGGAAATTCTTATAGGCTGGATCCAGTTGAGACTGCTGAAGGATACCTTGATATTGAAGGTTAAAATCAATAGAGTGTGTTTTGATTATTTTTCAGGTGTCTCTTCTATGTCTAATATAGCATATTTCTATTGTGGACTCTCATTTCTGTAAATCTGAGGTCTCCCATTCTTGAATGAATGAGGAGATAAACAATTGAATTTGAAAGATACTTTATTCAACAGAAAAGCAATTTGGTTTCTGGTTATCAAAGGCCAAGAAGCAAACTAGCAATTGAATCCTCAGTATATATAACCCTTATGTTGCCAGTGTGCCTGCACTTCTGAGGAGCTCTGGTTTTGACTGTGCTTTCAGGGCCTTGTACTCAACAGGGGTGCCATTCTCTGGCTCAGCATGCTGCTCTGACATCAGGGTGGCTCTTGGCATCCTTGGAAATTTTACAGGATGTCTTCCTCAGTGTTAGTGTTTCCCATTAGATTTTTGCTGTAAAAAGTCATTAAGAGGAACAAAGAGGAGGCAGAGCAGCAAGTTGCAAGTTAGTGCCAGGCAACCAGCAGTGATGTCCTGTTTTGAGGCCTCTTGAGCCTCTGTGGTGGCTTTCCTCAGCCCATGGCTCCTCTGGCTGCTTGGTGCTGGGACAGGAGCAGAGCAATCATCAGCTATTGCTGCTATTTCATAAACTCATCATAAAGTCACTGGTAGCTGGTGAAAATGAATATGTCTGGATTTGGCACAGATGCTGTACTTGTTCCTGTAGCATATTAATGATGTTGACTTCACAGTTTTGAGAGATGTGAAAAAAAATAAAGGGCTAGAAGGTTATGTGGGATCAGTGGTTGAGAGTCAGTTTGTCTGCCTGGCTGTGTGTCTACATTTGAAATGATGTAACTCAGCTGTGGCCTTCAGTTGCATTTTCCTTCTGAGAAGGCTGTGATTAACTATTATAATTAATTGATTGTACATAAAATATAATTATAGGTGTTTCATACCTTAAGGATAGTTAAAAAAGAAAAAGGAAAAAAATGTTAAGAATTCTGGAATTGAGACAGTAATAAAAGTAGCAGCTGGATATGCAGATGTTCATAGTGAATATAATGGATGCGGTAACAGGAAAGTCTTTTTAAGAGGGTCTTATCTGAGAGAAAAAAAAATTGTCAGCAGTATAGCTTCACCTCAGTGATGGCTGGGAGCAAAGGAAAGAATGTCTTGCTTAGAAACCTGAGAATTTTCTATCTGTCCTTTGCATGTGGGCTGCTGCTGCAGGTGTTTGAAGGCACCATCGACATCCAGTGGGGGTGGCAGAAGCCTACAGCCAGCAGGCCCAAAGCTGTGCCCTGGTTGTGTTCATTGTGACAGTGAAGGGACACTGCTGGCTTCAACTTTTAAACTTTTTTTTTAAGCAAAAACCTAAATCAGAGCGAACACTTTTTTTTTTTTTGGGAAAAGCTGTTGCAGAATCAAAATAGCGTGAGAAAGTCTATATATTATTCTTATCAGTAGTTATTTAATGACTGAAAAATTATAAAAATACTAGATTTGTGGATTTTATAACATGATTGAAGAAAATAATCCATTAACTGGATGTTCTCAATAAAAGGCAGTGTTGCATATCAAATTTGCTTTCAATTTAAGGATGCCTTTCAAGGTGGTAGCAACAAGCACTCATCAGCTCTTTCATCTACTGTTGCTAAGAATGATGTATAAATGAAAAATTTTTAACACAAGTCAAAACTGCCTGGCCACACTTGATTCCTGTTTTAACATGATAAATATATTCTCTAGGTACTACTTAAAATTCTCCTTAGCAAAGGTAAAAATTAAACTTCTAGAAATTTTTCATAGTGCATAACTGCAGATTTGAAATTGAGATCTGCAGAGTTAAAGGAAGCTGTGCTCATTGCGTGTCATGGAAATGACACAAAGATTTCTGTGACGGGTCTTGTTTGATGGTTCTGTGGATTTTGTGTTATTACTTCTTCTTTGTGATGATCTTATTTCTAAGGGATACTAGAAAAATGTAAGTACAATAATATATATTGTCAAATGTAGTGACTGTTAAAAAAATAGCCAATTTCAATGGCTATTAAAATTGGCTCTTTTCATAGCCAAATGGATATTATCTTTACAGGTACTGTTAATGTGTAAAGGTACAGGATCTGAACTTGTGTCAGAGCTTGTGGGAGGCATCTGTGGTGAGCTGCAGAGCTGTGAGGCATGGAGGGTACAGCTGGAGAGGGCCTTAGAGAGATGCAGGTTCCTTTTAGCTAAACAATATTTACTAGCATTGCTTCAGCTTGTAGCATTGAACTAGTTAATGGGGCACATTTCCTCAGTGCTCTATAGCAAAGGTTTTGGGTATTTTTCAAAGAAAATTAATGCACTTTGCTTACCCTTTTTCAGTGGTGGTTACAAATAGAACTGCTATTTCAAGTAATAGTTATAAGCCATTATTTTAATGGTTTTACAAATACCTGGGAGGACAGACTGCAATATTTCATCTGAGAAAGGACTGAATATTAAATAAATGTAACCTCCCATTGGGTCCTGCTTTAACCTCCTGCTGGTTTTGGAAAGGGAATTTAAGAGCTGAAAGCATTTTAGATTAAGTGTTAGGGGAGAGGTTCAGTAGGACTTAGACAGCAGATTAGCACTTTGTGTTCATAACAATCCTTTCCCTCTTTGCCTTATCACTTCAAACACATCTTTGCAAGATGCAGACTTTAACTTTAGTCAGGTATACAGCTGGCTTGTACTTATTTTCTAATAGTTATGGGTAATAGATTAGTCTATTGATTATTAGTATTTTTTTCTTTTATTTAATGTTTTTCCATACTTCTGATATGTTGGACTGAGAACTGGGATTTTCCCATTAATTCAGAAGGCTGAACTTCTAAACACAATTCTTGAGGCTGGTACCCCAGAGAAAAAATTCTCAAGTCATGACCTGTTTTGCTTTAGAAGGTAGAAATAGTGAAGTTGTTGAAAATGTTTAACTCAGGACTAATGCAAGACTTAAATGCAAGCAGAACATTTAACTTCTCAAACCAAAAGGAACTGTTTGCTATAACAAACTATTCCTTCTTTCTATGCTATTCCTTCTTTTTATGGAAAAATACTTCTGGCATTTCAGCTAGGGGTAGCAAGGTATTGCCAGTGTGAAATATTTTTGTCCATTGTGAGAAGTAAAAATGAATTGCTAATTGTAGTAACTTTTTTTTTAAACGGTTGTGTGATATAATGGAAATACTTGTCTACATATGGAAAGAGATTTTAGAATAATTGCAAACCATTTTAGTACAAACAACAGCAAAACAGCTATTGGATTATCAAGCCCTTTAATTATATGGAAGAAAAGAGAAAAACATTAGAAGTTGCATACAATGTCTGTTTTCATTCTGTATTTCTTTTGACAAAAGAAGGCTATTTTGAAAGGATTTGATTATTCAGCTTGTAGGTGTTATAGTAGACAGACAACCAAAAGGCAGTTTGTCTTTCTAGAGAAATTCTGGTTATCAATTATGTCATGCAGACCAATTAAAAATATTTTAAAGTTGTTCAGGTCCCTTTATTGCAGTCATAATTCATTAAGTAATGAAATAAACTGATAAACAAAGTCAATAAGCAAAAGTCTCACACTGAAACTAAATTGCTACTATCAAAGTCCCTGTTCAAACCTCTGTTTCTGGTTCCTCTTCTGATCCACTGCAATACCTGGCCTGCATCTGTGACATGTCTTACAGAGCAGTTGATTTCCAAAGTGCCTTGATGGAAACCAAGGGATTTAGTGAGCAACTAACAAATTGCCCCTTGTCTCTGGATGAGGGGTGCATAGCTATTGGGAAACATCAAGAGTATCTCCCTGTTGAGCTATCCTGGATGAGGCAGGTTGCCAGCTTGTTTTGCAGATGGATCAGTAGTCACAACAGTATGGTTCTGGTGTCCAGGTGTTCCAGTGGGTTTTTTTTGGAGTTGAGCCAGAAGCCTATCTTTTCTAAGAAAAGAAAGTGATAATGAGTGAATCACAGATGTCTCAAACACACTTAGAAGCTAAATGTCTTCCTACTGTAGTAATAATAACATAATATTAAGAGGTGAAGGCCATCAGCTCAGTCAAATGGAATTAAAAAAGAGTCTCATACTTTCTTTTTCCTTTCCCTTAAGTATTATTTATTACTTAGCAATAGCAACCATGATGGGCTAAATGCTTTCTTGCAGCCCTAATATCTTGGTCTCAGCAAGGAGTGCATAATTTGGCAGATGGATGTTGCTGAGGAATGAGTGCAGAACGCAGGCAGGGTTTTTCTGATGAGGTGATGAATATTAGTAAAATTGAAAGAGTGGTATCAGTGCTGGCTTCATATAGCCTGACCTTGCCCATTCAGTGTGTTTCCTTCTTTAACCTTCTTTTCTGCTTTGTTTCCATGACTTGTTTTTGGCACTAAATGAAAGAGCCTCATAGAGCTGCTCTGTGTGTATCTCCCAGTTAGCTGTGCACAAAGCAGTGGGACTCCAGCATGGCTGCAGGTGAAGCCTCCACCATGGCAGCAGCCTCTGCCCTGCTGTGGGGGATGCAAGGTCCAGGCAGTGAAGCACCTGCTAGCAAAGAGTGGCCTGATTGCTCAAATGCAGCTGTTGCCAGCTGCTGCTGTAATTTCTTCTTGCATGTTCCTGTAGCAGGGGCATCTTCATGGGCAGGAATGTCAGAGGTTGCCAAGGTAGCATGGCTGATTTTCAGGGTACCCCAAACAAACCTGCAAGGGACAAAGAGGAGCACAGTGAAAGAAGAAAGGGAGTCCTCTCAGAACATCTGCAATGCCACTTAACAGAGGCAGTAAGAAGCAGTAATGAGAGATGGAGAAAAGGAAAAACTGGAGTTCTGTCTCACCAGCTTTAAGGTCTGTAAGTAAGATGAGGAAATTTGGTGTGAAATGATAACTTTGGAAAACAGACCTGGTGAAAGGAGGGTAATCAATGCTGCCATATCAGCTTTATAGGAAAGGTGAGAGTGACATTCAGTTGTAAGGGAGTGGTGCTGTACATTTTATAAAGCACAACAGCATAAAAAAATATTATGGGAGAAGAGAAGATCCATGGAACTACTGTGGGCAGAAATCTTGTGCTCTAATGATAATGCAGTGCTAAGATTGTGTTACCAGCCCCCTGCTCAGACCTGAAATAGTGCTCAGGAAATGTGAAATGAGAATAGGGAAGCTGCAAATTCAGTACAGGCAGCAACAGTGAGACATTTCAGCAGGTGCCCTGTAGAGACTGGATAGGTGCCTTTTCATGAGGATGCATCCAGATGTGCAAAGTGGCTGCTTCCCAGAACACCTGGTGCATCCAGAAAGGTGTTACTCTGGATGTGCTCCCGAGTGGTGCACTGGAGCCGCTTGGTAACTAGTGACTGCCATAAGATCACATTGAGCTCTACAGCTGAAGAGAGCAAAATAAACACATGCAGAACATGGCCATTTGATTTTAAGCACAGGAGCTGCAGAACAAGCAGACAACAAACACTTAAAGAATTATTCTAAAAGGCCTATAAGCCTCCTGAGGGCTATTAACAACGCAGGTATTTTAATAAAGTTATCAGAAGCCCCCACATATATCTCAAAGTAAAAAAAAGAGAATACTAAATCACGCTCAGGTGCTTACCTCACTAGATAGAAACCTCAGAGGAGGGCACTGTAACAAAATTGCCAGATGCTGGAAACAGGAAAGCCTGCTCAAATGAACCGTAGAGGAAAGTCCTTAAAACATGGCTGGCCAAACGCAAGCAGGAAATTAAAAATCTCATAAAGAACAAGAAAAATGTCTTACAAAAGACTCTCAAGCTGTTGACAAAAAGCTCCTTAGTATATCAAACCCAGGAAATCAGTGAGACTACTTGACAGCAGCAGTGTAACTGGGGACACTCAGTGGAAAGCCTGGGCCAGGGATGGTTAGTGAATTCTTTGTGTTGGTCTCTGCTGCTGAAGGTGCTGGGAAGATCTTTCACAGGAGTTTCTTATTTTCTGTGGGATGATGGTGGTGTGTTTTTTTCCTTTTTATTGTGTTTTGTATTGGTGGTTGTTTGTTTTTCAGCAGGTGAGTCAGAGTAAACAAATCAGCCTGGAGTGAGTATCGAGAAGCTGTGCTGCTGCATCATCCCATCCTTGCAGGAAGCTGGTGGGCTGTCAGTGTAAGTCCTGTCCATAAATTTGGTTCTAGAGGGTAACCTGGGAATTACTAACCAGTGTGTCTGATCTCCATGTGTGGGGGGATAGAATGTAAGAAAATATAGTGCAGAAGGTAACCTCACCCCTGAGGAGTCACAGCTGTACTAATTACCAGAGATTAGGAACAGGCCTGCCCTTAACAGGCCCCAGCTGTGTCCAATAAGGATGAGTGCTATAAAAGAGTGGGTTAGCTGGTTGAGAAGCGAGCTGGAGTGTTTTGTCTGTGCTGTGAAGAAGGAGGAGTCAGTGCTGCGAGGAGCTGCCCATGAGACATCACCGAGAAGGTATGAGAGCTTTACGATAAGATGACAGCATTCATACTTAGTGAGCTGGTACTTTGAAAGAATAACACTATTCAATATGTGGCTAATCATAAGTACCAGGTCCTTGCAATATGAGCCTGTAGCCCAGAAAGCCAGCTGCCTCCTGGGCTGCATCACAAGCAGTGTGGCTGGCAGGCTGAGGGAGGGGATTCTGCCCTCTGCTCTGGGGAGACTCCACCTGCAGTGCTGCATCCCGTTTTGGAGTGCTCAGCACAGAAAAGACATGGACCTCTTGCAGCAGGTACAGATGAGGCCATGAGGCTGATCAGAGAGCTGGAGTACCTGCCTTCTGAAGACAGGCTGGGAGAGTTGGGATTGTTCAGCCTGGAAGTGAAGGCTCTGGGGAGACTTCTTAGCAACATTCCTGTACTCACTGGGAGTTTATAAGAAAGAGGGGCACAGACTTCTTAGCAAGGTGTTGCAACAGGACATGTGGTATTGATTTTAAAGTAGCAGAGGATAGACTGAGACTAGAGATAAGAGCACTGGTGAGGCTGTGCCTCGAGTTCTGTGTCCAGTTCTGGGCCACTCACTTCAAAAAGGATGTGGAGACATTGGAACATGTCCAGCAAAGCACAGCAAGGCTTGAGAGCCATCACTTGTCTGATGGGAAATGGCTGAGGGAGCTGGGCTTGTTGAGTCTTGAGGATGGGAGGCTCAGGGGACCTCACCACTCTCTAAAGCCACATGGAAGAAGGTTGGAGCAAGTTGGAGGCTGGTCTCTTCTGCAGTGAAAGGACCAGAGGAAATGGCCTTAAGTTGAGACGGAAGATTCAGATTAGATACGAGAAATATTTTTTGCTGTTGGCCAGGAGATCGTGGAGTCACCACCCTGGAAATGTTTAAGGCACTGGGTAATACAGTTTTGGATCCGGCAGGGAGTAATACAGTTTAGTGGTTACTGGTGGTGGTGCTGGACTGATAGTCAGACTGGGTGATCTTAGAACCATGGTCATCAGGGTTGGAAGAGAATGTTAAGTTAGCACACGTAAGTGGATGGTAGAAAAACTGAATGTACAACTGTTCACACAGTCCTGAAGTCCTTCAGCCCCCAAACAAGGAGACTTTTGAGGAAATTAAGGCCATTATTGCCATTTCTTTTTGAGTCTTGAAGTTTGGGAAGGGAAGAGAGCATAAAGTGGGAACAGGTCTATCAATGTAGGTCTTTAGTTCATCCTCTGTGCATATATTAACTAACAAATAGAGAAACAAAATACAAAGTTGTGCTGCTGGACCTGCAAACTTGAGAGAAATATACTTCCTACTAGTCTCTTCCTTAAATGACTTTTTAAGAAAAAAATCCTGAACACCAGCCAACTTTATTGTAGTGAACTTTATTGCAGCTAATTTTATGTTCTTTTCAGAAATCAAACTCTTGCAAATGAAAGTGATATTTGTGTTGATTCATTGGGACTATGGTGCACTGTGTGCATAAGCTTAATTGCAGAAGTATTGCTACACAAATACTATTAAATATTGACCACAAATATATGAGTTTATAGCTAGAAAGTGTGTTTTTCATTCACTTCTGCTGAAGTAATTTTCTTTCCTTTTCTCCCTTAGGCAGTGGTGTGATTTGTTTATAACATTATATGTGGGTCTGAAAACCACCCGATTGACCAAATAGTTAAAGCAAAATTGACATTACTAGTTATAAGTTTGATACAGAGAATTCTGTTTCTTTTATTAATGTGAGTATCTGTAAAACACCTAGGCAAATCATCAACAGTAAGTCAATCTTCTCTAGCTGTTAGGATTTTGCTTTTCTGTGGAAAAATAAATAAAAATAAATTGAATTCAGGGTGTTTTTCAGAGTCTGGGTCTGACTGACTTGCCTGATGTAATGTGAGGTACCCATGGACCTGGTTTCTTTATAACTGTGTTTGTATATATTTTTTTTGTCTTTCATGAGTCTTTCTACTATGAGAAAAAAGTCAAAATCTTGGCTCTTCTAAAGTGAAATTGAAGTTTTAATTTTAAAAACCAAACCAACCAAAAGCAGACAAAGCATCCTCTCTAATGTTTCAAATAAAGTTAACTTTCATTAAAAGTATGTTGATTCTCTTAAGAGCTTGTGCAAAAAGATACTTTATATGGAAAAGTAGGCAGGATAGATCCTGAATGCTTATAGGACCTTTATACTATCTCTGATGTTCTAGGTAATTTTATGTAAAGCCTCTAAAGTTGCCCTTTGATTACAGTCAATAAGAGGCCAAAACCATTTGTTAGCCAGGATAGACAGTGCTGGGGGATGTGTGTGATGGCTGCACTGCTATTAGATCTGTCTGGTACCTTTGAGGCTCTTGGAAAGATATCTTGTAAAACAGGGAGTAAATAGAAAGTATTGAGCATTAATATGGTCATTTTCCTGGGTGCCCAATAGCCCTCAAGTCATAAAAATGAGTAATAAGTTTTGAAAGAAAATAATTAATACCTACAGTTTCAGAAATTACTCTGTTAATGGATGTTCTCATCAATTAAACTTAATGGTCTGAACAGTGTTATTGATTGCTTTGATGTTTTATCTAAACACACACAAAAAAGGGGAAAAAAAGTGATTTGTTTGATTTTATTTGGTGGCTATTTTCATGCCTGTGTGTAGTGTGAGGAATGCTGAAAGAAAGTTGTATCAGTCTTTCTTTAGTCTGTGAATCTGTTTGCTCATGTAGTATGGCATGAGTGGGCCTGGCTGCTCTGTGCAGGAGAGACTGATAAGATCATTTTAGGGAGATCTAATTATTCCTTGAACTGGAAACTTTCTTCTGCTGCATGGCTGAGGGAAGCTTGCACACATCTTATGTACCTTTACAACCAGTTTATTAAATTAGAGATCTGTGTGACTTGAAGATCAAGTACTGTATTATATGTACTTAGTATCCATAGGGCTTACTTTGACTTCATTATTTACCTGCTAGACTTGATAATTTTTTTAGGAGATACTGGGTAATTCCTTACTTCTCTTTTTTTTCCCCCCCGATTTTGTTAGGTGATCCAATCAGAAAGTGGGTTTGGGTAGTGATAGGTAAGGGGATGATGTGGTGTGGCTGCCTCCTGTGTTTGCTTTGCTGTGTCACTGAGTTTGGGGGCAGGCAAAAGCACCAGTATCAGTGACTGAAGTTTATTCAGTTCATTCATTCTGGTCCACAGACCATGCTAAGGTTGGTTGTCATCTTGTGCACAGGGTTGTAAAGCTACTGGATGGGTAATGGTGACTAAAGCTACAGGAGGTATTTGTAAGCCAAACTTACATGTCAATATATTTATGTGGAGGCATGTTTGTAAATGGTGTATCTTTATCTGTGGTAACAGTGATTCATCATGTGCCTTTTTCCCACCTTTTACTTTATGCCATGTCACCATCTCAAGCTGTTGGTTCCTTCATGTGCAGGAAGGGGCTGGATGTTGCATTTTGATGTTAAACATTACATTTTTATGAACACTGTTATAATCTTTAATCAATTTTAGTTACCTGATTCTTCAATTTCACGTTTTATTCCTGGTTTCTACTGTTACTGCCATTTACTTGGCAGAGACAGGAAGAAGGTGGCTGTTTCGTCTAATTTATAACTTAGAAATTCATTTTGAGAAATAAAAAACATATGCAGCTGATTTCTAGGGTTAACTGTATGGCCCTGACAACTATCTGTCTCTTTCAGGAAATACTTAATAGGCTTAAAATCATGTGGTCTAGACTTTTAGGATTTTTATTTTTTGTTTTTAATTCTGTATTTGGGAATATAGAAGAGAAAGTTAGGACTATAGATTAATTTGACTGTCTCTTTTTTAGTGCATTTGAGAAGTACTTGACAAAGCTTTCTCCTGTATGTATTTAGAGATTGGGTTTTTGGAGTAGAGGCTCTGACAAGTGATGACTTGTGTTGGATATGTTATGCTATCCCTGCTAGAACTGAATTTCCAGGTATTTCCCCACCATTAATTTCCCTGTACTTTTCCATCTGGTATAAAAATCTTGTCCATCCCCTGTCAAGAGACCAAAGTAGAGCAACTGAAACCCCAGCTCTGCTCTGCTGTGACCACAGGGAGGCAGCTGCTGAACTAAGTCAGAGGGTGCTCATGTTCTCCCTGCCAGGAGGTGCAAGAAACACTGAGTGACATCCACTCAGTGATTTCTGGCATTTCTCCTTCCTAAATGCAAGGCTACCTGCCAGCATCTCTTCCTTCTGAGCTATGATGCTGTGCCCTTGTGGCTGTGAATAGTCCCTGGCCTCTGCTCAGTCTTTGTAAAGAGCTGCTTTAGAAACAATACCTTGTTTGCTGCATTCATCTCTGACTTACAGCAGTGACCTTGCTTATATCCACACCTTGTTACAGTTTATTTTCAAAAATCTTTGATCTTCTTTGGTACATCTGTTGGAGGAGCACTAGTCTGCAGACTCATGTATAGGATATAGCAGTTGGCAGCTGAAAATACAGAGCAAGACTGTGCTATCTTGTTCTTGTAATTCAGAGTTAATTCATTACCCTGAAGATTTTACAGCCTGGAAAGGCTTAATTGAGTGGCAGTAACCATAGCCAATGTTTGTCCTTATGCCTTTTGCCCCTGCTCCCAACCCCAAAATATGCTTGATATTGACTTCTCTTTTCTAGTCTGCTGGTGTGGAGGCAGGCTTGGTTGGATTTATTCTTCTGTGATGAGATTAAAAATAATACCAAGTTTTTTTGTCTTGGATGGGAGGTGGCAGAGTTGGAGAAATGGACCATGCCTCTCTATCCCCTCATATAAACCAACAGGGGGTTTACTCTTTTCATAGAAATGAACAAGCACTCAAAACTTTAAACCTTGGAAGCGACATACAGGAAAAATTGTTGTTTATGTGAAGGCTGTTGTGTAAAGAAATAGAAAGGGAGAAAGGTTATGAGTAAACATCTGTGTATGTCTTTTTCTCAGTCTTAATTTGGCAATGATCTGAGCAGATAAGAGTTCATTTTGCTGTAGCTGGGAAAAGTTGGTGTATCATATGTAGTGTATACACAGAAAATGAAATGATACCATGCTTCTCTATTAAGGAGTATAATTTTGTGGTATGAGAAACTGTGTCTATACATTTTATGGTAATGAGATGATTAAAACCTGTGTTAAAGTTGTATTCTGAAATTCACTTCAAAAGTACTTGCAATTAACATAGGAAAAAGTAAAAATTCACTTCTGGAAAGATAATGAGATACTTTGCATTAAAATATGCATTGATCATGGTTAACATCGTGTGCTTTAAGAAGTTAAGAAATTAGAATGCTAAGATTTGCACAAACTTGCTCTTGTTATACAGGATTAAATTTTATTAAGGAGTGGAAGAGTTGGGACTACTTTGGTTATTATTGTAGTTTTTTCCTAAGCATTTTCAGTACACACCACACTCACTTCCATGAGCACAGCTTCCATGCTCACTAAGAACCAAACATGAAGTATTTATTTAAACATTCCTGAACATTTTTAAGAGTCATCAAGTTTAATGAGAAGGTACAGAACTCTGTTGTCTCTACGAGATAATAATTGTCTTCGGTGGAATGAAATGGGTGTTAAGAAGTCATATAAAGATGAAATAACAGGAGGAATCTTGCTAATTAGAATAGATGAGGTTTATCAATATCCATTTATTTAGAGGAATTAAGCAGTCTTTTCTTCTCTTTGGGTTAGTTAATAGTCCCATGTGTATGATACTCCAAATATTTTTCATTGTGGTTTATTTAATTTCTTCTATTAACCTTCTGAACTTTGCTATACAGGTAAAGGGTATGGAGCTGTAATGTAATGTCTGCTGCTTATGCTATATGTTAAGATGTATTTAGATGATACACTCTTTTCTTCTCAGTGCTACAGGGAAAGACTTTGATCTTCCAGGAATTGTTTTCTGTCAGTAGTTAAGTGCCTTTTGTGTCTGGGTATTCGCTTTTATTTGAGTACACTTAGTCAGAAATAAAACCGTGAACAAATTACTGGAATTTAATCTTTGCAGATGTGGTTTCCTTCTCAATCCTTTGAATATTGTTCTAAAACCATCTGGTACACTTAAATTCACATTTATGTGGATGCTTTAGAATGAGTATTTTCTGTTAAGGCTATCTCTGAAGCCGACAGTGTTCTTGAAGATGATCTTGTAACTCCTTGCATTGCACCATTGACTGTTTGGAGCATACACCCTAAGGCTCATGCTGATGATTTTAACTCCTATTACTATTGATTCCAGAAATCCAGTGAAACTGCGCAATACATTTTTTTTTCTGTTTCCATCTATTATAATATCCATGTTTGTAAACAAACCTTCAGGATGGAGCAGATTTTTTTCCTAAGAGTCTCTCCTGTTCAAAAGTCTGAATCAAAACCAGCTTGTCATATTGACTAAGAGATAAATTTGATGTTGCCTGGTCCATCTCCTTATACAGACACATTTTGACACAGTGTATTTGAGTGCTAATAATGACATTAGAAGATGTTGGAAAGAGATCTAATTTGGCATGCAGGAGTGACTTTGCTGTCATCTCCTATTTTCTGCACAATTGACAGCAGATACTTGGGGCTGAATTTTTCTTTCAGGTCAGATTTCCAAGGCATGAGGCTGTCTGTTAGAAACAGATAAGACCAAAACCAATACGGAAGTACTTGTTGGAAGTGTCAGCAGTGCTGAGGATTTAAAAAGAGTGCTTCAGTTTTCTGTTTATGACATGACACAACAACACATATTTCACTAGCAATAAAATCCAACCAACAATCCCCTGCCAGTTCTTAAAATTTCTCACTGGGAAGATTTTGTATTAGTAGTCTCATCTGGGAAGAACAAAATTTTTTTTCAACCAATATATCTATTTTGTCACACTCCCTAGCTAGTACTGTTAAATTATTTTTCAAGAAATCGAAGTAGGTGTAAATGCCCTCACGATCCAAAATGCTTTCAAGTTTTCACTGTCAGACAAAAAAAATTTATATCTGTACTTAATTTTTAGTGTGCAAGACACTGAAAGAGTGCATGAAAACATTATCTGAGGTAAAACCAAAACAATATGCTTTCAAATATTTCCATACATGTTTCATACACTGTTGTTTCTCAAACAGCCCATTTAATATCCCACCTCTTCCCTTCAGCAAAAATAAGTGGGCTACTTATACATTCCTGTTGGTGAATGTTACTGTCTAAAACTTCCCTCAAAGAGCACCAGTGAAGAACAGCTCCTACCCAGTCTGCAATCTGAAGAGTGACCAGTTCTGCAGTGGGGCAGGTGCTGTGAATGTCAGGTCAGCCTCTTAGTTGGGGAATTTGTTGTGTGAAAGTGGATTTCTGCTCTCTGGAATAATACTCTTCTTTGAATTCCCCTGTCCTGACTAATTGCTGTAATTAATTTTAATAGTTTGTGATCAATCTCAATTCTTCATTAAAAATGGTAATGAAAATACTCAAAAGAAATTCTGAAAGTTTTGGGGTGAAATAGTGTTTTCACCACATTTGCTAGGGTGTTCCCAAAATCCAAGAGAATATATATATATATACACACATATATATTTTTTTTTTCATCAGACGGGGGAAGAGAGAACTATAGTTTAATCTAGTGAACAGTTTTGCGTCTCAGTTCTTTGTGTGCCAGATCAGGCTGTGAAAAATAGCAAAACTATTTTGAGATTTTTAATAAACAATCCAGGAAATTGGAAGTTTTCATTTTGACAGTTTCAAGATGAAGTGCTTTAACTTTAATATCAAAAATAATTTTTCATCTTTAAGCATCTTTTTAAAAGAGGCAGAAAGCAATTTCATGTGGAGATGACTGATCTTGATCATGGGTGATGTCATGTCCCGTTGGATTAACAGTGCAGGGAAAGTAGCTTGGCTGCCACTGAAGATACACTTGCTCTGTAAAAAGTAGAAATTTTCTTGTTTGGGGTTGTAATGAAACGTGTTTCATAATTATCTAAGAGTAGAAAGGAAATAAAAGGAAAAACTTTATATGGAGTTACCTGGATTACCTGTTCTGCAAGCTGCTGAGCACATAAGGAGTGGAGCATCTTCCCCAGCAGGAAGGAGGATACTTGCCCCTCTGTGCTGGTCAGTAGACCTCAGCCCCAGATTAGAGTAAATCTGATTGATGATGGTTTTTAAATGTGAGACCTGAAGCTGAATTATGCATAATATGATGGTTAATTTTTCTCCAACTCTAGTTAAAAGTGTTCTGAGTTTTCTTTCCAAAAAAGGCATTTTTGTAATGAATTGTCAACAAGTAACACTATGGGTAGTGGTCGATGTATATCCAGCTACAAGATCAAATTCCTATATGAATATCTAGTGAAATAGAAAATATATATTTATACTTTAGTGGTAAAATGCATTATGGGAACACTGACATATGTTTTTTACTAAGCCAATATTTTGAACTGATAAGTGATTATCATCTACTAAAATGGCACCAAAAGAACAAAGACCACAAAGCTAATGCCACAATGAGATATCATCTTACAAACCTGTAAATTTTAATTCCCTGTGTTATTAGAGAAGATAGCATGAGCATGTTAAATATTGTCTCATTTCATGAGAAGGAATTAAAATAGTTTAGAAATAATTTTCCCATAAACACGGAGTATGTGATCAGCTTACTCCAGGAATAGCTAAAACGAAGTGCATGGCATACGGCAAAGATGAGATATAAATTGTCTGAATTATTATTTTAGTTTATTTTTGTTTGTAATAAAACTTAATTTCTTTTCCAAACGTATATTTACAGGCTTTTTTTGCTTCTGCTACCTTGCCTGTAATAATTTTTACACCGTGCTGTATAAGGCAAGTACCACCATAGCCAGTGATTGGACTTGCAGTAAAAATAAAACACTGTCCCTATTCACAGGGCTGTGGTGAGCTGAAACCACCCCTATGTGTGCTCTGCTGGTCTCAGTCAAGCTCCCAGAGTCTCCAGGAAGAACAGCCTGCTCCAAATCCTCATTATTCAACGCGCTGAACAACGTCCTGTGAATTGCCCAGGTTGCCCAAGGGGCTTGTGCTGTGGCTGGGCCCTGCCCTGTGTGCCTCCAGCACCTGGCACAGGTGGGAGCCAGGGGCTCAGCGCTGCCCTGCCTGGGGAACTGAAATCCTGCCCGTGTTCTGCGAGAGTGGAAGGCCCCGGGTGCTTCTCCTCTTCTCTCTCTTCCCTCTCTTTCCTTTCTGCACATTGCATACTCCCGTGTGGGGAATGCCGGGGAGGTTTGGAGGGTCTAGGTACTACTTTTGTGGAGATATGTTGAAAAGTTGTATAGATAGCACTGTAATATTACCAAGTAATATCTAAGCAATGCAAACCTGTATTGCTTGGGTATTACTTGGTAACCTTTGAAAGTTTCGATGGGAACTTACTGCTGGTCTTAGTATTTTGATGCCTAGATACTTGTTATGTGGATGCCCTAAACTTTCTGTCTATAATAAGACCATTAATTCTTTTGATATTTTGCTTTTTACAAGACTATTATGACTTGAACTGCTTTTCTCATGACTCATGAGAATGGCAATTGGTAACCCACTAATATTTCTGCCCACAAGGGTTTGTAATTTCAGAAGTAATCACTTCGTGGCTGATGTAAATTTTGTAATGAGAAATACTAGATTTATGACTGCAGGATTTCTCACAGACTGTTTTATTGCTTAGAGGAATTGCTTTCTCTGTTGGGAAAATCCATCATTAGATGTCTGCCTCAAATGTTTTGTGGGCGGTTTATGCTTTGAGAATGCTAATGCAATCATTGAAACAATAATGATGATTTGAGATAGTATAATTGTTCCCCTTCCTTCACTCCAGACACAGAATGAGCTGCAAGTGAAGCTAGGTGTGGGTTTGTAAGGGGACTTTACAGCCAGGATGTGAGTAATTGCAATATCTGGTCATTGGATTCTTGCCCCACCTTTTATGGTCAGTGCACTTTCCTGAAATAGGTAACAGATTTCCATACTTAGAAGCTGAGAAGGGTTGTTAGGAAGAGTGCAGGATTAGTCACAGTGATGATGACAAGTGATTTTGAAGAAGGTCTTTGCTGATGCATTTTTGCACTGAACCTCTCTAGGTAAAAGTACTGCTTGCCTGTGGGACTGATACCCTTGGGCAAAATGTTGGAGGGAGTAAGTCTTTGCAGTTCCTAATGAAGCTCAGGCCTCAAAGATGGGCATTTCCCAACCTGCTGGAATTGGGATGTTTCTGAACATGCCTGCTGGATGACAAAATTTTGGGACCTCCTAAGCTTTTGTGATAAAAACCTTGGCATTCCCAAGGTTAGTTGATGTAGGCTGTGAGGATTAAAGTTCTGTTTTGAAATACAAAATATGGGTATCTAAGACTGAAATCTGTGACCAAGGTTTGCTGTAGGCAACTTCTAAGCTTTGTGTTAAAATTTAATATAGTTTTGCCAGCTCTATGCCCATAGAACATCTCCGCAGAGAAACTGCTTCTGTCAGCAAGGTCTTTCCTTCATGGGTTGGTGTCCATAAAAAGAAATAGAAAAGAGTGAGAATGATCTTAGAAACATCATGCACCACCATGTAACCTCTAAAATATATATATCTTTATATATATATATTTCTCAAATATATTTTTCTATATGTGCTTTAGCAATGCTAAAGGCATCTATTTCCTGGAGTGTGGACAGCAGGGTAGAGAAGAAGGTGGGAACCTATCTTTGAGTCACTATTCCCTTTGCATCCTGCTGTATCTCATTTTGCCCCAATGCCTGCTTTTAAGGACCCAACTGAAGCCCTTCACTGCTTCTGTGAAGCTGCATTGTTGCATGGATTAGCATTTCTTTTCATTTCTGCTTTCTGTGTGCAATAGGTGTATTCTGGGTGGAAACATGTGCTACTGGAGAATCACCTGTGATGTATTGGAGTTTCAATTCTTTGTCTGATTTAGCATATTTTTGCTTTTTAATGTAATTCATTTCTGCACTGCTGATCTTATTCTGTATTGAAACAGCACATTTGTGCATGATTCAAGTTCATTTCTGGAAACCAGTTTCAATAACTTTCATTTATTTAAACTATTAAAATAGTTTAAAGTACAGAGAACAGTACCACTCGCTTTCTATTTAAATTGCAGCTCTAACGGTTGAAATAGCCTTGAAATAAAGTATCTTGGGTTCTGCTTGACCTGATTCAATATAACACTTAAAAAGTAGAAGTACTGAAAAGATAGTCAGATGCATTCCCTATTTGGCTCAGGCTATTGAAATGGCAAGGGTATGAGTTTGCCATAGCTATTAATATGATATTAATCCAGGGTATATTATATATTGCTTTAAAGTCTTATCAGGAGGACTGGATATCCTTTTGTAATGTGTTCTTTTGCTTTTTCTATACACTGATATTTTGTAGATGAGCCATTGCTCAATAAGTGAAGTATAAATGGTTCTTCTTATATGATCAAGTATGATGTTATTGAACGCCTTACAAAGAGGCTGTATCCTCTGCACATTAAGATTGAGTCTGGTGCTTATTACAAAATCCAGACTTTTCAGATGCTAAATACATGCTCTATCTTACAAGCTAAAAATGGTAAACTCCTGACAGTTTTGGGCTGTTGAGGCTAAATGACTCTCTTATGTCCATCTTTCTTTCTTTTGTCCTTCTGGTTTCAGTTTAGGCCCTAGTCCTTAGCAGTAGGAAATATCTCTCTGGATCCAGATGGCTAGAAAGTAGCAATGCCATTACAGTCTCTAATTTTCTGAATCAGGGCATTTGTTATTTTGACTTTTCCTATAGAATATCACTGTAAAAATATTAGTTTTTGGCATGGTGATAGCTTATTTTGTGTATTTGATTTGCTGTAGAAACTTTCATTGGTTGTTTTTAGGCTGTTGGAGATGTGTACTATAGCTTCACACTACTGAAATTTGCTTCTACCTTTGTTTTTTGTAGGTGGGTTTTCAGATGCACCAAGGAAACTTTTAAAATCATCTATATGTACAATTGTTTCTGTGATATCTCCTTCATTCCATGTAAGTAAATAGTTCAAGAATTTCTTGGTTTGTTTCTTGTCTTCTGGTGAGAATCTCGCAAGAAAACTGCATGAAAACCAAAAAACTTTAAACTCTCTTGTCTGCTTTTATGAGTAGTCTGTCTCTTTCTGTACTCTAATTTTTCATAATTTATTTTTATAAGAAGTTGTTCTGCACCCGGTTTATCAATTTGTTGGCAGTGCGTTGATAAGAACTTTATTTCCATGGCTTTGTCTCTCTGAGATAATTAAAAGTTCCACTCCTGTGTTCCTGCACTCAGTTCATTCAGTTCAGCACATTGGCTGCAGAGGCACCGTTTAGTCCTTCACCCTGTCCAGTGTTCAGCTTCCCATGTATCAAGATTAATAATAATAATAATAATAATCAGAGAGCTCATACATAGAGGGAGGGAGGTATTGATTGCCATTAAAATGTTGGGTCTTGTCTTAAACAATCTAGTTTTGCTCCTTATCATCACAGCACCTAATTGAATTTGAGTGGATAAAATTATTTCTAGGCTACATCTGGTGCATGATGGTGCACCAGTGCCCTTACTTGTTTAAATATATGAGCCCTCTGAAATAGGGAACACTAAAAAAATTAGTGGAGTGACAAGAAAAATGATATTATTTTGGAAGGAATGCAGATACCCTTTAAAAAAGAGAAAGAAAATAGAGAAGGAAAAAGCTAATAAGCATGGGTAGTGGAACTGTTTTATAAAGGATTCATAAAAGAGGTCATGAAAAGCAAATCTGCTTTGATTAAAAAAAAAAAAAAGTTTAAAGTATGGAAAGTGAGATGTATGCAGATTAGATTGTTCCTGAAAGAGATTATTAAATACAAGTGTCACTTGGTTTTATTTGGTTAGGTTAGTCACAAAATTGACTGCATAGCTATCTATGGAACTTGCTGAAAAAGCAGGAGAACTTCATAAACCTTTCCCTAGGCCACTCATTTTCCACAAATTTTGTAGTTTCTGCGTGTGTGAGGAAAAATATTCTTTTGATCTACATCTTAATTCATGCACCAATAATTCCAGAACAAAGATGAAAAACATATTTGAATCTGAATTGGAAAAAAATAGTTCTATTGTAATGTAAGAAAACTTGGTGGAACTACCACTAAGAGGAGCATAAACAATGTGCAGCAGATGTAGTTTAATACAAAAATAAATAAATAAAAATAATATTATGTACTTTTCAGGTTTGGGTTGGAGCCTTTTCTGTGAATTGCAAATTATGTTTCAGTGATTGTTAATAATGCAAGTTTGTTATTGGTACATTAGTGCATATTTATTGCATCCATACAAGTAGGAAACAGGTACAGAGTTGTCAGAACTGACAAACACAGAATTGAAGCTGTGTTGTGAAATGAAATAAAGCTTGAATTCAGCCTACAAGTTAAATTGTTTTTGCAAAAGTCAGCAAAACATGAGCTTATTTCATGGATAAACTGAACCTTATGTTGACTGAGTCCTTTTTCAAAATTATTTTGAAATAATTGCACTGCAAAACCTTCTCCTTTCTGCAAGAGGTGTTAATAAATATGCACCCAACTTTAAGATATGTCAACCAAATTTAAGATATGTTAGGGAGAAAAAAGTAGTTGGATTTTTAGTAACAGTAATTTGAAAACCCTTCTCCCTGCTATGGTCTTTGCATCCCTTGTTAGCACATGCAGATTCCAGCTCTTCCTTGTACAGACAGCAGCTAAGGCCACTCCATTGCACTTACACATTTCCTTTTTTAAAGATTAGCATGTAAAAGCTGGGCAGAAACACACCACAACGTTAAATCTGCCCGTGTTGTCTTATTTTGAAACTGGTGGAAAATTGAAAAAATATCCCAAACCAACACAAACCTAATAAAATGAAACAACCCACTTGCAAATAAATGTTGGGTGACTCCTTTGCTCTCCATCTCCAAAGAGAGGATTTCAGCCACATGCCAGTGGTTGTGTGAGTGTTTCAGAGCAGACCTGGAGAATGAAAATCAGATCTCTTTGTCTAAGCCAGGTTGTCCTTTCTTCTTTTGAAATGGACCTGCATATACCTCATAGTTTGGATACTGCCAGTAATTGTTACAGGTAAAATGCTTATTAGTTTTCCTATCAACCACATCTCTCTTTGCCAGTACTCACTTGGACAAGGTGAATTCTCTTTTCTTCATTAATTACGCAGGTGATCAGTGAGAGAGCAGAGTTGTGTGGAGGTGGAGAGAAGCGGGGGAAGTTGTGGAACATGAATTCACAAGTTTGGCCTGAAAAAGATATGTGTCTTGATACACAGCTGACAATGTTTCTTGTCCCATTTGCAGTTTGGACAAATTTGTCTCCTTTGCCATGCTCTCTACAGTCTTAAGGAGGAGGCTGGACAGCAGACATCTTTAACATCACAGGCATATTTCTCAAAGGCAGCAGTTGAAATTATCTGACCCTGAATATGTTTAAGGCTAAATTGTGCATATTTATCCTTAGTTGAAAAGGATCATTAGATTATGCCTATGCTCATATGAAATTGATAGTAACATGTGCAATGAGCCTGTCCTCTCTTTTATGGCATTACAGACTTGAGTATTTTACACATAAATAGGGCAAGATGTGAAACAGAGTGCATACTGCTTTGGGCTGGGAGACATGGACCATAAATCAGGATATGTATGCATAATTACAAGGTATCAGAACAAGTCTCAAGGGTATTTTTAGCACTATAAAATGTTGGATAGACCTGTTCTCCTACAGAACATTATCCTTCTCATTTCTTCACTCCTAGGTACCAAACAGTTTTGTTGGCCAGGTTACTTGAAATGGTAGCAGTGTGATAAATGGCAGCTGCAAGAGTATATTGTGTTTAATTGCACAATCAGAGTTTAAAACTTCTTCTGATTACATTGTGCAAAGGCTCTCAACTAATTTTCTGAAAATGTCTCCAGGGTTAAACACTTTAACTAACATTTGGATGTGAAAACCAAAGGCTTAATTTTTTTTTTTTTCCTGCTGATGTGAAATATTTTGGGAGGATAGAATCACAGAACCATTAGGATGGAGAAATCCTCTATGGTCTGACTATTAACCCAACACTGCCAAGACCACCACTAAACCATGTCCTTGAGTGCTATATCTACCCACCTTTTAAATCCCTCCAGGGATGGTAACACATCTGCTTCCTTGGGCAGCCTGTTCCAGTGCTTGGCAACCCTTTCAGTGAAGAACTTTTCCCTAATAACCAGTCTGAACCTCACCTGATGCAAATTGAGGCATTTCCTCTCATGCTACTGCTTCTTTTCCAGGACTGGCCCCACTTTGCTGCAGCCTCTTTTCAGGCAGTTTTAGAGAGTAAGGTCTTCCTCAGCCTCCTTTTCTCCTGACTAAGCGGCCTCAGCACCCTCAGCTGTAAATTCTTGGCTGCCACTTCAGGATCTACTTGAAAGCCATCAATGAATACCTGGTGTTCAGAATCTGAGTGACACAGACTTTTTCATGCAGGAGTGTCTTGGGCAAAATTCTCATTTCCATGCATGTAAAATGACAGCAGCAAAAACAAAAAATGAAGGAGGAGTGAGATGAATTAGAAATGTCCCCTCTGCTTGTATTGTCCACTTGAACTACCATTGTCTGAGGTGACAGGAGGGAGGAAAGTGGAAAACAAACCATCTCTAAAATTAAAAAGTGTGAGAAGCATCTCAGTGGTAAGAAAAGCTGTGCTTTTTTCTTTTTCACGTAATGGAAGCTTCTGTGCAGCTTGAGAGTGTGTATTCCCCATTGCAGCAGAGTTCACGCTTAGGAGTTTAGTTAGAACTTTTATGTGATTATTTTGCCTAAGATCAGATTTTAATCCTGCAGTTTAGTTAGAATTGAGGCTTAGATTCAAACAGAAGGGGGGTTGTTTGTTTTTTTCTGCATCACCTGGCACTAAATCTCTAACTCTGCTCCCAATGTAATGAATCCAGATTCAGTTCTCCCTAGTTGTTCAGCTGTGTTTAAGTCCTGTGCCATCCCCTGTACTCTCCTACATTTGCACAAAGTCAAAGCAGGATTCTTATAAGGCCCTAAAAAGCAGTTATCCCATGTAATTTTCATAAGTGACTAACGAGATTGGTTGAGCTGCCTCTGGTGTCATTCCTGTCTTGGTGTAAAAAGAAGCACCTTGGATGGCAGGATGTTTTCAAATGGGTGCAGTGCTAAGAGGCGATGGAAGAACAGAGCTACCAAGCTGTCTCCTTTTTCCTTGAGGAAGATAGAGAGACATCTGAGATAATAGGTATGAGAGATCTTATCCATTTTGTGGAAGAGGATCTGGAAGAAAAAAATTCTGCTGTGCTTTTGCCATGAAACTCTCCACTGCTGCTGTAACACCTGTAATCTTCTCAGTGAGTTTCTGAATATGAATAACTTGCCATCCCTTTCTTAAATGCTTATTTTTCTGAAAGTGAAGATAGAAATGTCTTTTAATGTGCTTCGAAGATTCAAAAGGAAAGACCTCTGCACTGATCTAATTCTCTGAAAGCCCCTTATTGTGATATACTACTAGCTTTTGTGGAGCAACTAGCTGTCATTTAGCTTGATTCAGCTAATTTATTCATATCAATTAATTGGATAATGAGCCATAGACAGGCTTTCGGTATCTGAAAACTACTATCTTCCTTTTGCCATTCCCCGCAGGAGAAAATAGAATATAAAATTTCCCCAAATATTCAAAAACCATATTTTTATTTTAATAAAATTGCCACAATGTTACATGTCTTTGATGTTCAATATTATCTTCAAATCAATTTTGACATTCTTCTTCCCTTATTTGTGCTGCATAAGGATGTTCTCCTGTCTTAAAATGGTGGGATCACTTATGATGCCTGAGCATTTGCACCTATTGCTTAAATTGTGTAGCTTGTACTAGTAGTTGTGTAGGTGATACGTAGTAGATAATTTCAAACTAGATTGATAATCATATACCAAATTTGATGTAATTTCATTCCTTGATCTAATAGATTAAAAAACTCAAACTAATGATAGTTACTGCTACGGACAGCTTGGTAATTTTTTTTGTAGCTTGGTGAAGTATTTGTAACATGGCTTAAAATATTTTGAGATTACATGTTCTAAAAGCAGACCTTATCCAGCACTTAGAAATAAATGCAAAGAAAATACTTTGCAAAGGTATTAAACATTTAAAAGCCTTAAAAAGATTTTTTAATAACCTTACAGAATGGGCTTTTAGATTAACTTCAATGCAGTGGTAATGTTTCTCAGATTTTCACATATACTGATAATAACATCAAAACACCTTTAAAGTTCACCTTATGAAGCAATTTTTTATTAGTTCTGGTACTTGTAGTTTTATTATTGGTTAGAATTATTGTTATTTGATTTACACATACCTTTTCTTTATGCTCCCACCTAGGTAAATCAGTCTGTTTAGTCACAGTAAACTACTGATTTTTAACAAGATAGAGCATTCAGCAGCAGTCCAGGATCTCTGGGTTTTTCACACTCTGGATGGACTTCCAGGGTGACTGGAGTTCAAGTTCTTTGCATCTTAGAGACACCTCCGCTGTGAGCAGGTGATGTCAAAATGTATGAGTCATTTTATATGCTGTTATTAATTTCTATGAGTTTGAAATGTCACACTTTCTATGCAGAAGTGCTGGATCTGTAACTTTTGTGTTTGTCCTCATGACAGGTCTGTTTTTAATGTGCAGTTCAAATGTATGCCTGGAGCAAAATAAACACACATCTAAAAAAGGTGAGATTTTTTTTCCATATTTGTATTATTCTTATTTATTTCAAACCATGTAAATTGTATGTGTTTCTATCAGGAAGAGCGTAGTGATGAGAAATTTACATTAGCCCTGAGCTAGACCTTGACTATTAAGGGTGAATCTTTTAAAGTTTTGTTTATGCATTAATATGTGTTTTCCAACAATTAGTTGAAACTCTAAGGGTGCATTTAGTGATGGCCTGGAGCATGTTCCTGAGGGCTCATTATCCTGTCAAAGCCTGTAAGATGTGGACCCTGCAGGAGTGATGTTGGTACTTAGTGAGTTAATATGGAGTTAGATTTTTTTTTTTTTGCAATGTCATAGGAGGGAAAGGCTACAGTAGATACAGATGGAGATGAAAATGCAAGACCCTGGTTCTAAATTTATTTTGGGAAAATGGAATTTGTTGCTCTTCAGCTTTCCTTCTGAAAACTCTCTTGTGGTTTTATTGTCAGCTGAAGTGTTTATTGACTGAGAAGTGCTTGCATTTTAGTGGTGGATATAGTGATCCTAGTAAACACTTTGGGGCTTTCGTGATGCAATATGCTGTGTAAGTGTTTGTGTTGTTTTATGATGGAGTGGGCAGAAGATTATTTAAATAAAAAGTAGAATAAAGCCCACACAGTTTCGGCAGCCATTAGATTCATTAAAGCTAGTACAAAGATAAGAGTTAAATGATTTGTGGATATATACAAATGTCTTAAAGTATAAAAGCAACACAGAATCCAATGCCATTATTGCTGGGAGAAGTGCCAGCATTCTCATTATTTTTAATGACTTCCAAACTGGGCCCTTAGTGACTGATGAGGTAAGCAATTTCAGATGGGAAATGTGATATACTCAGTACTGGAACGTGCTGAATGCCCTCAGTTGTTAGGGGCCATGGCTGTGCTGAGGGTACTGTAAGAAGCAGCAGACAAATTGTAGGTTGAAGGTTACTTTAGAAAGAGGAAATTTTTTCTAGGTTGCTGAATAAAATAGAACAATCTAGATGATAAAAATTGTAGGTAATGACACTGCTCATGAAAAAACATTAATCACTGAAGAAAGGTAGATACTAAAGAAAGCAATCTTTGGGTTCATCCCAATATTAGAAAATAAAAGGCACCAAACAAAACCTTCAGTAACTGTTTTGTTTATTGAAAAAGATAAGCATCTTATGAAGATATGGAGGTTGTTAATAATGAAGTGACTGCTGTGAGAGGCACTTACCTCAGGACCAGGTGGCCTGCAGTTCCCATGTGCCCAATGTCCCCCTTCTGCACTGCTGCATGTGCTGGAGAGCTGTGCCCCTCGGAAATGCCACCAGCACTCTCCTTGTCTCCTGGCAGGGACACAGTGCTTTGGTGTCTGCTCCTGGGTAGGAGGGAGTTGGCAGAAGGAGCTTCTCCAAGAGGGCAGGATCTCAGCTGGGAACACCCCTGACTGCCCATGGGGCTGCCTGGGCATTAAGCAAGACATGTGAGTCAGGAGTGCTGAACAGTAAATCAGGAGCACCACAAATCCTGGAAGTGTTTTAATGGTAGAAAAGGGACTTCTGCAGAACCTGGGCATATCTTTTCAGTGTGTAGAACAGGAGGCTGGGCAGCCCCTTGTCCCTGTCTGCCCCAGGCAGAGAGCCCAAGTCACCTGCTGGCAAGCCTGGGGACAAGGCTTCCCTTACCATCCCTTCTGGTTGGGTGTACCTGAAGAGAAATGCATTCTATTGTGCCAAATATAAAAAACTGATAATACTTTAAGTTTTACAAAGCTGCCTCTTGGGGCTTCAGGCAATGAAAAATATTGCTTGGTCCAGAGCAGGGAAGTTGCATAGTGCCACTTGTGTGATGATGAAGTGTCTGCCTTGGAAGTTAAAATTACTGTGAAGATGACCCAGCAATAGCCAACAAACCTGCAAATTTGTAGCAAACACAAAGCAGCGTTTTTTTCTTTTTTCTCTCTTTTTTTTTTTTTTTTAATGATGGAGCTTGTTGCAATGTGATCCTTTGAAAGCTAAAATTATATCTAGTTTGCATAGGTACTAGATAATGTCACAGAATATTGGTCAACTGATGGCTATTAAAAAAGAAGCTGATAGGTGGCCTGATCTTAGGAAACCCATAAATCACTGGTTGCTGAAATTTCAGGAAATGAATCAGAGGCAAGCCCATGCTCTGTCACTCCATTAGTGATCCCCACAGGAATGGGGCACAGTGGTGACCTCACCCTGGAGCCAGTGCTGTGTGCCCCCTCCCATGTCCAAGGGTGATTTGCAGGGTCAAGTGTGGATGTGAGAAGTTATTATTGTCTCATTTCTATTTCAGCTGGGAGCCTTGCAGTAGTAATCCAAGCTCTTTGTGCCCTGGTGGCCCTGCCTGTTCTCAGGCACCCCCAATGTGGTCCTGGGCCAGGCAAGTGAAGAGCAGCATCTCTCAGGAGTCTAGGTGGGCTCTGCAGATGAGCCACTGCTTCACGTGGAGTTGTGGCCACTGGAAATTCAGGTGAGCACTCTGCTGTACAAATTGTCACTGCCCTCCAGTGCCAGTTACTCTACACACACAGAGTAATGTCTATAATTAAAATGCTCCCTTGAAGTAAATAATTAAATGAGGATTACAGTTATGAGCCACCAAGTGACACAGGTGACAGGCTTACTTTAAGTAGGACAATTAAACTGTAAATTAAAATTAAACCTCTCTGTGTAAGTAGAATATTGTGTTAGGTAATTATCTAAGAGTAATAAGTTAAGTGTGTATACTGTATCAATAAATCTTAAAGATCTTTAAGAAACAGATTTTCTACTTGGGTTTTTTTGTTATCTGTATTTTTTAAAATATTTCCTAATTTAAATGAGAAATAAAAGCCCAAAGTGCATTTTCAATGCTTTTTGGCAAAATTGGATAATTTTACTGGAGTAGTTTGGTTTAAGTAAGCAGCATTTTTCCTTAACAAATGCCTGGGTTGTTGTTGTTGGGTTTTTTTGTGGTTTTTTTTTTGTGTTTTTTTTTTTTTTTTTTTTTTTTTTTAAACATAGTGTAGATACGGAGTCCTTTAGGAGTGCTTGCTGGAGAGGTGCCTATACACTTGAGCAGAGCATGGCTAGAAAGAGAATGTATCATCAATGTTAGACAGTTAGAGCTGCTCACTTACAGGATGGGCAATAATTAGTTCTTGGTATTAGTACCTTGGTACAAGCTCAAAGACTATTTACTGCCAAATTACTGAAATCACTATATTTCACATTTTTGAGAAAGTTCCTGTGCCAGATAAAAATCAAGTTTTATTTTATTCTGTTTTAAAAGAACTAATTTATTCTCTAGGTACAAAGTGGTCTAGATCTTGACAGTCCTTAAAACATGGAGTTATGAGCTGTACAAAATGTTCTCTAGATAGTACAAACATGTTTTTGCTGGTTTTTTTAAAAAATTTTTTAGCAGACCAGTGTTGTAGAAAATACCAGTAGTAAACAAAATTTTGGAAAAAAAACCCCTGGTGTCCTAGTCCAAATTCAAAAACCTTTTCTGAAAAAACTCCCGATTTTTGGGAAAAAGAAAATATTTTTCAAGAAAATAATGTTTGAAAAACACTGTAAATGAATACTTTAGCTGGAAGTAAAAAAAAATAAGGGTTTTTAAATAAAAATAGTGAATTGAATTAAGAATAAATTAGCTTTAGGCAAAGTAGATCTTTAAAAATCAATTTCAGGAGTCCTGGAGGCAATCTTAGAAGCTTTGAGCACTTTTAGTGCTAACTTCAGTGCCCCTTTTGGAGTTACAGATATTTTTGGCTTTGTCCAAGGGAGTAAGGCAACACATTGCAGGGTGCAGCTGGGGCTACTCCAGTGTGTTAATGGCAGGATTGACAAATCCTTGCCTGTTTGATTGTCCCTCCTTACAGAATTAGTCTGGTTTAGCTCATGGAGTTATTTTGTGAGTCAGAATGTGCTGAGGTGCTGGCAGGTCACCCTGCTCCTGGGGGGCACAGCCTGGGGAGGGGGCTCTGCTGGGCTCTGCTGCTCTCACTGAGCACAACTGCACCATCAGTGTGGTACCTCGTGCTTAGTTTGTGATTTGCTACACGTGCACAGAGTGGGATTTTTATTAAAGGTTTTGTTAAAGTAAATAATCAGAAATTCTGATTTAAAAATCCCACATAGACTCTGAATAGAGTGTCCCTATATCCTTTGCTGAGCTGTGCCACACTGCTGAAGCAGAGCATCCAAATGCCTCAAAATATTTTAATACTTTTCATTTTATATGAAGTAATTTTTGCTATAATTTTATAACTCTGCTTCTAATGTTATGTTTTTAGTACTTTATTAGGAGAAACAAGAAGCTAATTTGGACATCTTTGTTGTTCTCAATTCAGAAAGAAAGGAACTGTTCTTTCTTTGATGCACAATCATAAAGCTGGAACAATTCAAATAACTTTTAAGATATTGTACTTTGTTTAGTAAAATATTTAGTACCATTATGATAGTGTAAACCATTAGACTGCAATTACACTAGCACAGCACAGAGCCCAATAGTTCTGTTGGAACACAGCAGTGATGCATGATTGCCCCATTAGGATCAGAAGTCTTGGAGAACTAAGGTTATTAAAAAAAATGAATCATGGTTACAGTTGTGATTTTGTTAGATTGTAATAAAAATATCTTATTTATGCATCTAACTTCTACTGTGTTAACCTCTTAACAAAGTATTAAGAAACCTGCAAGAACTAGTAAGGATTCTTTGAATTATGATTATGAAGCTTTCTGTCTTATTGCAGCTGGAAATGCAGAACCTCATCTGTATTTCCCTAAAAGTGTTATTCAGGCAGGTTGCACTGCATCTTTCCAGGACTTAAATGAGACTGTTTATACAGATATTTATGAGAGCAGTGTTTTAGAGATTGCAAAAAAACTTTAATTCATGTTATTGTCGAAATATTCTTTTTCAAAAATGCCCAAATGTACAGCCAATGTATTTACATAATTTCAAAGTCAATTATAGATGAAAGGTAGGAGGAATAGTTTTCTTTTTGCTACCTTACTTAGCTTTGAAAACATTTAATAAGAGAGTTTATAGACACAGCCAGGTTTTCTCAGCAACAGGGGAATAAGAAGCATTTTGAAAATAAAAAGCAGATAGGAAGATTTTTCAAAATGAGTTTGGGCATTGAAGAGCTGCATTAACACTGGTAGTAACATCTAACTAAAAAACCTGATTTCATTTGAAATTGCTGGCATTCCTTTACATTTGGGTATGTGGATGTCAGTAGCATATCTGAGACTGCAAAAAGACTGAGCTAGTCACCACTGAGATAACTGTTGGGTCTTTCACATTCAAAAGTAGTTCAAGTCAGTGGAAATAAACTTTAATCTTACACTGATTAAATATTGTTTAACTTGCATTCTCTGAAATATGTGTAAAACATATAGAATATGGGAACTGTCTGCATTTGGAATGAAACCTGTGCTTAAGTTTATGAGAATTATGGCTTTGATTAATAGTGAGTAGGAATTTAAAAATGTGTGAGCATAATTTAAAACACTCTATTAGTGAGAAAGGGGGTGCATTTTAATAGGGAATTAACAAATATGACTCAAGGATATAAGACGTTGCTTTAAAAAAATGATCCCGTTTAAATAAGGCAGTGGAAAATAACACATTAAAATGTCTTTAAGGTTGTACATTCTTTGAATTTTGTCCATTAGCTTGACAGAAATATGTAAGAAGTTAATTTGTATGAGCTGTGGTACAGAAGTGACCTAGACCTTGTTAAGGGTACTCTGGAATGATCTCTGAAATAATGCAGAAATGTGCACAAACCCCAAACATTCAGGGTCGTGTCACAGTCCCTGGGTTTGGACCAGCAGCTGGACACATCCACCAAACTCGTCCTCCATCCTGTGGGCTTGGGACTGTGCTGACTGCCATAGAAGAAAGTCCTATGGCTGATAATCTGCTCCAGTAACTCCAGTTCCTTAACAGCTGCCAGGAAAAGAAAAGTAATTTGAAATTTGGCAGTACTGAAGGAAACTGCTTCAAAAAGCTGCAAGCCTCTTCCTCACCAAATTACCTTTAAAGAATCCCAGGCAGAATGCCTCAGCATGCACAACATAGACTTGTGATCTTTTCTGTGTATTTTAGAGGCAAGATCTTCCCTGTAATTTAGGATGCTTTCTAACAAGATTTACCTGCCATTGTGCAATTGTCTCTCATCTAGATAATGCGAGAGAACTGCTAAAATGAAGCAACAAAAGCGCTATATAAAGTACTTTGTTGTGTATTAGCACAAGTGTATGTAAAAGAGCCCTGTATAGCCTTTTAGGGCAGATCTGGTTCCTTGCCTGTGCTCTGTAGAAGCAGTGATAGCTTTAAGTGGAGCTTGGAGTGAATCTGTACATTGGCAAATGACTGTAGCTGTCTGTGCCTTGGCTTTGACAGCCTCCTCTGGCTGTTCACAGTGGCTGCTTCTTGTTTTCTAATCTCTTCCCACATTTTATTGTTTAAAATGAACCCTGGCTTTGAGTATGCAGCTTGATTTTGTTGTTGTTTTGTTTTGTGGCACTCTTGCAAGGATTTTTTCACCTTATTTTCTAGAGGAAAGAGGTGAATATGGTGTCTCCAGGGCACTCAGTAACTGTTGTGTGCTGTTGCTGAATTTCAGCCCCATTTGATGGCATGAAATGTGTGGGGTCCTTCCCAGGCTGTGCACCATATATTTATCCACCTGTATCCTTGGGTACCCCCACGTGCCTTGCTGATGTCTTGTGTTGGCAGAGCTAATCTTAGCACTCTCTTTCTTGCTTACATTTTAATGTAGTTAGTTAGGATTTTAAAGTTATCTGTGTTTTTTATCAAATATCAGCTGTCAGAAGCACACATAGGTCTCATGAAACAGGTGCAGTTTTTGAAATGATTTAAATGAAGAAGGGAGAGACATTTGATAAATATTAATTGGAAGGCACTCTGAGTCAGGAGAGCAGACAAAATGGATGAATTTCAAAGTGCCCAGCAAATGGGGAATTTGGTGGCCTTTTTTGTTGTTTGTTTGTTAGGTGATGTAAATTGTTGATTCTGTGGTACCGTTCCTAAGGCTGTGCCCTCTGACTCATTAATGGATAGGAGCATTTGTTAACCAATTTTATGGCCCCTCTCAGTCATTATCTTTTTCATCAGCCTTCTATTTTTTGATTCCTTCTGTCTTCTATTATTTCAAAGAAGCAAAAATGATAACACAGGAAATAAACATGGAGATGTTTTTTGTCCAAGTAACATAGGTTGCACAAAGCTTACCTTGAAGTATTGGACATGAAGTGAATACAGGAGTCCAAGCCCCTTTTAAATGCTGTCTTGGTTTTATGACAACTATATTACAGTTTCCTAACCTATGGACCTGCCTTACAAGAAATATTTGTAGATAAAACTTCATGGATGGTGATAAAGTAAGGAAAATGTTCCTTTATTCTATGATGACACTGAAATCTAAAACAAAAAAAATTGTCTACGTGAAAAAACAGGAAAAATGGTATTTATACTAGCTGGTACATATTTTTGCACATTATTCAGTGTGCTTTTTGTTTATTACTGACTGAAAGGGTAACTTTGACATTGGAAAGAAGAATTCACTATGTTCAGATAGCAAGAAGGCTATGGATTGCATCAGCCTCTCTCCTCCTTGTGACTTCTCTTCATTTGTGAACTAAATCCTCTCGTATTCGTGATTTCAGAGTTTTACATGGAGCACTTGAACACAATGAGCGTGCTTGGGGGAGTGGGAGGAATGGCACACTTTGAACAAGTGTCCTTGAGGCAGAGAACAACAGCAAGGCGCATTGCCATGCATCATCCTTTATTTATGCATATGGAGTGCAAGGTAACCCACACTGGGGTCTGCTGTGGGAGACGGCACAGCGGTGTCACGGAGCTCCGAAAGTTCAATGAAAGCACTGAAGGACGTGCAGCTTCTCTGTATCTGCTCTGCATAATGGCAGCTCTGGTTTGTACAGCCCTTGGACGCTTGGCTGTCCTGGGATTTAGTGAAGGACATGCAAAACCAGTGCATTTGCTGTGCATACTTCATGCTGATAGTCTGGAAATGGAGCAAGTCAGAGAGAAATGTAGCTTTTGGGATCATTAAAAATCCATTTTCATTAAAAGCCACGTATTGCAGTGACATATTTGTACATTCATCCCCTGTCTGCCTATGTCTTACAGATAAAGTGAAAAAGAGGCTTTTCATAACAATTTAAAGCCTAAATGAAAGAAAAGCATTCTATTTCCCTTGAATTACTTACATGCTGCACTTGTTTGGCTTTTTTTCACGCTGTGTTGAATGGCAACTACTCTGCATTCTTTCTTTACCTCCAGTTCCTTTTGTTTCATCTATCTATCATTTGTTTTTATCTATGTCTTCCACCTATTTCCTCTTTGTGCTTAGAGTTGGTAGCAAATGATATTTGAGATGCAGGGAGCTTACAATCTGACTGTCTTGATATTATTTTATGAAACCATGACTACCGTAAAAATTGGCTTTACCGCCTGTTTTGTGTTATTGATTCAAGCCCATTTCAGAATTAACTTGTTTGGAATGATCTGGCAATGTTATGTGCCCTAGGTTCTCTCAGGAAAAATTCATCTCTCATAACTAAATGCAATAAAATGTTCAAATATATCTAAACACATTTATATTTTGAATTTAGATGAAAACCTTATGGAGTCAATCAAATATACAAGGCATGTGCAAGTTTTAGCTCTAGACTTACAAGTACTGTATTGCAGAAAAAAAATTACTTGGAGACCAGCTTTTTCCTGGAGAGCTGTCCCTTATGTAGGCTTTATGAAATTCCTAATTGCATCATTCATGTTTCAATCCTGAATTGGTTGGACATAATTTTGACATTTTGACTGTAGGACTGTATCTATAATTTGAGATTATTGCCTAAATTCTTTTAGGGATTTGATGTTTCAGATCTATGTTTTACATTTTTCCTCACGGTTAGGTAGAAATATTTGTGTGCTGATAGTCAGTGGAAAGTGATCTACAAAAATAAATCTTCCCTCATTAATGGCTTGACGGGTCAAGTTTGAACTTTCTCTTACAAATGGACAAAATTTGATGGTGGTATAGACAGGAAAATTTGGAACATGAATTTATTGCAATGTTAAAACATCCAGGTGTTAGAAATTGTTCAGTGACATCAGATACTAGTCCTGACTATCTTTAACTGACTCACAAAACCAGTTAAAAAATAAAAAGCTCATCTCCAATCACAGTTTTCTTCCAGGTACACAAAAATGGGAAGTAAACTTCTAATGTCCTAAGAATTTCAGCTTTTTTGTTTCACTGCTATTAAGACTGCCTGGGTAAGAGCTGCACCTCCTGGGTTGCAGATTTCAGGTTTGCTGCTGTCCCTGGCTGCTGACAGAGGCCCAGGAGCTACTGGCACCTGTGCAGCCCTGCCCAGCCCCTGCCCAGGGTGTCCCCAAATACACTGTGCTCTGCGAGCAGGCAGATTGGCTTTCTTTTGGCTGGTGGAAAAATCTGTATGCCAGCTGCCCTTTGAAATGTTTTGGTAGCCCTGGAACCGGGATACAAATTCTTCCTTTGATTCCCTTCATAGTTTTTTTACTTACCATCTTCTTGTCTTTCAAAGAACCAAGCCTTTTCTGAGTGTGTGTTTTAAATGTGTGGAGAGCAAAAAGCTACCCAGGTGAGTAAACAACAGATGCAAGTCAATCCTGAGAGGAGTGCAGTATGGATAAAGAACTATTATAATTCCTCCCGCATTCGTGTTTCCATCTACTTATGAGATATAGACCTGTGCCTTGTTAGCAATGATGTTATAATGCAAAAGCTAAAGTTTTCATATCAGAGGAAACATATATTGTTAAATGAGCTGAGAACATTCTCCCAAGGGTTAGCATTTCTCTAGTATGTGTGAAATCCTACTGAAACAAATGGCCCTATTATTTTAATTGGATCTTTTGGTATTAGAGCATTTTTCTTTGTACTGTGGTAAAGAACCTTGTTTTTCTTTTTTTCCTGAAAATGGGAAATGAACAAATGCAGTCAATGGATTTAAACATTTATGACTTCAACAGTAGATTATATCAATATAAATAGGTGCAGATACACATATATGAATTAAATTCGTATTTTATTATGCATTCCTCCATTCTCTCTGAAAATCTAGAAACAGGCTTTGCACTTTTAAAATAAGTATGATTAAAATTTTGCCTTGTCCTTTTGATTGATACCTTGTTTGCAATGCTAATAATGACAGGGGCACTTAAAAAATCCAAACCAAACAAAAGCTACAAGAAAAGTTACCATTTTTAAGCAAAATATAGTAAAATTTTTTTGAAAAGGGATTGTAGATTAGTTACTGCTTGGAATCTGGCACTCCTTAGAGTCGTGAATAGATTCAGTTGTTGAGCTACTCTGTGCCTAATTTGCTTCTGTGAGTGAGGGATTATGCAATACAATAGGTTAAACTTGTATAGACCACTCTAATTTGTTTTGCAGAAGAACAGAGAAGGAAGGGAGGAACTCTGTTTATCATGTTGTGGTCGAAAGCACAATACAGTAGAAATTTTCTGTGAAGATTAGGCTTGAAAACTAATTTGCTGTATGTTTGTTTCCTCTCTTTTCTGCAGCTGTTCAATTACAAACTTACTGCTGGTCAGAAAACCAAATATCTATTCTCTAGGGTAGCTACATTGTACTCCAATATTTGAAGATTTGGTTTCTGTTATAATTGGACTGAAATACTGATATTTTTTTAGAGGAATTCTCCTATGCCTCCATCTGAATACTAGTTGAACATGCTCATGTATGTATGCGCTGTGTTTAATATATCCATAATAGAAACCTGAAAACAAAATAAATTGCATGTATGGAGGCAAAAAATTAATCATACAGAAAAGATCAAGGAACAGTTTGTTAAGAGCAAAACAAAAAAGTCATAGGGTTAGTATTAATTAAATTTTCTTGTTTGTTTTTTACAAATCTGTGCATATGTCCTTTAGAAGGACAAATAAGCTTTGAGGAGAAAACCACTTGTAGACGGACTAGTAACCAAAATGCGGCTGAACTTCCCTGTTGCAGGTGGCCAAATGTTGCTGTAGATGCCCTCAGTGAGGGGAATGCTGCGGGGCCGTGCGTGGGTGAGGGTGCTCAGCTCACGCTGCCAGCTGCAGGCTGGGGTGCCTTGGGCAGCACCCCGGCCTCTCCCTCAGCTTGCAGAGAGGGGCTGGCTTCAGTTCTCGTCTCATGCGTGTAACCCGAGACTGGCAGGTCATCTGTTTGTTACCCCAGAGAAGAAACTGCAGCTGCAGTGACAGGCGTGCAGTTGTATCATTTTGGTTGTTCTCCTGCAGTGGAAATGATGGATTTTGTTTTTCATCCCTTCGCACAGAATGATCTGCTATTTCGAGCAAATTAATGCGATAACTTGCTACTTACAAAGTAGGTTAGGGCTGCTCGAGCGTAAATTGCAGTGGTTTTTGGGAGTTGTTGCTGCTGTCCTGCCCTGCAGGCTGCGGCAGCTCCTGTCCCGGGGCACCTGAGCCTCCGCACGGCCCTCCGAGCAAACGGCGTCTGCTGCTGTTTCCACGGCAACACGCCTGTCAGAAAATAAATATTTGCTCCACTTGCACAATCATCGTTATGCTAAGAATTAATTGATGGTAATGTTTTCCCAACTTGTGCTTAAGAGCATTTTAGAGATAACCTAGTAGTGTGTACGGGAACCAAACAGCAACTGAGGCCATTGCAGCTGGCTGTGCCCTGCCATGGGTTTGGGCTGGGAGCAGGAGCTGATAAAACCTCTCTGGTTTTGGTTAAAAGGCAGGTCAGATCCCGTTTTGCTCTGGAGAGCAGCTGTGCTGATGGGTCTGGGAGCAGAGGGCAGTATGGCTGTGGGATGGGCAGGGCAGGAAGGGGCTGTGGGATGGACACAGCTTCAGGTGGTCCTTTGCTGGCATCCTCTGCCCAGCATCCCTGCCTCTAGGTGTCCTCCAAACTCTTACTGCCCTCCTAGTGACCCATGTATGTCAGTCCTTAGAAGTTAAATCCCAAGTGTGGGGATGCACTGTGGGACTCCTGTAACTATGAATACAGTACTCTTGGCTATATGTATGCAATTTTAGGCTATTGTGAAGCACATAATAATGGATAATTGTGTAAAATACTATTTCTTAATAATATCTGCTCATTTCAGTCCTTAAGGCTATAAATTCTGACTTTTAAAAAATCAGTTACTTCAAGAACTTTTGGAATTCAACCATTGTTACAAACATTTGGATTTATAAATATTTTTGGAATGTATTTGTTTAGTTTTTATAATAGAGCAAAATTTACTTGTAGGCTTCTTGCTACTGGTTTTTCGTGTGAATAAAGACTTGTAGAAGGCAGGCCATAAGTTCTGCCATGGCAGCATTAGCAGCTGTGGGAACTGCTGTCACACAGCATATTATTAGCTCAGTTGTATTGTCTTGATCTGTTCTATTAGCAGGACACACTGATTTTGCCCAAAGCCCAAAATGTGGTTTTCTTCTGCTCTGTTTGGATTGTGTTAAGCTGCGCCCACCAGTATGACATCAGTGTGCCATAAACACCATGACTAGCAGCTGTCATTTGTCATGATAAGTGAAACTGATATTTGTCACCCATGTACACCAGGGACCAAGCAGAATTCACAGGACAGGAAGTTTTGACAGAGCAGTTATTATTGCACCCCATCCAAAGCAGGGATTACTGAAGTTTTTGAGACCTTGTTTTAACCATGGTTCATTTTCAGCACTATGAAAATCTCTTGTCTGTTAATTCAGGGTGACACAGTGCAAGAGCAGCTCTAGAACAAAACTTCAAGCCTAGGGGACCAGGAGTAGTTGAATTGACTCTTGCTGCTGCATTGGCAATGGTATTTTGTCTATAGTTTAAGGGAAGGAAAACAAGGAGAAAGAATTAGTGACAGTAGAAAATTAGGCCCATTTTAAAGAACTTGGGCTTTACACTCCATATGTGTTTACATTAAATAGGTGATTTATGTAAAGATCATAGTAAAATGTTTCTTTCTCCCTTCCTCCTCCTTTTTTTTTAAATAACTGGGAAGCACATTTAATGCTGAGGAGTAACTGAGGAGTTCTTACTGCAGGAAGTATGGAAACACTGTAGATCTTGTAAAAGACAGGAATTTGGCAGGAGAATAGCTCTCTGTCTTAGGTAATCCCACTGTTCATACTGTGCAAACACTTTCTGAAGATGGTCTGAGGCATTCTTGTAATTTGATGTACACAATGAACTGAATGAACACCTACCAGCTGAAGAAGGTAAATGAAAAGGGCACAGATCTGTTTGATAATTATTAATTTGCTTAATGTCACTGTTCTACCTTTAGATTTGTTCATGAAGAAGTTTTCAATTACATTGGTATTGCTGCAAGGAGTAGGTTTAGAGCAGTATTTGAATTGATGACCTGCCTATTGTGCATCCTTTGCCCTTGTTTTTGCATATAATGTTTTATATAGGCTGAGCTGTAACTCATTTAACAGCTGTTCTTGATCTGGGAGGTCTTTTTGGATAAGGTTAGAAAAAGCCTGAAGAATGCTGTACAATTGGACTGATAGATCAATATGTTGATATAATGTACCATAGATGACAGTGTTAATCTTGCTAGAACCCAAATGTGGCTTTTTTAGCAGCTAATGGCTCTATCAACTGAACAGAGGAGGTTTTAAATTAATAATTAGTGTGCTATTTGTATTGTTAGTCTAATCACTAGAGAAAAACAATGCCACATACCTAAGCTAGTAGTCATTGTTGAATATTGACTTCAATATTGATGTAGTTGGAGGCTGGAGGGTTTTGGGGCCTTTTTTAATATTTGTGTTTAAATTTGACAAATTGTGAAGAAAGGAATGGTCGTATCTTTTCAAGATTTATGAGCATGAAGTCAAACATGAGTATCAATAAAGAGTGATGACTGCCAGATGGGCAACAGAACAGTGATAAGAGCTGAAGGCCTGTACAATTTACTTTGCAAAATGAAGTGGACATAAGGGGAATAATGAATTCTTGTGATAAAGTGTTTGAGTTTTGAGACCACATTTGAAATCTGTCCTGTAAATATGCTCCTTCCAAAAAGTCTTTGAAAAATGGCTAATGTTATATTCCAAGACCAGTTACAGAAAGAACACTCTTCATTCTTTAATGTATCTGTGCTGTTTTTTTTATTTTAATAAGGTGACCTACAGAGGCAAATTTTGGAGACTAAAGGGAGCTTTGCTATTGCTTCAAAAGGGAGCAGGATGGATTTCTGAGCACAGCATTTCAACTAAGCTGAGCTGGTTGGGGTTCTCAATAAACTGCTGAGGCAAAATGGGACCTCTGCTCTTCCAGGCCTTCTCTGTGCCAAGGACTGACCCAGCAGCAACTTTCAATATTCATGGATGCAAAAAATTCTGCAAATGATAATGTGCAGCTGAGAGGCTGTGAGCCTTGAATGAGACAATTCTGCAGCAGAGCACTGGTTTGTCAGGAATCCTCTCTGCTCCACCTGGGATGCCATGGTCTGTCAAAGCACAGCAGCAGTGCAGGGAAAGTGGATTCACTTTTCTGTGGAAATAGATAAATGGTGTCCTTACTTGTTTTTTTTTTTTCTTAACAGGGCAAAGTGTTTAAGCTGTGTAGCCCAATTATTTTCCCTTTCTGCAAGTACACACTGGAAAGTTAATAAAGTGGCAGCTCCCAAATAAAGGTTAGAAGAAACAAAGGAAATCCTTAAACACAAACCATTATTGATAATGGTATTTGAAATATGCATTAGATTCACTTATAAATAAGTGTGTGAAGCAAAAATTGGGACTTCCTTTGGATCTACAATTTTATTCAGTTTATTTTCCTTTAAGCATACAAAATAATAGGTAACTACTTTCAAATGGGAGCCTCTAAACAGTGGTAGATCAGAGATGCCCAAGTTTACTCCAGAACACGGAATTTCGTTCACTTTTGCTGATTGAAATTTCTGAATGCAGGATTTTCAGTCTTCTACATTAAATTTCCACTTAAAATCAAGCTCTCTGTGCAATAATCTTTTTATGCCCAGTATTTGTGCTTGGAAGCATTTCCTAACCTATCACAGATGTAGTTAAGACAATAATTTCAGTTTAATGAGCCAGATTCCCCCCCCAAAACAGAAGGGGTAACTTTATCAGGTTTATATTTTATGATATACATATGACTTGTTTATAACTTGAAAGTGCCTACTTACAAAAATCCTGTATCGTATTCAGCAGTGATTTTGTTCTATTGTACAGTGTCATTTTCCTCTTCCTTCATTCTTTTGAACCCTTTCCCCCTCTTCTTTCATTTCTTTGTTCTACATCCTTTTTATATTTTGTACAGATTTCCCTCCCCTCTGACATTTTTATCATTTTGAGGCATAAAATAGGGCCTCTCTTCTCTGGCAGCTGCGACCCCATCCCCTGCTGCACCAAATTGACACTTCTGCAAGCAGCAGCTCTGCTCAGTCACTCCAAGGCTGCTGCTTTCACAAGTGTTGATTTAGTGCAGCAGGGGATGATGTGCCAGCTGTAAAACTCAGACAATAATAGTAATAATGCTTGGGAAAAGTCTTATAATAAGAGAGAAAATAAAAGGGTGTGGGGAGAAAAGGTAGGAAGGGTCCAGGTGGAGGGAGGAAAGGGAGCAGCGGTCTCTGTTGGGGTGGTGGGGTACTGGGCTGCCCAAGGAGCAGTGGGATGGGCAGGAGAGTGGACCATGAGCTAATTCTCCTCCTTCCCACTCTCTCTCTTTACAAGAAACTCCTGTGACTGATGGTGAAGATGTTTTGCATTTCTGTCAAACTGGGGAGTTATTTTGGGATAAAGTCCTAGTGGAAGTGGGTGAAGGACTTAAAATATGATGAGAGAGTGAGGAACACCTGTGCTGTAGAATCACTTATTATTTGCAAATGCAACTTTCTGGATGAAAAGATATTTGATATTTTTATTCTTAAGGTGTATATTGCATGTCTATGGATATAGAGGATGGATGTTTTTTATATATACGAATAGCATGTTGTTATTTAAAGCACACAAATGGGGAGTTCCTTCTGAATCAGCCCTGATTTACCCCCAGTAATGTTCCTAAGGAAATAGTTTACAACTACTTTGTATGTGAGTGTTTAATAAGTTGTTGGCAAGACAAAAATTATTGTAGGTTATATTTACTGACCCCTTTATTTTCATTCTCAACCATAACTCAGCAATTAATTATTTTCATGGATCTGTTTAACTATTTTTCAGTGATCTTGGAGCAGTGAATGAAACACAGTATGTGCTAAATATTGATATTGGTGATGATATGCCAATGTGTGGTAGGACAGAACAGTTTCACATGGACATGCAGAACAGGTCAGTGGAGACTTGAAATGTGTTAACATACATGTCTACCAAATAGTATTGTTTGCTTAAATCTGCTTACTCATAGCATTTCCCAGGTCTGTGTAGAGAGTATGAAATTTTCCAAAGACTCTTGAGAAGCCTGTTTCTTTTAAGTTCAATTCAGACATGGGTTTGTGTTTCTTTAAATTAATGGGAAATAAGGACATACTTAAAACTTAGCATATATTTGAAGGCAAGTGGATTGAGATTATATTTGTCAGGTCTGGAGTAATACTTCCAATGTCTGAAAAGCATCTCCTTTTTAGTATTTAGAGAGATGCTTTATAATAGGCTTCCACAGTGATCACCTTTGTAATCATGTTGTTCATCATATTAATTCAAGAAGCTCCTTTCTGATAACCTTTGGCTGTTCAAGATATGTTCCTAAAGCATCAAAGCCTGACAAAACTTAGAAAAGACATAATAGATCATCCTGTCTGCTTTTTTGCCAGTGTAGAATTATTTCATTGAGAACATTTTTTTAATGTTATGTCAACTTTAGTTTTTAAAATCCCAAGTGAAAACTTCCATATATCTGTCCTTGGGAGACTATTTCACAGGCTGATACATCTTGCTGTCAGGAAGACTATCCCGATACTCTGCTGAGCTTAAGCTTTTTCTTTCTATTATTTCTAGTTATGTCCTTTTTCCTCGATAGCTTTTACACATATTTAAATATTTATAGATTTTTTTCCCTTAAGAAAATTTCTTCAGTTTATCAATATCTTTTTGGTTTTGAGAAACCTACCTAAGACCTTCTAAACTGAGAACT
Organism: Ammospiza nelsoni; assembly: GCF_027579445.1. NCBI lineage: Eukaryota > Metazoa > Chordata > Aves > Passeriformes > Passerellidae > Ammospiza > Ammospiza nelsoni. Next base: position 18,992,751 of record NC_080641.1, on the reverse strand, counting down.
ACATTTACCTTCAAACCATACAAGTCAGATGCTCACCACAACATTTTCTTAATGTTCTCTTTCTCAGGGTCCAAAGAACACAAGAGATTCCAACTATGAGAAATCTGATAAGCAGTCCATTTTCATCAGTGATTTGAGATAAGTCTCTTTGCTTTTCTAATTGTCAATGCACAGCTCTTCTTGCAGTTGTGAGTGAGGATCCCCAACTGCTACTTGGTTCTAAATTTCTCACCTCTTTCTGCTATGCTTCACAGAAAACCTGCATAATGCTTTGTCTTTGTACTTCTGCAGCTTGCACAAAATTCACTTCATTCTTGTTAGGTGAAACTGTTGAGGTCAGAACTCAGAATACCTCCCAGGAAACAGAAGGCAAGAGAACGGAGGGTGATGCTCTCCTTAATTCGAGGTCTGATTTAGAATTCCTGGGTTGAATTTTAGCTCCTTTTTCAGGAGAAATTGAAATATGTTATTGCAGGGAAATACAGAGAACAAGTTGTCAGGGGGCTTACTCATGTGGGCCAGTCCTGTGTTTGCATAGTCCAGGGTTGCAGGAAGGGATCCAGCTGAGAGCACAGGCAAACCAGTGCATTCCAAAACCACTGAGAGACAGGCTCTGCTTCTCTGCACGTCCTTCTCTCTGCAAGGAAGTACCTGCAGTCTCCTGCTGCATGCTGGTGGGTACTAGTGCTATACAGACCAAAAAAACTGCAGGCAGCTGGAAAAAAATCACTTTCTTTTTAATGCAATTTTTTTTTGTTATTATCAGTTATGAGTGTTCTGGTTTGCAGGAAAGGGGAAGAAATTGAAATGGCTTTACACATCTTTTGGCTGTCATTCTTAGCTTGTTTTCTAAGGAATGGTGTTTGTCTGTCAAACTTCTCTAATTACTTTTGAACACAAGGAATGTTTATACAGCTGAGTTCAGTGGTGGTAGAGATCCCATCCCACAGTGGCCTTGTGTGGTAGCTTTGAAATCAATAGGGACACTTTGGGGTGTCCTGGCTGACGTGCATGGTGTGAACCTCAGAGCATCATGACTGTGTACCACTGGAGCAGCCCAGGAAGGTTTTGAGGAGACAATGTCAGGAAGCAGGGCATAGATGGAGAGTTTGGTCACTTAGGAGTGAGTCACAAGGCAGAAAAGTATTGGTTTTCTGCTCAGAGTACTTGAGCCTTTCCTGAGGAGTTTTCAGACTGTTAGAGACTCAGTGCTTGTCTAATTGTTCTCCCAGAATCAATAGTTAAACTTGCATTGATTTCTGCTGGCTTCTCATGCTTGGGATTCCAGCTGTACCATGGAACTTGAGATCTCAGTGTTTCACAGAGGCTTACCTGCCACAGCTGTCTGACACTTCCTGAAATACTGAGGACAGCTTCCCAGAAAGTGTGCAGGTTGGAAACACCACTCCAGGTGCCCTTGCAGCCTTTGTAGGTGCTACCTGCCAGGCTGCTGTTTGTCCACCCATTTTACAGAGATAGCCTGTGCCTGGTGGGCTCATTCCCACATATTCCCAGGTCTGCATCTCAGAATGGCCAATTGCTGCTATCTCCTCATTCTGACTATTCCAAGGAATTTTTACTGAAAATTTTTATTTTAGCTGAATTTTGACTAAGATTATTTTCCAAAAACAATTTTCTATTTTATTCCTTTTTATGTGTCTGATGTCTAGGTGCTGCTATGTATATTTTCTTCTTTACTTGCAGTATTTTCTAAATTCACGTCTTCTTCAGCTCTTAACAACAAGATATACTGCCTAACACATGTTAGTGCCTATATTTCTATATTTAATTGCAAGAGATTACTCTCAAATGTATTTCTGAAACAGGTATAAAGAACAATGTTTACTGGTAAGTTTCCCATAACTTCTTTTCATTGAGAAAAGAGTAAAAAAGAGTAATGATATTGCACTTCTGCTGACTACTCTGCCTGATTCACAGGGTATTTGCTCTTAACATGTTGTAGGAGTTAAAAAAAATGTGTCAAACTTTTTTTTGGCACCCAGCTCCAGTAGATCCTGTTAGAAGAAACATATGGCCTCACACTAACAGTGTTAAAGCACTGCTGAAGTATTGCATGCACGACATTGACAAATTTCCTCTAGGCTTTTTGTTTTCTGTGCTATTAAGCATTCAAAGTCCACTATTTCATTACCACTGATGATACAGAGAGCCTTATTGACATTCTATCCATCTGTTCATAACATGCATTATTAAATGTGAAGCAACTAGTAGGTAAGAGTGCACTTGCCAGCTGTACAATGAATTCTCAGTAGTTTGGTGCCCTCTATAAATTTTCTAGTATTCTGCCAGTTTCTCAACATAATTTGCAATGGGGATATTTTTTAATGTTTTACATTGTACAGAGAAAAGTTGCTTCAAAAGAATATTTTTTTATCCCTAATGTGAAATATTTAGATATAGTTTCAAGAAGCCCAAGAGTCTTTTAATATACAAATATTGTTGCCAATATCAGATCTCACTAACCACAGTTTCTGTGTTTTTCTTTTTTTGGTTTTTTCCCTAGGAGCAAATCTGCTGCATTACCTATGAACAGGACAATGGGGACCCAATGAGTCACCCTATTCATATATTTTTGGAACCCAGAGGGATTGGTTTTACTATTTACAGATTATAACAGTTGGTAGTTGAATGTTTTATTTTCATTCCCAGTTGGTACAATATGTTCACAGCTGATGCTAATGGCTTGCCCATTTGATATCACATATGGTCCACTATTTGGGTCTCCTAAAGCTTTCTTTTGTGGTCAAGCTGCTTTCAAATTTGTGTATGTTTAGGTTTGTTCTGTCTGCTGGAAAGGTGAATATGAAACTCTGAAACTGGGCAGCTTTATAGTAACTCGGCAGTTCTGATGATAAAGTTTCAAAGAATTTGAGACTAAATGTTCCATAAAGAATATTTTTATATATAATGGAATAAATACAAATGTCTTACAGCATCAGGTGAAATTCTGAAAGAAATATCCTTTCCTCTTTCTTTGTCTTTGATGCTGTGATTGAGTTACCCTCCAGTGTATGGATACCACTGAGCATCATCAGGACTGCTTTTTCTGGGTGTTCAGTTGTTTTGGAAACCAATTTATACATAATTTGTATTGCTTGAATAATGATCTCTATTTTTATTTTAATATTTCTGTTATGATAGTGTTTTGTGAAAAGATGTAAGGATGCAAATTAATTTTTTCTTTTGTTTCTAGAACAAGAGCATAGGAAAAGTGAAATAAAAGAATATGGGTGCAGAAATTAAAATTACAAGCCAGTCTGAAATTGTTCTCCTCTGATACAAAGTGTTTATACTGACTCTGAAACATAACTGATAAAGCCACAATCTCATAAAAAGATTATTTCCAAAACTATTGCATTACCCTCTGAGAGCTAAAATTCTCATTTATTTGTAGGAGTAGATCATAATAGCTCAAATTCCCTGAGAAGTGGGCCTTGTGCGATAATTAAGCAGGGTAGTACATTAATTGTCCTCCACTTCACCTCTAGATGTTTAACTCCTTATCTAGTCAACCAGCAAACAATAATGCTCACTTATTTGTGCCTTATGGTTCAAATATTTTTTTAAACTAGGTAATTTATTTGAAATAAAGCAGAATAAGCATATTGATGTGAAAGGGACATTGAAATTATGTCAGATTACCATTACTTAATACCATTAGGTGGTAGCATGTGGGTTTTATGGTTGTATTTTTTACCCATGCAACTTTAGCTGAGTAAGAGCAATGTGATTTTGCATGTAGGAATATTTCTCTATCTAATGGGAAATTTAACAGATTTAACAGTTTTTGCCACATGGTTTCTGCTTTCTGCTGGCCTTGCTCTCACTGATGCCTGTTAGGAGAGCAGGTACACATTTGTTGGAAGTGTCACCTGTGCCTGGGACATCTGGCTCCTGGTGCTGGATTAAATCAGGAATCTGGTGGTAGGACAGAGTCTCTGGCTTGTTCAGTTTTGGGGGAAATAGTGCATTTTCTGGTTTAGAGTCAGCCCCTGGAGGGAGACTGAAATGGAACTGAAGTAGGAGGCTCTTTCAAGTTAATCAAGTCAATATTCAACCTGGAGTACTAGGGAAAGAAAAACCCAACTAAACCCAATGTTTTTGCAAATGAAACTAATAGATGAGAAATAATATTCTACCCTCTACTATAAGCAGTTTCAGGGACTTAGAAAATGACAGAAAATTTTTCAAGCGAAGTTCTTAGCATGCTAATGTCTTTAAAAAAAAGACTGAGGGAATCAAATTATTAATGAATGATCTCAGGAACGGACTGGGTACCTGCTGACGTAGTAAAAAGTATTTCTTAGACAGGACTTGGTCAAAATTTGGTGAAATTTTGGGTACTCTGACTGTACCCAAGAGAGTTAAAGAAGTTAGTGATGTTGTCTCTCCCAACTTATTAGATAGAAATGGAAGATTGTGCAAGAAGAATTTGGATTTATTGGATGCAAAATTAAGTTATATTCAGGAAAGAATGTATTTCTCATAAGTAGCACAAAGTATTAGGAAGTAGAAACAATACTGTTGAAAATTATTTTTGGGGTCTTATAAATAAATCCCAAGCCCACGAGGCACCAGGAGCAGTAACTTGCTTGGCTGCAGGTATTTGTCAAAACAAGATTGTAACAATGCAGAAGTGGTCATAGCCTGGGTATCCTGTGACACAGGATATCATACAGCATATTCCCAGGAGTCCATACCCATCAGATTTGGGGTGGCTCAGCCTGCTCTGAGCACACTGTGCTGCAGCTCTGTCAGCAGCACTGGTTCACAGCTGAGCATGGCAGAGCAGCAGGGAACTGCAGAGACAGCCCTGCTGCTCACTGTGTGCCTTGTGCCCTCTCTAACACCCTGCCACCATCTCCAGAGGCTGTCACAGCATGTCCCTGTGTGCTGGACATCATGTCCTTCCCTCTGCTGTGTTGACTCTGGCCTCACTGTGGCCTCGGGCATTTGCTGCAGGACTCATGTAAAGATGGGTTTTGCAGTGCATCATCCATGCCAAGGGGATTCTGTTGGAAAGAAGTGTTACACTGATTCTAATCTCTGACTAAAAAGATAATTTCTGATTGGTACGTGGGGAATTATGTACTTCCTGGGGGATTCTTTTATTTGTTAATAATTTATTATTGTTATTATTATTGCCATCATTATCATAGTTATTGTTATTACATCATCCAAAATGTGTGAGTGCTCTGGCAGAAGCATCTTCATGTGGTGCCTCTGTTCTCTCTGGCCCGTGCAGCTGGGCTGAGTGGCAGTGTTGGGCACTGCCCTGCCCTCGGGGGCTGCTGCCCAGCACACACTGGCAGCCTGTGCTCCTGAGCCTCCTCAGCTGGAGGCTGGCACCCACCCCAGGCTGATGGTGAAGCTGTAGTCAGACCTTCAAAGAGCCACCAGAATACAGACCTCACTCTCTGCCCAACAAATTCTTTTCTTCCCAAAGCAATAAGATCTTTGTAGCTCTCCACTAAATATACTTTCTTCTTGTTTTGACAGAGGAAGAGCCTGAGGCTGGAGCTTGCCGAGAACACCATGTGGAAATGGTTTGCTCAGCTGCCATTGCTCAGCAGGGAAAGTGAGGGGTGGGATGGACTTGATGAAGGCAGCTTCATCTTGAAAAACAGTTGATTAGAAAAATACCATCAAATTGTAATTTATCAGCTCTAGATATGTTTTAGGGAGTCCTCTCTCATGAATGGGATTAAATTACAAATAGTGTTAACCCAGAGTCTTCTGCAACAATGTAAATGAGGTGTTAACATGGTACTTCATTGCAATAATAACTCAAAGCTACTAGCAGGCTTGATGGGTCTGCAATAAATGTTTTATTATTTAGGAAAAATATACTCTACAAGTTGCAATGTGCCATGCTCATTCATGCTGTAAATCAACAAAGATCAGCAGACTGAATAGGGGAAATGAAAAGCTTATTTAGCAACTGACACAAGCTTTCAGATGAGCAGGAATGGCTGAAGTTAACTGCATTCATTTTTCTTTACTTGTCACAGTTGCCACTTGAATTTCACTGCTAAAGATTGTGGGTAGTTTTGCTTTATGAAATTATATCTATGAAAACAGTATTTACATTTATATAGACTTAGTTATAATAAAGTTAAACCTAGCACTCCCCCTTGCCTTCGCAAACAAACAAACCAGCCAACCAAAAACCTATATGTTAAAATAACATTTATATGTTACTTTTCCTAGATCTGAACAGGATTCAGCTAAATGGTTCCCACCGGCTGCTTTAAAGACCCAAAGCCTGTGACCATGTGAAATGCAGGAATGCATAGTTTTGGCCATCCCTTCAACCTCAGCTCCCCTGTAAGGCTGCCTCTCTCCTCACCAGGGTAAACCAAGGGTTTTCTTTAAAAACGATCTTGATGTGGGATGAGTTAAAGCGCAGAGTGGTGACAGGGGCCAGAGACTAGGAATTAATATGGTCCTCCTGGTATGGTTATAAAGTGCCTGAGATCAGCTCCATTGCCATCCTTTCATGTTCCCTAGCACCTGAAGACCCTTTCTTGAATTTTGCAGAAAATGCAGATCCTGAATGCTGAGCACTGAAAACAGTACATGTTTGAACATGGAGTAAAACCCCTTGCAAACTCTCTACATTGATATCCTCAGAGAGATGTGACTTCTTTGGCTGATCCAGGGGAACGAGAAACCAGGACAAGAAGACAAGTGAGTTAAGATAACTCATCCCGTGCCTCTGTTTAGGCTTGAAAAGGACAAGGTTTTTTAAGACAGCTTTGGAAATGATTCCCCTACCCTGACTTAGGCCCCAGAAAGAATGAAGAGATCATGAAAATACTTTTTAAAGGATTTGCCTGATGATGCCACACCCCTGGCCGTAGGTCTCCAAAGGGAAGAGCTGCTTTTTATCGGGCGATTAAGCTGGACCTGCCCAATGAGGATGGCAGCAGGGATTGAGCATATGATTAGAATGCTTCAGGATCAGCCTGGTATGGTTATGCACAAGGCTCTGACTGCAGTACTATCCTGAGAAAGCAGCTGATGGATGGAGGCAGCAGTAAGCAAAAGGCCAGTTAGCAGGCTTCTGTTTAGGGTTTTGCCTGCTGGTGTGTGTGTACTCAAATGTGTGTTTATATGAACATGAATGCTTATGGGTGTACCTCTATATGGAAATGAAGCACTTTTTGTTTCTCTGTAGTTATCTGCATATTTGTTCTGGTTTGTCAGGTGCTTGTGTCTGCCACTGAATGGATCCTTTCCTTGGCTGTGGAGTTACTCAGCTACAAGACCAACTGCCTATCTCAAATACCCATTCTCAGTAGGTCAGCTTGCATGACTTAAACATAGTATGATTTTGTTGTGGTGCCAGTGTGCCTACAGGAGAGGAGCCTAATCTTGTAGTCAGCAAAGCAGGCTCTGTACTGCTCAGACTAGAGCTTGGAAATGATGAAAATACAACAGTTTTGCTACAGGGGTTGTTCCACTGACTTGGTCTTGAACCTGTTGGGTTGAACTGATGGTGTCTCTGGTGTCAGCATCCCATAGCTAGAAGCAGCGTCCTTGAGGCAGGTGCTCTGTGCTGCAGTGAGTGGTGGTGGGTTGGGCGTGTTCCTCCAGCCCCTGGGACTGCAGGTGAGGCCCTGCTGCTGCTGGGGTGCTGCTGGCTCCTGTGCCTGGACAAAGCTGAGGCCTGGCCTTCACATCTTGCTGAGGAGGCTTCAGGACTCTTACCCTGAATTTCTCACTTTGAGTTTAAGAATATACCTGATGTGCAAGAAACCCTTGGAAGTGGTGTGTTACCCTCCCCTATTTATTTTGTCAACCATGAAATTGAAATTGCTTTGCCCCTTTGGAAATAATGAGTGGTTTGTTTGTGAGAATAGTATATGCAAAAAAAAAAATTAATTTGGAGTCCTGTCTTAGACTTTCTTCAGATAGTTATCTGAAGCTTTTGTCATCATAATCACTTTAAAAAAGGCAAATGTAAGCCAAAGACTCCAAAGAAGTCACTGAGATAATGCACTGTGAAAGGTTTCAGCTTGCTTCACTGAGAAAAGTTTTGCTTCTTGAGCCAGCTATTTATATGCTTGGGAAAAGTCCAATTAAGATGACTGAATTGTAAGTGTCATAAAATAGAGAAGGTAGGGGACATTTAATTATAGCTGTGCTGCCAGGCACCAATAGAACAAAAGCAAAAATGTTCACCTAAAGCACAAAGTACTGCCTAATACATTTGCTGTAATAAAGGGACACTATATGGTCTAAACACACTCTTCCAAACAGTTCAAAAAGCTGCACCTTCTGATTTCCATGAAGCTGTTCTTGCGATTATCAACATAGTTTAAGAAAAAGAAATATCTTTTTAATATTGAGACCTTCAACTTTGGTCACAGGTTGAAAAGGAAGCGTCATGCATTAAGACAAAAATGTTGCCTGAGAAAATGGATTTGTGACCCAGAAGAATGTATAATTGATGTGTGTGGTTGTCTGAATGGTAGAATAACAATAGTAACCATTAGAGATGAGAGCTGGAGCTAGTCAGGCAGTGAGGCAGGATGTATTTTATAGGTCATCTGGGCTCCATTCAGATCTACAGGTTGCTATTCCTTCTCCATACTTGAAAGCATTTAATAGATTATTACAAAAGGAAAAGGATGGTATGCAATAATGGTTTAAATTGAAGCTCTGTATATATATCACCACTGTGTGACTTCTAAATGGATGCTTCATTTTTAAAATTCTCCCATGACCTACTTGAAAGTTTGCCAGAGCATCAACGAATTAAAACAATGAATTGACCAGCAGCAAGAGTAAAAGATCCTGAATAGTACAGTAGAAACAGTTGTTCTCTTCTGTGGCATACACAATAACAAATAAGTCTCCAAGAAAATTTGTTCCAAAGTTGTCTGTTCTCTTCAAGGCAGATGAACTGGTTTTCCTCTCTTTTGTTTCATAATGCTAAAATAAGAAAAAAGGACAGAATTTTGGAAAGCGGTTTAACTGTCAAACAATCAAAGCCAAAAGCACGTAATAGTGAAGTCAAATTCAGATTCCCTTCTTGCCTGGAAAATGCTTCTTTCATATCGAAATTGATACAAGTTAAAGGGTGGAGAATCTTTTGTGCTTTGTTTCACATGAACATAAAAGTTTTATTCCTGCTTTTAATGGGTAGTATTTTACAAATGTAATGGAACATAATTTTACCAGGTTTCCCTAAGGGAAAGTCATGGCATGATTACATAGGCAGTCCCATCTCATTTAGTATAATGCTTACAATATAGATGCAAATATACTTATGTAACTCAAGTTAGAGGTAGATTGAATAGCATTCAGATAATCATAGAGCAGTGCAGATGCTGAAGAAAGTTTTGCAGGAGAAATATGCATTGAATGACTGGTCCCTTGCAGCCACATTTGCCCCCAAGTAGTGTTTTCCTGTGAGGCAGAAGATTCAAGCTGTGCCAGACAGAAGTACCTGGCATGTGTACAATTTGCCACTTGAGGGTGAACATTTTAGCTTGTCCCTGTTGATAGCACATCCCAGCAAGCAGTGACAGTGGCAGATCAAGGGGATGGGAACCCTGGTGGCTTGCAGTGTTCCCAGCAGCAGGGACAGCCTGGCAAGGGAGCCATGCTCTCCTGGGCAGAGCTCTGGCACTGTCCCTCAGGGTCATGGGCTGCAGGGTGGCACACAGGGGCTCCATGGGCATGCAAGGAGGGTTAAGCCACCTCAGGTAGAAGCACAGAGTAACAAAGCTGGGAGTGTAAGGATGAAAGTGTGCTCTCCAAACTCCTTACACAAAGAATTTTTTAGCTAGAGATTAAATAAAACTTTTCGTTGTGAATAATGATGATTTAATGTAGTGCATGCTGTAATTCTCGCACTTTTGGCATAAAAAGCAATTAAAAATCTGTGTTAGAAGATAGTATGAAGGGTCTTAAATTTATGAGAGTTTTAGGGGTCCTCTTTCTGGCTGGCTTGTGCATTGAAGAAACAGATCTGTAAGAAAAGTCATGTCTTCTTATAGGGGATGATTTAACAAATTTAAAAGATTTTACTAGCACATGTGAGATGGAAATATTCTCTATTTCATGAAAAACAGGTAGTCTTTCACTTTTTTTTTTTTTTTATTGCCAGACTGTCTTCTCAGATCTCTTTTTTTAATCTGATGTAGATCACCACAGAATAGAGAAACTATTCCAAGTTTTCATCTAAGAGGTATAACAGCTTAGTGTACATAATCCTAGTCTTGATGCTAGTTATTTGGAGATGCACAGCAGAGACAAATGTAACCTGCCTGGAGTCAAAGCAAAAGAATTTCCTAAAGCTCTTCTGCAGGATCACTGGCAGCAGAGCTGCTGCTTCTGCAGCAGGTGTGCAGAGGTGTTGCTGTAGCTGGCATATGGATTGCAGGTGTGAGGCCAGCAGTGCCTCTGGCAGCTGCTGCCTCTTTCAGTAGGCAGATTCCTTCTCATTCTTTCTGGGGAAAGTCAAGAATTAACAAAGACTAAAAAAAAATTAAGCTCAACATCTCTCTGTGTTAGATTTCTTTTAAACTTTCCCTCTATCAATGTTAATATCTCAGATCCAAAGGTGATAGATTTTGTGCTAACCTATCTATTGCTATGTTACAGGTATATGCTGTGGAGAAAACTGAATAAAGAAAGTATTTGGAGAATTAGTTGCCTTTTTCTATGTATTTTAGTTAGAGCTCTCAGTTTGGCTCCAAATGTGCTAGGGAACAATCTTTTAGCAATCAAGGGGAATCTTTGTTTAATGTGTTTTTGCTTTATTTTCTTTGAATTTTTTATTTGCCACATCTCAATTACCTGCCAATACTCAGAAATGTGAATTGCATCAATTTCATTTTAGTCAAGTGTAAAATTTATCATTCAGATAAACTAACATCAGAGTCAGTATCAGACTGTGGAAGTGTTTGCTCTTCCTTGCTCATTAGTTAGCATTTCATCTGTGAGTGTGGGATGGATAAATTTCAGTGTGTTTCTGATTTAACCTCTAGAAATGTATCTTTTTTTCATGATTTAACTGCAGACAGCACTTAAGTACCACTTAGTACCTACTGGGATGGGGAGGGAAATCTGGAAAAAGGTAAACCTCATGGGTTAAGAAAAGCTTAATAATTTAAATAAATTTAAAAAATAGTAATAATAGGAAAAAGAGAGGGGTCTAAAGAAACACGAGTGATGCACAATAGAACTGTTCAGTTCACCACCGTGTGACTGATGCCCAGCCCATCCCCAGGCAGTGATCAGCAGCTCTTGGCTAACTCCCCTCAGTTTATTTACTGAGCATGACATTCCATGGTGGGGATGTCCCTCTGGCCAGCTGGGGTCAGCTGTGCTCCCTCCCATTCTCTTGTGCACCTGTTTGCTGGCAGAGCATGGGAAACTGAGAAAGCCTTCATTTACAGTAAGCACTGTAGCAACAACTAAAACATCCGTGTGCCACCAGCAGTGTTCTCATACTAAATCCAGAACACTGCACTGTACGTACTTGGAAGAAAATTAACTCTCTCCCAGCTGGAATCAGGGCACCTCAGGTGAGTGAGGTGGGTACTCCAGTGCTGTGCCAGCCCAGCTCAGGAGGACAAAAATGCCTTCCATCCCAAATTTGTCCTGTGAGAATGCCTTGTCTGTCTTTTCATCTTTAATAAGACATTTCCAGATGGACTGTAATACTGAAATCAAGTTTTGCTTCTTTGCTTTTCAAGATTAGCAACAGCTTAGGATGAGCACTGCAGTTGGTGATCCTGTCAGGTGTCTCAGGTTCCACACCTGCTGTTGGCATTTTCCTCTGCATTATAAAAGGGTGCCTCTGTTTTTGCTGTTTGTAAAACAACTTTAGCTGTTTTATATAGGACATTTGTAAACCAAGTAAGCCATTAATGTGGTTTAAAGTCAGCAGAAATTCAGTAAAGGAGCCTTTTGGTTAACTAAGGCTTGTTCCATTCATAGGAAAATTCAGATAAATTAAGGATATATGTGAAGCAAGTGCACCAAGCCTACAGTGCTTTAAGCTCCTCTGTGGATGATCTAATTCAAAAGGAAAATGGCTGTAGTTCATGGTAGCTTAATCCTCTTTACAGTAAAGTCAGACTACTTTACCTCTCAGTGAGAATATCCACAGAGGGATTTAATGCATTTTGACTTACATGCATTATCATCATGGGTTTAGTTGGTTTATCTTAACTTCCCTGGATGTTCCTTTGTGGAAAAACTACAGACGTAGATATCTAGTGCTAGCTTATTTAAAGTATAGTCATGTAGTCATGTCCTTAATCTGATATGGGTTTTAGTGTAACCATGTTAAGTGATAAGTGGGAACTGCTTTGTTAAGGGATTCATATACATTCTCATGCCAAAGGATAACAAAGGTAGTTCTTTATTTGTGACTGGGCTACCCAGAAATAATCCAAAAGCCTCAGTGTAAATGGTTGACATCTGTTTGCATGCTGGGCACTGCAATGCCAGTGACTCCTCAGACATAATTACAAATTCTGGAATTTAAAGCTGAGGCTCAACAAAATAATTCACCTGATTATTTTATCTCAGTCCATCCTCTGTGCTGTTTTGCAGGCCAAAGATAAAAGGATCCGATACTTTGGAGGAACTTTGCCTCATGTGGTTGTAAAATCAGCAGAGGTGCTGGAAACACCTCTCATTTTGTGTGGAGAGGTTCAGTCCTATACATAATGGGGAGGAGAAAGCATTGACTAGACATTTTTCCAGTCCTTGAAGCAGTTTTCTTTGAGAGAATGACATTTTTCATGCCAGACAGTTGGCATCAGCTGTCAAGTTGGGTCATCAAGTTGGGTTGTAGGGGCCTGAATATATGTATTAGGTATGGAATCCCCCGGACAGCCGAGAGCTGTGGCAGCCGGAGAGCTGGGACAGATATGGATATTGTAACTGTGTAATGGAGAAATTGTTAAAAGAAAAGGGGGGAAATGTAGGGGCCTGAATATATGTATTAGGTATGGAATCCCCCGGACAGCCGAGAGCTGTGGCAGCCTGGGAGCTGGGACAGATATGGATATTGTAACTGTGTAATTGAAAAATTGTTAAAAGAAAAGGGGGGAAATATGAAATACAATAAGATAACAACAACAATAATGTAGGAGCCCCTGTGGAAACCATGAGGAACTGTGCTGCAGAAAGGAGCTGCATAATAGGACCAGCAAGAAGGTATGGACTTTAAGATGGGACTCCAGAAATATGAAATACAATAAGATAACAACAATAATTGGTGACCCCGACGTGATGGAGGTATGCAGCCTGAAGAGCTGTGGAAAATAGGACAGCCTGAGAGCTGTAGCAGCCTGAAGAGCTGTGGAAGATAGGTGTAGCAGCCTGAAGAGCTGTGGAAGATAGGTGTAGCAGCCTGAAGAGCTGTGGAAAATAGGACAGCCTGAGAGCTGTAGCAGCCTGAAGAGCTGTGGAAGATAGGACAGCTGAGAGCTGTGGCAGCCTGAGAGCTGAGCTGTGGAAAATAGGACAGCCGAGAGCTGTGGCAGCCGGAGAGCTGGGACAGTGGAAGATAGGACAGCTGAGAGCTGTGGCAGCCTGAGAGCTGGGACAGATATGGATATTGTAACTGTGTAATTGAGAAATTGTTAAAAGAAAAGGGGGGAAATGTAGGGGCCTGAATATATGTATTGTTATAAAGGAGTCCTTGTGAATATATATATGTAGTGAGAGTCCTGAATATATGTATTGTTATAAAGGAGTCCTTGTGAATATATATATGTAGTGAGAGTCCTATGTATTAGATAGGTGGGTCCTGTTGCTCTGGATGAGCTACAGCTGTGGGATCCTTGGTTGGGTAGCAGCTGTAGCTCATGAAGACCTCTGGGATAAAAGGGGGTTGGGTCGAGAGCCCAGAAGGAGCCCCTATGGAAGCCATGAGGAACTGTGCTGCAGAGAGGAGCTGCATAATAGGACCAGCAAGAAGGTATGGACTTTAAGATGGGACTCCAGAAATATGAAATACAATAAGATAACAACAACATTGGGTGAACTGGACAAGACAGAGATGGAGACATGCAATGCTGTATGGTGTCATCAGAACTAAAGATTATGAAATTCTGCATGGATTTCATCCCTGAAGTGAACAGAACACACCAGGGATATCCCATGGCGATGAGAGTCCTTGTTCCAGCTCAACTGATTCAACTGGCCATGTTGCCTTTTATCCAGGTTCCTGTTTTCATCACATGACAGGAGATGCAGAAAGCACTAGGAAAACTACACCACCAGAGGGGTAAGGAATTCTTCGTAGATTTTTAAAACCCTTTTTCTTCTGCAGACTTGTTTGAGTAGTTTACTTTATAGTGACTTTGGCTTGAAGCTGAGGGCACTAACAAAGTTGTTATATGAAAGCATTATTAGTATTTGAGGATTTAAGCCTCTGTTTCAGGAGTTCAAGTTTGCTGTGTCTTATGTTATTTTTTATTTTAGCAGTGTTTGTGTACCATGCTTTTGTGACTTAATGCATAACAACTCAAGTCAGTTAAAAGCCTATGGCATTAGTGAAACTGTGAACCACATAAAAGACTAAATTGCTTTTTCTCTTTCTTTAATTGCCACTACAATAAAAGCTGGCTTTCCTGTAAAATTTTTTGGAGTTAACCCCTGCAGAGCTCCCAGGCTGAGGAGGGAGAAGTGTGATTAGGGGTGTGTAGAAGGGGGAGAACACCCGACTAACAGTAATTAGGGGTGCTCGAGGGCTGTAGGCAGCAGAGGGCAGAACTTGCAACCACACACCCCAGGTCCCAAATGAATTGCAGTGTAATGGGAAAGGGTCAACTGGGATCCCTCAGGACAGCAGCTTTGGCAACCCTGCCCTGCTTGCATCCTTTCCAATAGCCCTTCTGAACATGCCAAGGAAGGATGGGAAGGACACAGGGTAGATGGAACAGTTATGACTGCAACCAAGGAGGAAAAAGGGAATAATTTTTTGGTATATTACTTACGGCCATTGTTTTGAACAATATTATAAATATTGGGGAATGGGTGGGTGGGTAGGTCAGTCCCCTTACATGTGTCTGTCCCCTTACAAGTTTCAGCCAGCAGAGTAATGGAAGGATTTGATGGATATGCAGTATTTCCTGTAGGATAGATTTGCCTCCATATCAATCTTAAATATAAACAAATCTCCTTTTATGGAAACACCAGCAATGTGTGCTTAACTATAATAATAAAGAAATATAATAATTCACTGCATACCAAATGTAGGTAATGTAACACATTGCAAAAGTTAAAAAGAGCACCCACCAGAGCTATACAGGCGTTGAATTAGTTTTAAAAATCTAGTTTTGTTTTTAGAATGTAAAAAAAAAAAGCCATATCATTATCATCTAAGGGACTGTCTTCGCTAGGGCGATTTGAACATACTTCTTTGTGGTATTCACTTTGTCAAATAATGCAAATACTACCACTGCTGATGAATGCTTGCCCTGCTTTTGGGTTCCTGTATGATTTGTCCTGTTTATTGTTTATTTTTTTTCTTTTCTTCCTATTAGAACAGAATAATAATTTTGACAGCATGAAAAATAGAAAATTTTTTAAATGTCTTAGATATAATTTTGTCTGGATGAAGGTTTGAAATGAGTAATGTTCTGTTTTTAAAAAGGTTGCTAATTATCTAAATTTCACTGTGGTTTAATTAGCAGCATCCACAGTAGAACGTGGGAGGTGGTGCTTATCACCTGCCAGGGAAAATGTTGTCTTCTGAGGAGGGTAAGTTATGTCAACCAAAATACAGCCTGATTTTAGATCTCCAATACCATTCTCCTTGAAATCTTGGTGGGCAAGGGTGACTGAGCCTTAAGCGATTAGGAGAGTGGAGAACAGAGGTATTAATGCCACAACTGTCTCTGGGCAGGTCTGGGAGCCACCAGTATCCTGGGTGCTTGCTGTGGAAGGAGATGGCTCTCACTGAGCATTACAGCCAGCAGCTCCTCACAGTTTGAGCAGAAATTAAACCACGTGCCAGTGTGTTCCTGGTAAATCATACTCTGTCTCCCATGTTATGCCTTCTTTGTTGTCCTTGTTAGCTGTTTTAATAAAGGCAGCCTGTAATTCTCTTTGAATGTATCTGATAGGTAAAGGAGCTGGTACAGGGAGAGGTCATTTGTTATGGACAGCTCTGCCCATAGCAGCTACAAGCATGGAAATGCTGGGATCGCCTTAATGAGGTGGCAGTTCTGAGCTGGAAGTCACTAAGGTCAGCAGAAAGGTGGCATTTAATGTCCACCGGATCAAACAAAACAAGGTTGGATCCTTACCTTAGGTTAGACCTGGTAAAGTTTATGTAATCTGATATACTAATTTTATTGCCTGCTCTGTGAGTTTTCAAGCATTTTTGTTCTTCCTCCAGGGAACATTGTGGTATTATTGTGGTATCCACAATAATTTTAAATGTATTAGGTAAAGGAGAAAAGCTGATCTGCAGGTCATAGTAAATTATTTTTAATTGAGTCAATCCATGAAAGCTAAGCCAAGAAGAAGACAAAAAAAGGTTTGCTATTAGTTATTTTGATATTTTTGTGATAATCACACAATTCCAATCTGTGTAGTGGTACTGTTTTGTCTTTCTGTAGTCCAGTTTATTTTTCCATGGCATGGACACACTCACATAGGTACTGGTACTGTGGTAGGCTTCAGTCAGTGCACCAGGTGCATCCATGGAAATGGTGTGAGTGAGATTCAATGAGCCCTATACACCAAAACAAAATCCTTCAGGCATTCAAGAAGGTGTAGAAACATCATTATCACAGCCTGAACATGGTTTTCCAGAAAAACCATCTTTTATGAGGTTCTGATTTTCAAAGCATATTTACAAAACAAGCTGAAGAGGAAACCTGCAAACAAAAAGTATTTCCATTCTAGGAAATACTAAAAAGCAGGGACCATGTAATTTTGTAATTTTCATTCCCTTTCTGTTAGCTTTTCACTTGTGTCCAGCTATCTCTGTTTGTCTCATTGCTTCCCATGGGAGTGAGTGACTCTGGCATGGCTCCCTGTGCTGTGCCCATTTGCTGCTCCAGAGGTGCTAATTATCCTTTCCTCTCATAATGTCTAATTGATCATATAATAACTTCAACCCAGACCACAGCTCTCCAACATGCTTTTGCTGCAGATCGAAACCTCTGTTTCAGACCTAAAGAATGGCTGCTTTGCTTGTGTATTTTCCCCCCAACTCTAATAGTTGGTGTCATAAAAGATATTACTTCTCTCCATAAACCTTGACTGTCTAGCCTGCATTTGTGTTCCTTGGGGGCAGCAAGCACGAAAACAACCTCTTCAAGCCTGGAGTTTCCTTATAGCAAAAAATTGTAGCTATTGAATTATAGTTTTAAAAATTAAACTACTTCCTTGACCCCATTCCATTGAATTTGAACATGCATTGGTCTTAAGAATGAAACAGAAGGATTGCCAAGATTTTCCAGCCTGATGCTGGTCTGAGTGATCCAGAAGTCCCATCAGGGAAGTTCTTGAACACCTTGGCCATATTTTTAGTGGGCTGTGAGGAACAGAAAAGTCCTTTTCAGATATGGGGACCCCAACTCCAGCTGGGGCAGGAGTCCCACTGTGACAGTGCCAGCAGTGTCCCAGAGAGCTCAAAAGGCATGCAGGGTGGGTGGGGACAATCTGTGCAGTGCTGGTGCCCAGCTCTTACCCTGATGTGTCACCTGCAGGGAGATGGGAGCAGAGAGGAGTAGAGCTGGGCCATGGCCATGGCCGTCCCCAAGATCATCAGTTATGAGAATTGTGCTTTGCCTTTATAGACATGTTTTTGCATTTGGATGTAGTGTGGGGCACAGACCACCCCCTGCATTTCTATTCACGGGCATGATTTGCTCGTGGGAAGTTGACTGTGGTATCCTTTGCACAGCTCTGAGCCTTTGGGTGGAAATATCTGGAAGAGTGGGTTTCCCCTTACTGTTCTCTAGGCTATTCTAGCTAGTCAGCCTTGCCAGGTGAAAAATCCCTAAGCTGTTTCTTAAACCAGACAATAAAATATGATGCAGCAAATTAAGAGTGGGTCTGAGCCCATGCTAGAGCAACCTTCTGGGTCATTCAGAGCAGTCAGACTTTAACCTACTGAAACTGGTAGCTTGGAATGAGCTCAATCCATCCGTATTTTTTTGAAAGTGACTTTATCAATTGGTTGCCTTTAACTTCTGACAAGAGACATTGATGTAAGAGATTGGTAAAGTTTATGACTCATGAAGGTATTTGCTTCACTTACTTGTAATTTCTAGTGCAAATGTGTAGTTCGCTTGTACTCAACTGAGAAAGAAATGGCAGTGTACAAAGTAAGTAGAGCAGATTAATTAAATTGGCTGTTCTTGTTAACTCTTTCTGCTACTATAAAAGCTAGAAAAATTTTCTAAGATTAAAAGGTGACAAGATAATGAATTGTGATTTCTTATTGCTGTAATACGTTATGGGATAGTCTGAATTGATACTTAATTCAAAACATAATTAAACATTTATATAAATAATGGTTCGCTATGTTAAGAAGCATTAAAATGTGGTTATAAACACTCTTTAAGTAACTGGCCAGCCACACGACATTGTTTTGACTGTTACTCTTCATTAGACAGTTTTCTTGGTGAGTTTTCTAGCAGTATGGTTGGAGTGTAGTGGTGTCTGATAGGAGCTGGTGAGCAGAGAGCCCCAAGCCATGCAGCACCGTCCCCACCTGCCTGTGCAAGAGGCAATCCTGACACCTAGCTCTGCTCATGCTGCTTCACATCTCCCCATATTGGTGGCTGTTGTGTAAAATTACTGAGTATGTTCCTAATTCCCCAAATTTGCTGATTCTTGCTTTTCACAGAAATGCTTCTTGTCACTAAAAGCTGATGAGGAAGGATGATTTAAGGCACTGGGGAAACCTTGTCCTCACTCCTAGCTGCACTGCGAATGCTTGGCTTCCAGCTCATGCTGGTCCCACTGAACAGCAGGGTGAAACACAGGTATGGAGGGACTGAACTTCACACATATTGATACTGGGGAAATGGACAAAAGTGTAAAATAAATGTCATTGGTACAAGATGACTTCCTTGCTTTGAGCTGGGAAGTTTTGCTATCTCAGCCCATTGCTATGGAGCCCTGAGCTATTTAGTGTTTGAGGGTTTCCTCTGGGCTACCAGTCATCTGTGGGTCAGTACTAAAAGTTAGTGTTTTCTAGGCTTTTTTCTCGTTCCAGGGTCTGCACAGCAGCTCCCTGCCCCAGTTCCTGCACTGCTGGGGCCATAGGGATTGAGCAGTGCTGGGTCTGGGTGCAGCTGGCAGGGAGGCACGGTCCCAGCCTGGCTGGGCTGGGATGCAGAGCCTTGCATCAGGTGTGCTCTGGTTTTACTGGGCTGCTGCAGTTTCCATTGCTGCTCTTAGCCAGCCTGCTCTCCTTGCTGAGCCTGCCACCCCGCCCCTGCCCGCCCAGGGGCGGTAACGAGGCCCTGGTTCCCTCATTGCTTTGCTGATGGCTTTGCTTCCTTGCACAGTATGTTAGGAAGAAGTGTAGGATGTGTTGGAAAGCTCAGAAATCAGGGTTTTTTTAAACACAACTGTTCTGCCATTGCCCAAGTAGTGGCCAATGTAGTGCAGAAGCGCAGACGTGTGCTTCTGGGGCATAAAGACTTTTTCTTGTCTGCTTGGGGTCTGGCCTGACAGTGTGAAGCACAGGAAGGCTCTGCAGTGAGGAAAAATCTTATCATGACAGAGGGCCCAGGAAGGAAGCCCTGCTGTGGGGTCAGAGTGGTGTAAGAGCTGTGCCTGGCAGATGGCGGTCACCGGTAGGGACGGCCACAGAGCCAGGGGGCCGTCAGGTGTGGAGCTGGAATGGCAACTGCAATCACTACATCACAGCACCAGCCAAGGAAAGCCAGTGTTGGAGTGGCCATGGGCAAGCAGCAGGGCTGAAACAAAGGGAGGAGCGAGAGGCGCTGAGCAGGAGGCAGCAGCAGAGAGCAGCATGGAGCCGCGCTGCCGGGCCCTGGGCCTGATGCAGGGCCAGCCCTGCTTGGCAAGGCAATTCCAGCGTGGCTGGTCTGTGTGGGGAGCTCTGCTGAATGCATGGGCACGTTTTGTCTCTTGGCAGTGTTAGTGGGGACCCTCGGTTGGCTTGGCTCGTGCAAGGGGGCGTCCCAGCCCTGTGACAAACACTGCACCATGCACTCGCCGCGCCAGCGAGGGCAGCCATGGCTGCCTTACCCCTCTGAGGGCTGCCTGCTCTTAGGTGGCCGCACTGCTGATCTGCTTTGCTGGGTTTTAACCTAACAGAAGGAAAGCCTTCAAATGCTGCTAAAAGGAATAAAATTATAGTTGTGCTTTAGGGAGCAAAAATGATCTCTTTTGGCTGTTGTGCTGTTATTGCAAATTGTGTGTGTGTGATTTATCCTAATTAAAAAAAATATGACAGACATAAGCCACAGAAATGTCTGTAAATGACACAATCTGGTCCTGTCTTTGTTTATCACTATCATAATGCATTGCTGGCCCCCTAAAATTATTAGCCTTTGTGACTTGCTAATAGCCACGGACTCTGTCTTGTGAAATGGAATGGTGTGCAATAGTAAAGGAGAATGTGAGCTTTTCAGTGTGGGATCAACATTTCACTTGGTTATGCTAGATCCTACTTTATTGCTTTTAAAAAAGCATTTATTTATTTTCTGTCTGTTTGTTTAGTGGGCAGAATTTTTCAAGCTTGTAGTTTAAATACAGAAATCTGGAGGGGGGGTTCAGAATTTTTCCTTTATTGGAGGAAATTAAATGGTTCTCCATTACATAAGACTGCTCTATCAAATTAATACCAGGCATTTCCCCCTGTGTGTTGAGTGAGTTTTCAGATCAAACCATACCTCTGAAGGCATATACACTGCTGCATTAAAGGAAGATGCTGTGATATTCTGTATCAAAAAGGTTAAACTCATCGGATTCTATGTAAACACTCATTTTACCCCAGCTAACCTGTAAAGATTTCATTTTGCTTCATTTATCTTCTCCCTTACTCTATGCTAAACCATTCCCAGCTTCGAGGAAAGAATCATGTCTCCATTCATTTCCTATCTTGCTGAATTGCCTTCGCATTTCCTATCATCTGCACATAATCCTATTCTCTCCATTATTGTCTTAATACCAAGTACAGCACAAGATAATGGATAGGCACTGTAATAACAGTGTGGCCTGTAGGAGCCCCTCGAGGGAAATATCTTTGACGCTGGTAGAATATTAATGCATCCCAGGTCCCTGATCTTCCTCTTTCACTTCATCTCCTGTTTTCTAAACTACATAATGACTTTCATATACATGACAAAAGCATTAGAACAGAAAAAGACCCATTGATGAGCAGCAGGGCTGTGTGATATTAAGAAGCACTATTCTCAGTTCTTTGTACAGTTTTTGACCACCATCAGAGACAGTGTGTGCAGGTAATTTCTGATTTGAATAGATACAGGCATAAAGAAGCATTATTGTACTCTGTTAATCCAAATGCCCATCACAGGCACTGCGTGAAAATAAATTAAAATGTAATTCTTCAATAATGCATCTGTCTACAGGATGATTTTCAGCAGATTAAAAACAAACAACTTGATATCACTTAGGCTATTGGATTGTTTCTGAGAAGCTTAATCATCAGCAGATTATGAATGGAACAGTAAATCAAAGCAGGGTATGTTAAACAATGTAGATTGTGTTGTAGTGGCAATTTACTGTACATAATTTTTTAATAAAAGGGAAAAATTGATTTTTGTGAGTGTAAACATTGAATCCTATGAGAATTTAGCTGCTGTTATTGGAAAGGGGAATGTAAAAAATGCTATTCTTGTCATGTAGGAGCAATAACCTTTCATTCCTCCTACAAAAAACCAGAAGTTTGCTCCCTTTAGGGCTGCCTTTAAGCATAACTTCTTTTCTCATTTTTATTTCCTTTTGTGACATGCTCTGTATTTTGCTATAATATTTTGAAAATATGATATGTATTTCTGATTCACACTTCACCCCACCCATGGGGTGTGCACCCTGGTGAAGTGAGGGAAACACCTAAACTTTCCTTATGCCCGGAAGGAGCTCTCCAATTGCACACTGTGAATTTGCTTTTGCTTTTAAATGGAGATCTGCCAGCAGACATCCCTTGCTGCTTGTCCTCAAGGTCTGGCTATCACTGCTCCTGGTGTTGGGTTTCAGGTGAAACCTCAGGCTGGGGGCTCTGCAGCAGCCCTATCTCCCCCTGCCTGCTGCCAGTTGCTGTAGGAGCAGAGCAGCTCCTGACCATCAATCATTGCCGATAATATCTGAGGAGAAAGGGAGAAATTATTTCAAATCAAGGGAACTGAGTTAGGAGCAGGAGCCAAGCAGCAGTCTGGTACTGGCAGCATGCTGGAGAGGAGAAACACTGAAGTCTGGAGGAATCAAGGATGAGAGCTAGTCCTGATGGAATGTCATCTTGAGATTAAAATATTGCAAAAGTACTTGAAAATTAGTTATATATTAGATGAAAGATTAGGAAAATTTGCACAAAATGCAGGTACCCTGTGCTTTAAGAAAGTGGCTGTTTTCCCTTGTTAACTGCTAAGTAAATGCTAAGAAGCATCTTCTAACTTCAGTGCTCAATCCTGACCCAGCTTTGCAAGGGGCTCTGGGGAGTCCAAGGAAATGTCAGGGTGAGTGACTGAAGCCATACTAAAAGAAATCTCTCCCAAGAGTAAAAGAGGAGACAGCCTGTCTATTCCTGGGCCTACTGTTGTTTTATGCCCTAATTTTATTTTCAGCTAATTCATTTGATTGATTTCACTGCTTTTAATGTTATTTCTTCTGTTTTGAACTCATGTGCACTGTGAAATAGTCTAATACTGAAATATGCTGCTTCTGCATTTTAAACTGTGCTCAGCAGGGTGGAAAAATGCACATGGATCTTAAAGACATTGTACTGTATATCAGAAACCTGAAGCTGTCCTTTTGGAACCTGGTAAAAACTACGTTATCGAGCTCTGTTACTATCATTAAAAATGCAATGCCTTTTCTTTCACATGTTTACTTGCCAAGAGAAAAAATGACATCCTGCATGACACTGGTAGTGTGGTATTCCAGTTTATGAGACTGTAAACAAGAAGAGGTGAGAAAGAACTCAGTTTCTGTTAGTATTCACTTAAAAATTGTTATAATCTAAATGTAAGTCCAAAACCAAAATATTAGGTTGTTTCCTTTTGTCTTGAAAATTAGTCTGGTGAATGACTTTTGTTACTCTTGTTGTTGTCCTAAAATGAGGAAAGTAATTTAGGATCATACTGTAAAAACAGTACCTCTCAAAGTGTTTTGCAGCCTTGTTGCCAGCATTTGGGGGACCAGAATTTGGGGCACCCTTGTACAACCACTCTCTGGAGGCTTTGAGTGGGTCCTTATTAGCCTGATAAACCAAAGTCTGTTTTATGTGCAGAGACCCTTTATAGCTTTCCTTGTATTTATTGACTTCACTGTCTCTGTCACACTTTTGTGATGTTTAGTGTAATATAATAAAGAAGAAGTTATTACTTACATCATGAATACAGGCAAGTCAATGACCCCTAGCAAAGGCTGGAGACCTGATGTTTTTGGTTTTGCATAGACCTAGATCAGGAGACAAGCAGGTTTACATTTTCAGGGACACAAAAAAAACAAACTGAGAAAAAATAATGGCTTGTTGGTTTTGATTTTGGTTTGGCTTCTTTTATCCCATCAGTCTTGGAAACCCAAGGACATCATGGTCTCAGGCTGTAAGAGCTGTAAAGAGCTGGATCTTGTACCTTGGATTGACTTTAAGTGAAGAAAGACTTTGATGGTTCTGATTATTCTGTATGAAGGATAAAAATTGATGTATTTGTTTTCAGCCTTGGTTGTAGGTGAAACCAGGACAGGCAGGACAGGAGTCTGCAACAGCCAAGAATTTGTCTGGGTTATGAGAACCGTTTCAGAGTGAGTAAATGGGTCTTCCCTGGGACTTAGAGTTGGGTGGTTGTGACTCCAAAGATGGTTGAATTCTGTTTAAAGAATTTACTTGGCTCTTGTTGGTTCTGACTTACTAAATGCTACTAATTATGGCAGGGTTTTTTTCCTTACAATCACCTTCAGGTTTTGATCAAGGAAAAATGATCCTTTGTAGGGCTGAAGTACAACTTTGGTGTCTTTCATGTACTAGCTGCATCTCATGACCTCTGGCATATGGCAAAATTATCTTTTAAATTGGCTCCGAACAATTAAGTGTAATTTTGTAATTCAGAAACAGTTTTATTAAACAAGAGAAACTGTGTTTATGATCCATTTTTTACTTATTTTTTTAATATTCAAAATTATGAAGCTGAAATTTGCAGTTTTATTTAACTATTATGTCTTGGTTTACAGCTTGTTATGCCTCTTCTTTTAAAATGTATATTACTAGCAAGAAATCTAAATAAATTATCATAAACCTTTTTCTCAATTCTCTCTATATATTTCTACTCTTAGAGAAAAAGATTCCCTCCATTAGAGTGTCTTTGATAGCATCATTTTTCATATCTTAAGAGGTACTGCATGTGTTGTGTAAAATACGCTTGAAAGGATTTTTTTTGACTGATAGTAGTTTATGTTGTTTCTAATCTTAATCTAGGCATCACTAATTTTGTGTTTGCAAGTAAACACGATAATGAATGAGAATCCTCCTAGCATTGTAATTGATGTTGCTCTTTTGTATCCTCGGTTTCAAATCTGTGTGCAATTGTCAGTGCCCTATAGAAATGTTAATTATCCTGAGTAATCCTGTTTGCCTTCATCAGGCTGGAGCAGTCCTAAACAGTAAGAAGGAGGCATCCAAGATTGAAAGAAATACAGCATTAAAATGATGCAAAATACCACACTGGTACAGTTGTAGCCAAGATAGGGAATGGTATAGGACTGAGGAGAGGAGCATAGGCTATAAAAATGGCATGGGATGTGTTTGGTAGAAATGAAGGAGATTACCTAAAAACCAGTAATTTGAAGCCAGCTATAAAATGGAAAGCTGAGACCACGGAATAACGTCTTCTTCCCACCCAGGCACTTGAGGGGAATAATTTTCTGTTCCTCCCCATGTGCACAGGCACTTTCTGGTGGTGTAGAAAGGAAGGAAGATGACAGACCATGCTTTTGGCAGGATGGCTCCTGGAGCGCTGTGCGTGCTGGTGGGCACTGAGCTGGTGGCAGCACGGATGGGAGGGTGCAGCTGCTGCTCTGCAGGGCTGGGGAACTGCATGGGCTCTGCTGGTGCTCTGCAGAGAGCTGCCTTTGATGCCAGCTGCGTTTCTGCTTGACTAGGCAGCTTCCTTGGGCTTTTGAAGTAGAGGGAGAAGGTGCTGCAGCATCTCCCGTGGCATTTGTCCATAGCAGTCAGACTTCTTTTAGAGATGGTGCTTGCTGCTAAGAGTAAGGCGGCTGCAGTGCAGCTGAGTCAGTACATTCAGACAGTTAATCTGGAATGTGTTGGTGCACCAGGCTCTGCTACCTGTAGGACACGTGAGCGTGTGTTGGTGAGCCAGGTATGCAGTTAAGTTCTTATTAAAATGTCAGTTCACAGTCAAATTGCAAGTTTAGAAGTCAGTGTGAAAAAATTAACCTTGTCATAGCAGCAAAAAAATCATACTCATGTATTTGCAGAGTGGTGGGTGTGCTAGAAAGCCTATTATCTCAATTATGCAGTCCTCTGAGGCTCCTTGGTGTGGAGGGGGCACTCAGTGGATTCTGAGAAAAATAAACTCTGAATGTTGTAATCATCTGAAATCATACAGAACAGGATGTGCTTACTTGAACTTTGAATCAACATTTGTGAAACTTTGAACCAGTGTGTTCATGATAACATGGACAGCAGACCTCGTGTTGTACTGAGAAAAGAAAAATTACTGCTATAGAGAACAAAAATGGCTCTGGCTTGCTTATACTTTTTAATGTAATTTTTTTGGCTAGTTGATACATTGTTGGAATGTCATATTCAGATTTGGACTGCAAAGGCATGGATTTTTGTGGGAAGACCTTATGTAATTAAATTTAGAAATCTGTTAAATAATTTGTGATACTTAATGATTACTTTGAGGATTATGAGGCATGCTTAACAAGTACTATTTTCCCTCTTTGTTATTGAACCTAGGTTGCACAGTTTTGTTTCTTTAGGTTGCAACCATTTTGCTGTGGTGTCTTCTGTAATCATCCATTTTTCTTTCTGGAGACAGTGTCTTGGATAGCAAAGTGGAGGCAGAGCCATTTCTGGTGAATTCAAGCAAAGTGGAACTGTGCTGTGCTGGGCACATTTCTAGAACTTCAGCAGGTACCTGCCATTAGCAGGGCCTCTGCCTCAGTGTGCTTATTTCTGGTGTTGCTCTCTCAGCATTGTTTCTTCAGAAATGTGGGATTACTGTAAATTGCCTGTCAGACACTGATGAAGGAACATTATTTACTGTGGTGCCTTCTAATTTCAAAACTGGAATACTGTAATTTTTTTCCTTAATGGACTTCCAGGCTCTACTGTGTGGAGATTAAAGGGAATTTTAAAAATTTACCAAGAAATCTTTCATGGGCACCAAATTTTGTACTCACATTAAACCAACTTCCCGTACTCCCTCCTCCTATAGTTCCATTTTTTTTTGGAACACAATTGATCTCATTAAAAGGCATTAACATGTTTTTAATCTCATCATCAAATTAATCCTGTTGATATTGTTTGTATCTTCGTAATGCAATACAGAAAAAACCCCCTATAATTTGGCCTTTTCAGATTTTCAGTGCAGCTAAACTGACATGCTGAATTGTACCAACCCTCAGGCTGTCAAGAGATGCCCTGAAAAAGCTCTTAGCCCTGATTATCCATTGGAACAATGGCTGTGTCTCTAATTTTAGACAGCTGCAAGCGGGGTGACTCTGTGAAGAAGCAGGACATTTTGTGCTGCATTCTCTTCTCGGGAACACGAACTCTTCTCTGCTTGCTTAAAGCCCTGCTGTTTACAAGCCCGGGATCTTCTTGTAAACATGTGCTGGTGCACCGTGAAGGCTCCAGCCTGTAGCACTGTCCTATTCACAGGGAGCAGCCCCAGATCCCTGCCTCTCTCAGCACTCAGTGCCCTGCTGTTCGCACCTCTGAAATTCTTTTATGTAAAAGCTGCGGTGTCTGACTGAAGTCATGTTCTGCTGCCCTCTTGCAGAGAATGCTTCATGCGAGCGTCTACGTTTTTCCTGGGTAACATTATCTTTTCTCAGAAATTCAGAATATAAATATTTGCTTAGACCACGCTTCCTAAATCAATGACGCCTTGTTGATGGGAGTTAAGTTTTCATAAAAATACCATTGTCAGGCAAGAATTTGTGCAGCAGCTACTAACTAGATGGGGGGAAATTGAAACTGTGAATAATTTTTATCTACATATCCCTGATGACTGAATTGCACACCTGTAACTGAGGACACTTCTTGTAACACTGCTTTTAAGTGGGAAAGTAACTGAATATAGAAAAAAATAAAAATCCCCAAACCCTATAATCATAAAAGAAACTGAGTATAGATTTGGAAAAGGGGATATGTAAAATACCTAGTTAAAAAAAAAAAAGAAAAATCCTGTGTAGAAGTTTCAAAACTCAGATGAGCATTGTGTGTGGAGATAAATCATTCCCAGAGGCAAATGCTGCAAGAAAATTATTCTTGTCATTTTCTATTCACTTCCACTACCTTGATTTTAAAATCGGCTCTTCTAAAATATGTACATTTCAACTGTATCTGCAGTGTGCTGCTGTGTTGCATCGCACTGGGGCAGGCTGGGCTCCACTCTCTTCTAGGTGGGAGACGTGCCATTCCTGGCACTGTTTTAAATTGCTCTGTCCACCTAATGGAAGTGATGACTGAGAGTAGATGTTGTTCCTGTTTCTTAGCGACCCAGTCATTGTCTTCTGTTGTGATTCTCTAATTTCTAGAGTGTATTTTGGGCATTGCTGTTACACAGCCATCTGGTAGCTCTTGAATTTATGGAATCTGCCAGGGGGACATGTGCTGACATTCAAAAAGAGAGTAAAAGACTGTTAACCAAAATATTCTCCCCTTTGTTTAATAGTTAATAGTTGGCTTGTACTTGTCACACCAGAAAATTCTTCTTTAGAAATTAAAAATCAAATTAAAAAGATGTCATAAAACCTTCTGTAATTCATCAAGCTGTCCTCCAACTGCTGGTTGACCTGCTTTCATATGGATATTCTTACCATTACACACAAAGTAGTCTTTGTGTGTAGTAAAACCTCTGTGGAATTGGTGCAGCAAACCCTTGAAAAGTGCAGAAGCAAAGCTACCTGTATTACCTACTTGCCTTCCTGTGTGAAGGTTTTAAAGACATTCCATGAGGGTTTCCATTAGATGGAGCTCTACAGTTGGTGCTTCCAGCCCCTGCCAGGATGCAGCATCTCCCCACATGTAGCTGCCGTGGCAGGTCTTTTCTCCCCTGTTGACAGTAGCCCTGAGTCCACCACAAAAGATTTACTTTTTGTATTTTGTTAGCAAAGAATGAGTTTTTTTGTACCATGCAGAAGGCACTAAAATAAACTATTTTGCCCAATTGCACCTATGCATTATTTAATTTTCTACTTCTCATTAGTGCTGTAGTGAGCAAAACCTGCATTTCCATATAGAAAGCCTCTAAAGCCAAACCCTTTGCACCAACACCAAAATTAATTTGTCTGAGTTCTGTGGAACTCAGAGCTGTGGAATATTAGTTCTCTGAAACTAATGGAAGTATGAGGAGAGCCTTCCCCCTGGCAATCTTTTCTTTTGCTATCTCTTATGGATACTAGAAACAATTATGAAATCTTTCAGTGCTAAATTATTTTCCAGATGCAAGTTGGTTATTTGCACTTTCATGTAATTCCTAGAGCAGAAGTTCTGAACTTTTACAGGTTAAATTACCATACTAATGCTAACTACAATGTATATCAAACTTTTATTAGATAGAGGTACTATTCAGGATTGTCTGTGGTAACCTGCATGTATATGTATACTGCAGAAACTACAGTGATTCTAATGCTACTGAGGATTTAATATCAACTCTAAATCATTGGACATAATTATATGATCTTATTGTTAATTCTTTCCTTCTTTCCTTGTTCTTGCCAGCAGAAAGACACTTGGCTAAAATCAACTGTAGTCTAAAGGGTACCTGGGAGGCAGCAGGACAATAGCACATGTGAAGCCATTTCCCTTTCAGAAAGGATGTAAAACCTCTGGGTAAGCAAGAGCTTGCCTATGATGTGACCATGCTAATTTGTGGTTGATGGCTGAAGCAAATAACAGCTTTCTGATGGAAATAGCAATCAACAAATCCCTGCTGGGCACATGGTTGAGGTGCATTTTCCCACCCTGTGCTTGCAGCAGAGTGCAGCGCACTGAAGCCGCACTTACAGCATCAGTGGTGGGAATGCAGTGATTTGAATGGTCTGGAGCAAGAGACTCTTCCTGCTGCTTCTGTGGCAGCGTGCCCAGTGGCTGAAATGCTGCACCCTTGAGCTGCTGCACTTACTGACTGTAGGGAAACAAGGGGGGGTTCCCAAAAGGAATTACCCTTCTCCATGATTTTGTGCACTGCAGCGAGGCTCAGTGCGGCACATCCAGGTTGGGATGGGATGTACAACACAGGACATCACTTGATACAGAGCTGCACAGACAGTGCAAACCACTGGCTGCTGAGATAACCTGTCTGCTGAAGATGCTGCTGTCATTTCATGATGTTGTTGAGAGCATAGAAAATAATACTTAAGAAGTGCTTAAAGTAGACAGCATGCAAGTGAATTGTAATGCATTGAGGGGAAAATGTGATAAACTACTCAGCCTTTGACAGTACTCTGTGACACCTCAATTTTTGGAGAAAATTATAAGCTTCTGATAAAATAATAAGAAAAGAAAGAAGGAAACAGAAGTCTATCTTTCATCTGTTTCCATCTCTCTAGTTCACAGGAGTGAATACTGCTATAGTAACAAGAAGCGGAGGGTAAAGGGAGATTGAGATGGGAGGGATTGTGATTATACCAGGAAAGGGGGATATAATCAAGTAACACAATCAAGAAACACAATCAAGATTAAAGAAGAAAAACTTTAATATGCTGCAAAACAAGAGAAGAATAAAAAACTGTTGGCCTATAGTATTCCTCCTGTAAATACATAAACACACTATAAAAAAAAAGATACATATATATTTATATATTAGTCTTTCCAGTGGGGCTGCAGTGAAACTTTTGCTAAGGGATGAGCTGACAGAATAATAATGAACAATGTTGCTATAAATTCTCCTAAAACAAAAGGGGAATGTCACTAGCACGACATTCTAAGGATGTTTAGAGCAGAACTCATTTTAGAACCATCTTTGCAGGTTAACATGAGCATGTTGAAGGCAAAATAGGCAGAAATGGTGTAGTGGTTAGATGTGAACTACCACCAGTATTGAAGTTAAAAGCTAGCAGAAGTACCAGGGTAAGTAGAGGACCATTAACTTTCAGCTCACTCATTTCCAGCCTTTGAAAGGAAGGTGAAAAGGCAGGAGGAGAAAGCAGTACTACAGAATACAGCAGAAAAAAATAACTTGATTAAAATTATACCAGATCGTAGAACTGGAAAGACTAAAGGACCTATTCCTAATCAATAGCACCTCTGAGATAAAACAGTGGAAAAGACAGAGAAATTATTCATCATCTGAGATGAGACAAGAATGAGAGAAAATACAGGAAATTATTAGGATAAATATTAAGCCAAGTCCTCAGTGGTATGGTTTGCCCATGAAATTGTGTCTGTGCTCTGTGATGTGCCATGTTTCAGCAGAATGCAAAATTCACTCTTGAATGCATTTTGAAAAAGGATCTTGTCATAGCAATACACTGGGGTTCTCCATCATCCTGTGCTTAAACTTTGCTCAAAGCCAGAATATGCAGGATAACCTTTCTCCTTACAGGGTAGGGCCAAAAGCTTTCCAGCAAAAAGAGTAGGATAATTTTTGGGAGATGCAATTGAATATGCCATGCTAAATACAACTGCAGTTTGACACAAAATTTGGGAACACTTCTGCTGTTAGAAGCTTTGTGAAGAGGGGGGTGTACCTGGTGGAAGCTGTGAGATTCCTACTGAAATACATTGGAAAGCCACAGTGCTGTGTTAGACAAAAAGGTTAGGTGTGACCTGGAATTTTCAGGCTTAAAAAATAGACAAAATTAAAAAAGAAAAATATAATTTCAGTGTCTTCAATGAAAACCTTTCCTGTGCTCAGACCATTCAATCTGTTTCATCCATATAATGAATCAGTGCACATGGTATACAGAATGGAAGAGTAACAAAATTTCACTAATATCAGCAGATGTTAACCTGTATCACAGCACTTTCTGTAGCCTGATGTAATGCTGTGTGTTTAGGGTCCAGGGGCAGTGACCTGTCCAGGAGGAATTGCTCCTTTTTCCATAATGATGACAGTGAAGAAGTAGGGAAAATACTGGGGAGTTAGTAGGGATATTTTGTGTTCCTCTCTTATATATTGCCTATTGGGGATGGAAATTCTCATGCCACAATTTTGTGGTGGTTGTGTGGAAGAAAGCAGGTAGGTGTGAGGGGGGTGGCTGCTGTGCAGGAGGCTTTCACTCCACAGAGTGTCAGCCTGTCAGTGCCTTCGTGGGAGCTCTGCTTTATGTTGCTTTATGTAGAGAGCTGCCAGGAGAGGGGGGGAAATGGGGAAAAAGGAAGTTTGGTTAATAAAACAGACTTGTCCCTTGAGTGAGAAGCATGGGTGATGTATCAGTGCCTGTACCAGGCTGCAGAGCTGTACATCCTCAATTGCGTATTAAAGACTAAGAAAAGACTCCAAAAACCTAAACTGCCAGTCTTCTGCATGTATTTCTGTGAGCCTGGGTTTGTGCCATGGGTTCAGGTTATGCTTTTTCTTGTTTATACAACCACAGGCTTCTTGGAGCATCTGCCTTTTGCTCACACCATGATTAAATTGTACAGGGGGAACATGTGATTAAATTGTACAGGGGGAACATGTGTTTCTCAAATCTCTCTGCAGCTCTTTGGATATGACTGTTTTAAGTTTGACAAGAGGAGGCAAGGGTGCACATGAAAGTGTGCCATTCTGAGTTCGTTCTTTTTGGTGCTTTCATATTGCAAAGATCAATAATTTACCTCCTGTCAAGTGAAACCAGGAGATTAGTTGCATTAATTTTTGAATGCTTTCTTAGTGCGTGTAAATTGATCTTACCTTGCTGAAGTCATGTTTGCAGCCTTACAGTACTG
Source organism: Ammospiza nelsoni (assembly GCF_027579445.1). NCBI lineage: Eukaryota > Metazoa > Chordata > Aves > Passeriformes > Passerellidae > Ammospiza > Ammospiza nelsoni. The sequence goes on along the minus strand of NC_080641.1, from coordinate 18,960,443 downwards.
TGGTGGCAGGGGAGCTACACTGAGCTGTACTGGCTGAATGTACAGCTTAAAAAGCACAATATGTGAATAAACATAGCTGTTGTAACAGGAGGCAGGGAATCGTCAACAAACTTGTGGTTTGATGGGGCTGGGCACTGTTTTGGTTTAGGCTGCTTATCAGATTTTTCCTCCAAGGTAATGTTTCGTTGTTTGTTGTTTTCTTCTCAAGTACATCCTCTGCTCTTGGTTTAGCTCATCATCCATACATATGGCACAGAGCTTTAGGCTGATTTCCAGTGCTCTCAGAATGGCCAGTCAGCCCTTACCCAGCCTGTTGTGATTGCCAGTGTTTTGTGGGTATGACAGGGGTGCAGAAATTCTGTGCTAATATGGGGGGGTTATGTTTTCAGCTGAACTCTAAGAGAGTGGTGCTGTTCATCCTGAGCACCTTCGTGCTGATGTGCTCTGTGTCTCTGTGGGCACTCTGTGGCACTCTGTGGGTCTCACCCTCCTGCTCCTGCCTTGCTGCCCAACAGGAACATGACCTCCAGTGCCTGTGGCTCCTCCCAGCTCACCACATGGTTCTCTGCATGCAGGTTTGGGCTCATCCAGGGGTTCCTGGTGCTGAGGAGTGCTTGCTGTAGGAGGGGAGTGATGCCTGCCCAGCAGTGTCTGTGGCTGCAGCAGAGGTTCTTCACACCTTCACAAGAGGGGTTTTTGCTCCATTATCCTTCTGCAAATACCATGCCTGGTAGATATTACTGCGCCACCTAAAACATTCCTTACTTACATTATTCTGAAAAAATGCTGGTGCTAATCACCCACCAGCAGGCAGCAGTTCCCTCTGAGTTGAGAGGCATCAAACACCTGATGCAGCACTGCTCCCCTCCAGGAACTGCCCTTGGCCCATGGCACTGCTCTCTGTGCTGCCATGAACAGATGTAATTCTCTGATCACATCTCTCATTTGTGCATTGGTTTTGAGCTAATGATGTGTTTCTGTGTGCATACCTAGGGGAAAGAAAAAAAAGGTAATACTGGGACTCCTCCTTCATTTTGGACTGTATAGCTCAGACCTGCTGTGGAGGTACTGCACACAGCACTGCTGCTGTGCCTGGGTTTTTATGAAGTCATTGGAAAGATTTAATTAAAACTGTTTTCTAGATTTCATCTTCTGCAGGAATGGTCTTTTAAAGATTCTACCCGTGGGGTACTGTTTATCCAATTTAAGGTATTGAAATGCAGAATATTATTCTGGTGTATTTATTCTGTGGAAATCTAGACTTAATTTTTTTCCTAAACAGTTTGCCATTATGTGGAGGAGGCACAGTCCATGTTCTGCAACTGCTGTGAGAGGTGAGATTGAAATGAGTTTTATTTGTTGCTGCATTTTATCTAAAGCCTGCAGGTATCTTGGCCTCATTGTATCTAATACCATAAGTATTTATTGTTTTTCTATTAAAACATTTCCATAGATATCACTGTCACTTATATTGTTCTGTATTTAACTAAAAATATGTTTTCCTCCTTGAGATTTTCTCTAGTTCTGGTCACAGTACTTCTGCTCTGTTTGTCCCCACAAGCTATTCACTCAGTCTCTGATGCCTGCTGGCAGGGTTTGTTTAGGAATTGAATATTGTGATATGTTCACAATATATCACAATATTCAGTTGGGTGTTCCCACAAGTGCACCATGAAGGCATAGCTCTTGCACTGCCATTGCACCAGCACTCAGATTCCCCAAGTTTCTCAGCTGAAAATCCAATGTTTTGTTACCTGTGCTAGTGCTGTAATGAAAACACCCACTGCCCTCCTGGGCTGGAAATCCCATTTTCAGACTCAGTTGCCCACAGCTCTTTCCCCCACACATTATCCTGGTTTTGAAGCCTCCTCTGCTTCAGGGAATTTCTCACCACGTAGTCAATTGATGCTTCTTACTAAAAATTGAGCCACAGTAAATATCTGACATGATCAATTCTGTTCACCCACAAAATATGACTGGCCCTTTTCCTCAGATCCAAATCAATGCCTTCTCCTTTTAATTTGCTTTACTTTCTACCTCACACTTACTTATTTCTGCAGCCATATTCCTCAGTCATTCCCTAGCTCTAATCAGAGGAGTTGGTACCTCTCCTGTGCAGAATGCCTCCAAAGTCAGAAGTTTTTCTTTGGGTAAAATGCAGTCCTTATGTCTTTGCAGACCTTCTCCCATGCCGGAAGCTCTCCTCCCTCTCAGACACTTGTCCTGGTCCAGCTTGCTCCCATCTCCATGAGACTGTTCCTGCTCTTGCCTAGCCCCAGTCCTTGGTGGGGTCTGTCAGCCCTGCATCTTTCACCCTTCCAGGCAGGTGGACAGGTCCCAGGGGATGCAGCTGCAGGGCCATGACCAGCTCTGCCCACCCTGCTGGGGAATGACCAGAGAAACACCTGGTATGTATCTGGTTTTAAACTTGTATGCTTTTGATTTACATGCACAAAACCGTACCAGCTCCTACCACTACGGTATAATTTCCCTCTGTTAGTTTTCCTTTTCCTGCATGGTGCCAGTTCTCTATTGTTACTCATTTTATGTATCCTTTATCATATTTGTCAGTAAGTCTCCAGCAGACACAAAGCAGCAGGCTCTGTTTGCAGCAGTACAGCTACCAGAGCTTGGCAAAATAGCAGTGCAAAATCATTTGCATTAGAGCTAATAAAGACAGCTGGAATGGCCCCCAAAATATGTTCAATAAACCAATAAGAGTGACTGCTGTTTATACTCCTACTTTAGCAAAACTAACTGGTTTTCATTCAATGTTTATAGTACTGTAATTGTGTAGTGTAGTATTTTCCTGCAATTTAAAACTAATATAATGGTCAATGCCTGTCTTTAAATGCCGACAGTTTGCTAACAATTTCCGGTCTCATGCCTTGTGCATTTTATTTCCTCCATATGAGGGGAGGGTGAATGTCTCACCATGTGCTTTGCTGTAACTCCTGGTAAATGCTGTTTCTTTTATAGTGGCCATTATAGCTATCAGTTTGGGGAATAAAAGCATGTTGTGGTTTTTTTAACTCCAACTCCTGTATTCAAAATTATCCAGAAACCTTCGGAGGAGTAGAGAGATCATAATTTAGCAAAAGAAATATGTGAATTAACCAGTTAATGGCATTCTTTGAAATTCTAGATGCTAACATACTGCTGTAGCTTCCTTCTGCATTCCCCCTAGCAAGTTTAGCTTATCTATCCCATGGAAACGATTTATTTAAAATAGAAGTGTCAGACCTTGAGACAATATTATCCTACCAAATCTAAATGTCTTGGAAATACGTGCTTATTCTGAAACATGCACATATTGGCTTCCATAAAAGAACATGCCTTTTTTTTAGCTTGCTTGATGCATGCCAGCAGTTTTTTATAAAGAGGATAACAGATAGACATTCTTAATAATAATGACAAATAAATAGCATCCCTTTCTCACAATGCTTGACAATACAAGGATAATGTACAGGATTATATAGGCAAAAGTAAGAGGCAGAATTTTCCTTTACCCTCTGCCATACATGAAACAATAAATCAGTCCATACTAAGTTCATTTAGCCATATTTTACATCTTCTAGAACTGGAATTGTGTAGCCTACAAAACAATTTATATTTTATCTGTACCATCTAATTAATTAAATGGCCCCAGAGTACCAGACTCACAAATCTCGTTAATAGCTGAATACAGAAATAAAGACTGTTCAACCCTACTAGAATAATATTTGCATATCTCCACCTGCGATGGGTAATAAGTACCTGCCACAAATCAGAATTATGAATTTTGCACGCCTAACAAAACCGCAGGGGAAATTATACCTCAGACATTCCATAATAATTGCAGCTAAGCTGTTTAGTGCCATCCACTTATTCTGCCTGAAATGTTTAAAGCAGCAACAGTTGTAAATGAATTCAGGCACACATTCAAGAGAAAATGTTTTAAAAAGTTTTTCTGTCTTGCCATATGTAATTATCTTTATAGAAATGTTCATCTACAAGTTATAACATGCTCACATTTAAAATTGAAAATTAAAAAGTAAGCTACTCCAATTAAAGTACATTTTATAAGAGCATCCTTGTAAGTTTACTATGATTATACAGGAAACAGTTTGGGCCATGTTTATCCCATTGATCTCCCAGAATTGGTGATCTGTTCTATAAACAACTGCAGCAAGAGGTTTGATTTTTCAGTTCTTCTTTCCCCAATAACAAGTGATTCCTGGGGGAGGGTTAACAATTAAGGCTTGGACAGAAACATACTGCAATGTGAATAGTCTTTCATAGGCTGGGGAATTGGGACATTAAAGTAGGCAGAGTGAGTTTCCTCTGGTTTTATTTTCGTGACACAAGTGGCAACTTCATATGTAGTATCACTGGAGGAACAGTGAGATGCTGGTGGCCTCATCTTCTGGTTGAGAGGTAAAGGAATGATATTGCCTGACTTTATATAACAATAGGATTTGGAGAGAGCCCAAGAGTTCTTTAGAATTACAGGTTCTGCTCAGTCAACTGCATTAGGACAACTCTGGAAGCTGGTGCATGAACTGCTTGCTGTAGGAACAAAGGTTGGTCTGTGAGTGTGGTATGGACCAGCCACTGTGTGTGAATCTGCTGCTTGGGCACTGTGGGACAGCTCCCAATTATCAACAGATGCTAAGAGCACACAGTGCATGTTCCACCTCTTGGGAGAAGGCACAGAGACATGGGACAGCACCTGTCCCTGTGGGATCCCTGGTCCCAGCCTGCCCCTGCAGGAGCTGACAGGGGACACAGCTGTGCTACTGCAAACATGAGGCATTAGGCAGCAAACTGGTAGTGACAGCCCTGCTGCCTCTTGTGATATGTATGCATGAATTGTTATATTATAGACTTTAGAGAAGGCAACAGACCAATAAGAATAACTCCTCCTTCACTCTGGGTCCCACTGAACACTTGATGTTTTATGAAGAGCTAGGCTTCCCCTTTTTACAGCAGAGGTGAACAGAGCCAGAACTGCAATGTGAACTGTATTTGTGATCACTGAAATCAACTTATAATTTTAAAGCCAGTCTTCTGATTTTGGAGTATTTTCTCTTAGTAATGCATAGCACAAGCAAGCCTGCATATGTACATTTAGGCTGCAGGTGAGAGTACACTAGAGGGAAGTGAGAGGGGAACCCCATTTCCACCAGATGAGAAGGGCAGAGAGAGCCCAGAAGAAGGCATTTGGGAGGTGCAGATCAGGCTGTCCATGAGGAAACCATATCCTGGAAGGGGGCTAGCAGTTTGGGTAAGCATTCAAATGCATCCCTTTGTAGACAAGCAAACTCACATAAGGGTTAGGTTTATGTTATTTTAGCAGCAGTCACTGTGGCCTTACAACATGCAAATATAACCTCACTGTAATTCTTGCTGTCATTATAGAAGAGGAGCAGGAGAAGGCAGGAGAGGAGTGCTCCTGGAGAGGCAGCAGTGCCCTCTGCCAAGCCCTGCCAGTGACACACAGCCCCAAGGGAACAGGCCCTGGAGTACTGCAGCTCCTGAGCCTGGAAACTTCCACATCTGTATGCTGGAAGGGGAGCACTCATTTTGCCAGTGTTTTAGTAAAGGATTAAAAAATAATTAGAGTTTATATATGTTCAAAAGGAAGGGGCACGGTGGAGCAAGCCACAAGAAGATGATTAAGTCAGGTTGATTGGCTCTGCCTAGAATGACAGCAGTGAGTGTGAAGGTTTAGGAAAATAACTGATAGCCTATTACCATGATTAAATGCAGCTTAACACTTCTTTTTGTGTTTTAGAGGACCAACAGATGAGGTCCCTATGGATTTTTTTTCCTATTACGTAAAATGGCTACAGAAGCTGAACTATAATCCCTCGCTAGCTTACACATTAGCCCAGGGCAATAAAGATGTTTTTATTGCAGGCAAATTTCATGAAAAGTTGTTCAGTTTTATCTCTGAGTACTCTAATGTGCTGAAGGCATTTAAGTGTCCTGTTGGGACACTCTGTCCTGAAAAGCAGTTACTCTCAAAAGGACAGCAAGGTCATTGGAAAAGCTGTATTTTCTGCCAGGGGATCCTGCCCTTTCCCCTCAGTTGATCTGCCACTTTTTTGTCTTGGTTGTGAACAGAAGCCAAGCCAGACTGTCAGACTGCAATCCCTGCTTGCACTCTGATGGATGCAGATCCAGCACCAGACAGACATGCTTGAAAGGGAGGCCCTGGTCCTCTGGCTTGCTTCCTCCAGCTTTGCCAAGTCCTCCTTCCTCTCCTCCTGCCAGCAGTAAAGGATCCTGTGTCTCTGCAGCAAGGTTTCAAGTTTTCAGTTCACACCTGTTACCTGGGCTGTTCCCCAAAGCAGCAGGCTGGTTCCCTGCCATAAGTGGCCACTTCTCCTGTATTTTCCTAGAAGCGGTTAAAACCTGTAGCCCAATTCTCATCATCTTAACTTGATTTTTGACAGAACCCTTTTCTCTAACCTTGGCAAATGCAGCAGTAGTTCAACCACGCCTTCCCCAACAGCTCTTACTGTCCAGGCTGCCTCCCTCTGCCTGTCCCTCCTGGCTCATTCCCTTGATTTCACAGATAACATAACCCACTTGTCATCTTTCCCCCATCACTTGGTATCAGACTGCAACTGTCTCTTGGCTCTCACTGTCATTACAGGATGGTTACATTTTCATCAAGACCTTCATGCCTTTTCCTCTTATTCCTGCACTTTCTCTCCCTTCAGCTGGCAGTGGCACATCATAATTACCCATAATCCTGGCTTCTAGCTGTGATTCAGTGCTGCACGTTTGTTTCTGTGGTTTCTCTGTCTGGAGGACTGTTGGCAGTTCAGGGATCCCCTCTCCCTCTTGGGTGTTCCCCACTCCCCCACAGAGCCTCCATCTTTCTTTTGGATTTTCTTGTCCAGTTCCATTCTTATAGAAGCTCAGATACATGCAAAAGGTGTGAGGGTGTCCCCTCTCTAGAGCCAAAGACTTTATAATTGCTAGCAGCTAACAGCATCAGGAAGTGCTAATTTACTGCTACATCCATGCAGCAGTGTATGGTCTTAGCAGCAGTGCTGCTTGGGCTGAGTCCCCTTCCAGTTGTATTCATATCAGCTGGCCTCTATCTGGAAGGCAGATGAGGAGCTGGCATTAGTGGTTTCTTTCCATAAACTATTATGCAGAGAATAATCTCTGATTGATGAGGTCATGCCCCACTACCTTACAAAGAAACACATGTGTCTTTCCTAGGTTTAAACATAAGGCCATACTTGGCAATCAGTCAGCAGTTTCTCATTGATTGTGACTGGCAGGGATTTTTATTATGCTTATTTTTGATTTTGTTTCCTTCATTTATCTAAATCTAGGAAATATTTCTATTTAATCTTTCAATCTATAAAAAGTACAGATTTCATCTTATAAGATGCTTTAAGTATGTATAACAAAATGATGGTTTTCCCTTTACCTTGCACATTCCATTCATATTGTAATTTTTTGTTCGAGCTTAAGCAGTCCGTGTTTCATTAAAAAACCCCACACTATTCATATTTCTTTCATCCCTTATAAGATGTTAAAAGCAATGTTGCTTTGATGAAATTTGGCAGGTAAGAGGATCTAGTTGAATCATCTCAAACCCCTGGAGTTTTGGGCCTCCAGCTATTATAGTAGAGCAGCTATGAGTATTCAGAAATTGGTCCTTTGTTTGCACTGCATTTCCAAGCCATCTGTAGTGCACAAAAGCCACAGCTCTCTTTATAGTTCAGAATGAATATTTAAAAGTTCAGTTTTAGGTTTTATTTGTAGCACTTCACATCTTCCTATCCCATCCGTCTTGTGTCGCAGAACAGTGTCATTCTACTGTACTAGGCAATGGCAGTACTTGGTCTTAGAACCACAGGTAAATGGTGGCTCCTTTCCATTTGATATCAGAGTGTGTAGTATTTGCGATCAGGATCTACACTGAGCACATATGTGTTTATTTATTCCCATGCACTCAATTTTTATTTGATTATTAACAAGCAGCTGCAAATATCAGGTCATCCAGTCTGAAACTTTCCTGCATGTGCCTATAGAGTGGCAGAAAAACCAAGCAAGTGCATGAGTGCTGCTGGCCCCGGATGGTGCAGTCTGGCACCATGGCCAGCACCCACCCAGACTGGGGGAGCTGTCCTTGGACCCGTGTGCTGAACCTCCAGTTCTCCAGTGAGGCTGGGGAGTGACCGGTGCCCTTGGGAAATGGGAAGGCACGAGGATACCTCACAGTGAGAGGGAACTTGTGTCATCTGGTGTGGAGGAAGCTCTAGGGAGAGGGCTTGGAGCTGCTCACTTCAGATGGTGTCAGCATATGCATTTGTATATTTTCATATATATGTTCTCGTTGTAGTAATTCACCCTGTTAGAAGTCCATACTTTTAGAGTATTATCATCTAGTTGTATCAGGTTCAGTATTTAGTATCTAAACCTTAGCTACCTCTGACAACAATGTGCCATTTTTTTCTCTTCTATGTTTAACTAGATACCTGAAGTCACCTCTTTTGAGTCAGAGGTATGAAAAGAAAAGCAACCTATCTTACAGGAAAAAAAAATGAGATTCATCTGCCTCCCATTAAGTCATTCTTCAGTTTTGTTAAATTGATCATCCCTTGTTTTTATTTTGTGCCCTGTCCTGGGGATGGATGGCACATCCTGGTACGATGTTTGTTAGACTCTTGAGGTGCAAATGAATCATTGCCCTCAATGAAGTTCTTACTTTAATTTTTTTTCTAATATAGAAGTATATAGATTTATACATGTTTATATATGTATATCACCATCCCTTTCTAGAAAAAGGAGTGAAATATGTATGTTAACACATATCACTATGGAAAACTTTTCTATCTCAACAGGACCCTAAATATAGCAGACACATTGCAATTCACCATGAAAATTCACCTAAGAGTTATGTTGTCTTCATATGAAATAGAATTAAAGTGAATGAATGAAGACTGCAGTACCCTGAACTGAGGTCCTGGGATTAACTAAAGAGCAAGAGCTTGTAAAGCCAACAGTTGAGGTTCTTCAGTGTATATTATATATTGCCATCTCATCAGATAAACTTAAAAGGGTAAGAAGTATTCATGTTATTGTACTGTCATTATTTAATAAAATTAAAAATAATTGTTTTAGGACAAGCAATTCTGAAATATTTGATAGTAATTGAAAGTAGGCTGCATTCCCATGAAGATAAGGGTTGTTTTTGCAGTGGTGGGCCTTTTTCTAATGAAAGCCAGCTTCATCTTCTGGCTTTGCATTTCGTTACATGTTCCTGGTTTTTTTTGCTTAGGCTTTAAAGTAATGAACTTCTCTTTTCCACAGATCTCTGTCATCTTCTCCTAGTGCTCCCTGGAGAATAGATGGTCAAAAAGTGAACTGCTTTTCTGGTTGCATATCACATCCAATTCTTGAGTCTATGCACTGCCTACACAACCATTGCTGTTGCTTCAAACAAGCAGTCCTAAGTAAGTATGAGAATTTCACTTCAAATGTGTTTTGGTTATTTATTATTTGGGGAACTTTTGTCTGTTATCACTTCATGAGAGACTGAAAAACATAGACAAGTGAAATTGTATAATGCTCCCAAAGAACTTTTTACTGTGAGCAGCTCATCTCCCTTGGCTGCATGAGTGTCATGGGGATGAGCAGATGATGCCTGCTTAGAACTTCTTGTGGCTGGGAAAGAACTGTGCTAGAGGTAAGGAAGGCATGATAAAGGCATTTATTATACAGTGTCTATTGTGTCTGTCTATTGCACAAGAGCTCTGCCTTACTCTGCTTTTTTGTGGAAATGGGAAATAAGCTTTAATATTCAGATTGCAAAATATAAGCTATAAAGAATCTAAAGGAAAGGTGAAAAAAAAGAAAAATGTAGCTGTTTCATTTACTTTGGGAAATGAGTGGGGCAAAAGCAAGAATCTATGGGGGATGGGAATGAAAGCTCTTCTGGCTGGATAGCCTGAGTTAGTTTGTTAAGGACAAAACTTGCAGTGTTGTTTGTTAACATGAGCTGGCCACTGTTAGCTTGACATCAGGTTTTTGCAAAACTCTTCAAGGAAGGGCTTTCACTTCCCCAAAAGAAAGAAAAAGTGTCACTCTTTTCCTCATAATAAAAGTAGAAAACATAATGGAGCCTCAGACCATGTCTTGTGAAGGAAACACACTTAAACCCAAACATAACAAAAAAGTCTTTCTCTGGGGAGCTCTGTACCCTTTAGTCTCCAGCTGACCTGCCTCGCCCCATTGGAAAGGCCTGAGCTCCCCAGTGAGCAGTCAGGACTCTGGAAGCATCTGGCAGCCTTTGCTCTGACTAATACTTAAAAGTCTCTAGTGCTGCCTATAGTCTCTGGAAATTTTTTTTTCATTTATTCTTTTATGAAACCTTTGTTCCTTCCACAGAGTTGTGTGGCTGATCTATTGTGAATCTTTGTTCTATATGGTGTTTTTAATCCTTTTCCTTAGTGTGTGTAAAAAGCTGCAAATTTTCTGTGCCTTGCCTGTCTTTATCCTCAGCAGAGAGGTTCCTTCCACAGCAGTAAGTCAGCGGAGTGGAACGACTGCTCTGCCTGGCTGCTGCCTGCCCATTTGTGCAGGTTGTCCAGACCTGTTCAGCTTTTTCTGCTCTGTAGTGCATTTAAATATCAAGGTGGGGTGGGTTCTAGTCCAGGATTTCTTAAAATGAGGACCTGGACTTAGGTACCACAGTGGATTCAGAAATACTGAAGCTTTGACTGCTCTCAAAAGAGTTTCTTCATTGTTTAAATTTTGCAAGAGATTGTTTTTTAGGCATCTCAAGCATTAATTTTAGGAACCTGGTTTTAGGAACCCAGATTTTTGGCTTTGGCCCTGATTTTGTGTAGGTACATGGTTTAGTCTGTCTGAGCAGAAAGGTGCTGGAATGGGTTTCTGCCCTCCAAGCATACACGTGCTCCCCTCTCCAGCCTCACACCAGGAGCACGCAGACAATGGCAGTGTTTCTCACCGAGTTCATGCGGTCTGATGGCACAATCCAACTGCTTCAGTGTAAATCAAAAAGATTTTGAAAATGTGCAGGTGCCAAATGCTGACAGAACCAACAATTAAAAATACAGGATCTATAAGATCCTAAGAGAACATCTAACCTGCATTTTTCAATTAATTCTAGCTGGTTTTTTTCCTCCTCTTCAAAAAGCAGGACCTGTGGCTGCTGTTTGCCTGGCCTGAGAAAGCCAGCACACGTCTCCAAGGGCTTTCTGAAATGTCGTTGTATAATTTTTCTTTTGACATGGGCTAGGGTAGCCTAGGGACCCGTTTCTTTGGGATAGCTAATTCTGAAATATTCAGCAAAGTTTTTCATTGTCAACTATTTTGCCTTCAATGTCATTCAGTATCAAGGAGTGTGACCAGTTGGGATGAGAGGAGAAAGACAGTTCTCTTTAAATTCTGAACCCTAAGAGGCAGCTGCTTTTCCTGGCCAGTTGTCAGCACCATGGTGCTTTGAGGATGAGGAGGGCTATGCAGAATGAGGCAGAACATATTTTTGCTGTCCCAGCAGCCTGGACTTTCTCCCACAGAGGAAGGAGTGTCCCTACGCCCAGCTTGAGGAATCTGCTCCGGTGGAAGAGGACAGGCAGGAGTGTGGGTCCAGCTGGGCCACAGCTACAGAGTAAGATTGAGCGTAAATGCTCTTTTGTCAGCACTTTGTCAGGCTGGGACTTGCTCACTCTGAGTGTGCAATTGCACTTCCACACTTGGTGTGGTCTGTGCTAAAGGCTGGAAGAGGAAAAGCTGAAATAGAGAGACCAATGGCAAGGATGAAAGTCCTCACTCCAGAGTATTGGTGTATTTGGTTTTTTTACCCACTGTAATTTGTGAATGGTCAGGTCAGAAGAGCCTTTCTGTGCAGCATGGCTGGAGCAACAGCCTGAGTCCTACCCTGTCTGGTGCTGCCAGCCTACTTCTTATCCTTGTCTTCCATTAGGAAGTTGTGTAAGTCATCTCAAAATCAACAGGACAAGAAGGTATAATTGAAGTCACAGCATTAAGGTTCAAAATATCTAGAGGATACTTTAAAATTGTTGGGTTTTATTAAAATTTTCCTTTCATAGCGTGATCAACATTTGGTGCCCTGAAGCTGACATATAAGTGAATATTCATGTAAATTTTGTAAAAGAATAAATGGTAGACAATAGGAGGTTCATTGGTAGTGGTTATGGTTAATACTGAAAACAAGAATATGCACCTCAAACCACATGTGTGATTTTCATATATCAGTTTATGAAGTTGCAGAAAAGGAGGATATTAAAATATTTACTTGTTTTCGTAAACCCAAAGAAATTTTTAAACCACATGTTCACTGTACTTCCAGAATTCCATCAGGCTGCATGTATGCACTTCTTAGTCCTTAAAACTAGTAAGATGTCATTAAAACATTCATTGACACAGCCACTGTCTACGTTAGCTAGACCTTCAACATTATTAATTCAGCTCTCCCTGCATTTGCATGCAGCACCTCAACTACAAGGCTTTAATGCTGTTCTCTGTTTTGTTCTGCTGTCAGGTATTCAGCTCTGGTGTCTTCTTCACTGAAGAATTTCTATATTACAGCTCTGAATACAATCTGTTTTGTATGCTCATGAACTAGCTCTAGGACTCAACCCCCCTGTATTTTATATTCTGCACTGGTTAATTTTTCATTTCTCTGGCACCTTGGTGAAAAGTAGTCAACACAGTTAACAATATACATTGTGCAACAATAAATATTTTATTGGCTATATAATCTGCACAATTCACTAGTTTGATTTTTGAATAAATCTATAATTTTGAATATTTGGTGAAAACTCATTTTTTATAGTATGCACTATAATCCCTGTAAAATGTACGATCTGGTTTTTTAGTGGGAGCTGTAGACATTACCTTTACTTTTTTCCTTAACATTGCTAAACTCTAATAAAGCTATTTTATAGGCAGAGTAGTTTGGAGCAAGAAATACAGAGGTTTCACCCTGGGAACAGTATATAATTCATATACTAGTAAATTACAGTGTATTCCTTACACAAGATAGCAGTAAGGAGTGTCTTTTTTCAAATGTGTCTAAATACTTGATATATCTACTTTATATATGAATTTGTTGTACAGTTTTTTGGTTTTGTTGTGTCTCTTGTTTATGCTGTTGGAACAAACAGATTTCTTTATGTCTAGCTTGTGTTTCCTGTCCTTGTCTTAAGCCCATTGTAATTAAGGAAAAAATTCTGTTCTTTTCTACCCCATCATTTCCCATCTATATTGTGTTTCTGTTCATGGTTTCATATACAGGAATGTAGGGATGAAGATTGCTTGGTTTCCTTATATATTAATAGATTAGGTTTTTATTGTTGCACGCACCTAGAAACTGTACTTGATCCAGGAGACAAAAAGATAAATTACTCTGTATGCAGGTTATTGAACTCCTATCACTATATTGTGATATATTAATTCTTTTTTTAATGCATTCATCCTCACTGTGTGCCTATGAGATAAGGAGTCTAAGTCATAGTTATCTCAAAGATGGGGGATTATGCCACAAAAAACCCCTAAGCAACTTGACTAAGGCTGCACAGTGTGTTTGGAGCAAAATAGAGAGTGATCAGAGCTCTGAGTGGTGATGTTAAGTATGGGATCAATCCCCCTCTGTTCCAAGGCTTCAGCTCTAGCCTCAGAAGCTATGCTTTCATTCTGTTTGAATAAAATTCCATTTGAAATAAACCAGTATTTCTAAATGAAAGTATCATAGTCTGCAAGCCAACTAAGGGATTTTAAATACCGTTTTACTAGGAATGTAATTCCCCATCATTTTCCCCTGTGACTTCTGTGTTTTTGGAACTATTGACCAAGTCTCTTGATGGGGCACAGCAACACTGGTGTCTATTTGAATATAAACAAGTTTACGACAAGAAGATGGAGCAGCTGATTTTTGTGGAAGGATTTTAAGCACACAGGGAGAAAAACATTTTCATGTCCTCCAAAGGATGAGTGAAAAAGGAGAAAATGAACAATGTCTATCAGAGCAAAGTTACTTAGCATAGCTGGCTGCATTTAGGATAGTGAATACTTTCCAGAGAGGAGTAATGAAAGCTCAGGTGCTCAAACAATTTGAAATGAGACTGGCAAATGTGTTCAGAAAACAATCTGTGATTAAAGAGTGTCTGTTCTGATTGTAATGTTTGTAACTGTGAAAGAAACTCATATTTGGTAATGCATTGGTTCCAAAACTGATAACCTAAATACTGATGAATGTTTGCAAAATTCTGCAGTAGGTGCATGGTTTAGAATTCCCTCAGGTAAGAGGAAGTATCACGTGTTTCTCCCAGATGAAGATAAATGTCTTTGCTGTTGACAAAATAGTTGTCTTTATTCTTGTAATGGAGGACTTTAATACTACTTCTTTTAAATGTCATCTACTTCCCAATATCTTTCTTTTCCACCTTATCTGCTCTGAAAAACTCAGGATCAGCCTTGCTGAACATAAGCATTTGTTGAAGTTTCAGAAACCTCATCTTGCCTCTTTGTGTGCATTTAGTGACCAGAAGGTGTTTACATCCACTTTGAGAGTGGTTCTTGTTCTGACAGTCCCCTCCATGAGGCTTGCCACTGAACTGAATGGGCTGTGCACAGGACACTGCCTTCTGTTTTAGCTGGGAACTGTAACCCACAGATAGAGGAATTCAATCATCTTCCTACACTAAGTAGTGCAATTTATTTGCTTTTAGACCTATGGATCTTTGTGAAAACTCCTTCTGCATTGTCTCCGTCTTTTACTATCCGACCTTCCTGGCTCTAATCATCCTTTCCCAGCTCTTCCTGTTCCTTGTTAAAGATATGGCTGTCACTGAGCTGCCCCTTGCTTATCATCAGCAAACCCACTTTTCAGAAAGATATACCTTTTTGGCATGTCTGAAGTCAGTAAGATTTAGCCTTGTCATCCTTTGTGAGAGTCCCATCATTGACTATAACCCCATGGTTGACTGCTGTGTTATGCAGAACTAGGCAGGCTGCAAGGATGTCAGATGTGGTATTGAGTCTGTGCTTTGACAATTGGAAAAGACGCCGAGAATGAGATTTCACAATCCCAGAAGACCTTTGAGTGATCAATGAATTCTGAGTAAGTGAACTAGTAAGTGAACTTCTGCTGGTAGAAGGGCAAAATCAAATTAGATCCATCAGCTCTTTCTGTCCTGGATAGCCACTGTCACCTAGAAATTATACAATAAAAAAGTAACTAAATATGATGTATGAGACAGGGAATCAATGATGTGTTAGAATAAATGCAATGTAGCAGTAAATCAAGCATCTAAAATACAAACCATAATCTAAAAATGTTGCCAAAGAGAAGACATTTTCTATTTTCCAAATTCATGAAAATTAGGACTGAACAGACTGGGGAATAAATCCTGTTCAAAGTTCACTTAGTAAACTAGTGATGTTATGAGACTGAGCTTTGATACACTTGTGCAATACAGGCTCATCACATTACAAGTTGGCATTCTGATGTGAAAACGCTTGTCTCATTATGAATAATTGACAGAGCACATGATGTTATTCACTACAGGAACCTATTAACTGAGCATTGGCAGCAGGATATAGTTGCAGGGAATAGCCTTAAATGAAAGATAAAGGGTATTAACTAATCCTTGTAGTTTCCATTCAGCTCTGAGGACAGTGGTGACCTGCCATGATGGGAGTAGATTGCTGTGGTCAGTCTGGAGAATGCCTTCTCAAAGGCTGTACCAAACCCTGGGGCTCCTCAAGTGTCCAACATTCTGCATTTAAGGAGGGAATTGGCATTGAAGTGGGGTCACTTTCTACAACTAGTGCTTATTTAATTTCTGTGAAGTGTTGCAGAGAATAACATCCCCTAAAGATCAAAACTGTTTGTGCTTGGCCCTATGCCTGTGTTCTGTGATGTTCACCACTTTCTTCCCTCTCTGCCTGACGTGTCAGTGGATGTTGGTCATTGAAAGAGGCAGCTGAGTAGGATCTGGTGATAACTATGGCTTGAGAAAGTTGAAGTCATAATTCAACACTTAGATTTGAATTAACAGCTTCACATCGTAAGTTATTATGCAGAGAGGTAGGAATAAGAATTTTTTTTTGTTTATTTATTTTGTTTTCTTCCCCTAGGAGAAAGAAATTATATTCGCAACCTATAGCTCTAAGGCCCTTAATTGGTTTACAATCAATCTGCAATTGTTCTTTGTTCTTCAGGGAGAAGAAAGCCTAAAATATCCTGTTTTATCATTAAAATAATCAGATTTATAGAACCTGTATTTTGTAATCAGTATAGTCTGTTCTCCCAAGTGGCAGGCAATATTGATGACATGTCTGCAGAAGGTGAGTTAGACCAAAGTGCTGAACAGTAGCAAGGGAACTGATATTGGTGAAACAGAGTATTCTGTGCTGGAAGGGAGCTGGGGAAGGGGTATATCATATCTTTTCACCTGGGGAGAGGGAGGGGAATGTTGTTTTCCTCATTCATGTTTATCTTATTTATAAGATGGTAACTTTGTGTCAGTTAAGTTACAAGATGGATTTTTTTTTCCTAATAATAAAGCAGTAAGAGACTTGTAGATGTACTGAGTTATACAACATCTCTTGCATCGCATTATGATGTAGTAAATGGTCCCTAGATCCTATAGTATATTGAGACCAAACCTATTCTTCCCTTCTGTTCTTAATTAGCAACAAAAAGATAAATAATTTTGCTGTCATTGCAGCACCATAATAACCAGTGCAAGGCAATGACCAACAAGCCTCGCCCTAACTCCTGTAGCAATAAATGTTCAAAAAAAAAATCCCACTCCCCAACTTTGAGTAATTAACTAGAGATGAGTGATTTGGCTGTCAAAGTCTGTCAGTGCCATGCAATGAAAATAAAATCAGTGGCAGTGCCCTGTGTGTGAAGCCACTCATAGTATCTAACTTTAAACATTAGCACAGAAGCTCCAACTCCAGCCTGCTCCCCACCCCCATTCATTAGCTGTCTAAATCCTCCTGTCTTTGTGGAATCACTGCACCAAGTTGAAAATGATATATGTAATGAAAACCCTGTCTGCCTAGTGCAGAGAGGTGGAGAAAAAGCCTTTGCTTAGCAGCCTCTGCTGTGCTGATTCCAGCAACGATTAGTGCAGACTTTGTCAGAGAAGCTCACCAAGAGCAGAATATTAAGGCACAAAAGGGAAACTCATTGTTTCTAAAGGTTTATCTCTGCCTGGCTGGTTTTGTTTCCTTTTTGGGTGCTATGACCAAATTCACATAGCGACTTCAGTGGGAAAGAAATAGAGATGCCTTTGAGGCTTTGTTGTAGTTTGGGGCTATTTTCAATACTATATTATAAATATGACATTATCTTTTCAGTACAGGTACCTGATGAGCAAGAAACCATTCAGTTTCTACTTCAAGTGCAGGCAGAGGAAATGGCACTGCATCAAAGTGCAGTCCAGTTCAACCCAGTAAATGAGTGGCATGGGGAAAATACCAAAAGATAAATGTTTCTGAGTTTTTCATGAACTGTGTACACAGAACCATATGTTTGTTATTTTAAAAAAAGATTTCATATGGAAAAGATTTTCTGCAAAAGATTTGATTTTTTAGAAGCATTGGATTTCACAGTGCTGATCTAAGTCAATGACAGTGTGGGTGTTCAGCATCCCTGATGCCAAACTATAATTGTACCTGATAAGTCAGGGTAAGAAACCTGGTTGTTTAATTATCTAATGCATAGCAGGGGACTCAAGCACATTCTGACATAATGTGAAACAAAATCTGTCTCGTAACTACAAAACAGTGGCTGTTTTCTTGGTGGGAATGTAAATTTATTATAGTCCAGATGTAGCATAGGCTAACAGGCCAGCAATGCAGCTTTAGGGCTTCCAGTTCTGTGGCCATGCCTTTGGTTTCAATGAATCTACATGCAAGCTGTTGTGGTTTGGGCACAGAAGGTTTTGAGATATTTGCATTCACACATACACAACCACATTTTTCCTTCAGGTGTCTGGACAAAATTTCATCTGTTTCTGAAGCTCTTTGGTGTCATGGACTGTAGAATACATCTTGGAGCCAGATGCTGTTCTTGACTGCTAGACTTTATAGTCAGATTGTGTTGTTAAAGATGCTTTTTAATTGACTTGGTATTTATCCCACATATAGCATATAATCCAACTGTTGTTTGTATCCTGGTATACCTTGAGGTGCCCACAGAGATAAAAGCTTGTTTAATACCCAACATGCTGGAAACTTGTATTATGAAAAAATCCTTCTTGCCCTGAAGAGTTTTATAATTTTCAACTAATGTGATGTGAAAAACAGGAGGAAGGAAAATGGATAGCACGGAGATGTGAAATGAGTTGCCCAAGTTCTGTCAGCTGGTTTCCAGCTTGTAATCCAGTCCCTGAGCAATGAATCACACTGCTTACCAAAGGCCAATTTGTGAAGGAATGAGCTCCTACTGGGAAGCAACAGGCTAGTACATGCCTATTGACTTCCCTGCCAGATCCGCCGTGTCTTGGCTCAGTGCTGTGCTTTACTGCTCAGCACATTGTCCAAAAATGTTTACAGCATAGCTCAGAGGTAGCAACAGACTTGGAAAAAGCCACAGATGACTCTTTTCTCTCTGTGTGTGTATTCTGGATGCACGCATAAAACTCCTCAGGATGGCAGAATATTATTACAAACAGTTACAACTATATTTGATTAATGTCTTGTCTCAAAATCCACTTTGAAAAAAAGCCTCAGGTATTAAAATGATAGACATGTAGTGCTAATCAAAATGATGCATATTTTTAGGATACAAGAACCCTGGGCTAACAGTGCTCAGTCTAGAAATGCTTGCTTTTTTTTTGTAATCAAAGATGCACATTCACTTCTGCAATCTTAGCATCCGACTTACTGAACCCATTGGGCTTCTGTTGGGGCTGGGCTTCTGTCGGGGCTGCTCAGACATGGTCAGATATTACTGAAGATCGGGTGGCTTCTTGTTTTGAATTGAGAAAATATGGAGATATTCTTACTTCCATGTTCTATGCCTTTTGAGCTATTGTGATGCTTAATAGAGATTCCTTTGAAAAGATTAATTCTTGTTAAGTTTGCTTTCTTTTCCATTATAATTCCTTCATTGCAAACACTACTGATTTTTTTTTTAGTTTTTTAGTAAAAACATCAAAAATGTGTTTATGCCAAATGCTCTCAAGTTAGAAATCCTGTGTTCTGTGGACTGTAGGATGTGCTGCTCTGTTGTCTTTTACCTTTGTCCCCTGAAAATTTTATTTAAAAATAGCCAGAGAGAAACAGATGACAGCCTAACAAAAGGTCCACACTGTTTTGTAGTGAGTCCCCTCCTCCCTCCCTGAGCCCCTTGTTCTAGCAAAACTCCTTTGCTTTCTCCTTTGATTTGCATCAATCTACCTTCAGGATTTTTCAAACATTGCAGTGCATTAAACACTACAGCAGATGGTGCTTTTTGACGATGCCTTTCTACATGAAGCAACATTTTGTAGTGTATGCTGCATTATCAAAAAATCAAACATGTAATTATGCAAATATGTATGCCTTTATAATAATCAAGTTTTATTGTAAATGGTTGATGCACATCAATTTGATCCTGTAGTGGTGCTTTAAGTGCAGTTTAAGTGGCTTTTCAGTGTACCCAGAGGCAACACAAATGCATCTCTGGAATATTAATAAAATTCTGAATCTTTGAGACACCAACTGGTACAGCATTGCTTATACTGATTGAAACTAAATGCTAATCCTTTCCTTTATTTTTCTAAAAAAAGTCCCCTTTGTTATTTAAAACACTGATATTAGTGTGATATAACGGGCCATTTTATTTTAAATTGTATTGTAATGTAGTTGTTAAAATAATGTCTAATCATACTATATTCAGATTCTACAATGTAAATTTGATGAGACAAGAATCCAATCATTTTACAGCCATGAAAACAGAGATGTATGTTAATATGTCCAGTTGTTCTAATTCTGTAAATTTATTAAGGAAATATCTGGTTTTAGATTTTAATCCTGAAGGCTTCCAAGTGACTGATTCCTGAATGCTCACTCAGAGATGGTTTTGCTTGTGAAATTTAATAAGCTAGATTCTTGCAGTGAAAAAAAATCAGCAAGGATTTTGACATCCATAATGAAGTGTAAACTTTATTACTGATCTGGTCCTGCCTTTTATACCTTGGTTAACGTGGTTGGGCTAATGACAGCCATCTCTCTGAATGCACACATACACATTCTGCTGGGTTTGAACCAGCAGACAGGTTGTGGATATAGATAAACCAAGACTGTAAATTATGTTTTGCCTGTTTATTCCTGCTGTTCTGAAAGCAGGGCACGAAAGGAGCAGATTGCATTGTTCACAGGGAGAAGGCAGGAGCTGCTATACCTTGTCCCCCTTACCAGTTCCAATAGGTTGGATGTTTATTTCTTGGGTTTGATTTGTTAACCTGAAGGCAGATTGAGAAGGCAAAGAAATGAATATGCTTCCATCATTGTGCTGCTTGGACTTTGCTCAAAACTAATTTCCTGAAAACTTAATGAAGCTTTATAGGTTGAGCTTTCACTCTGTAAAATTTTTGCCTTTTGGATTTGTTTGCAGTTTACCTTCCTTACCGTGTCTCTTCCCTGATGTTTTTGTTTCATGCAGTTGGTTATTGTCTCTCTGCCCTTTGTCCTTCCTTCACCTCTTTCAGTGGTATGTTTTGGTTCCTTTCTGTGCTTGTTTGTTACCCCTCCACTTTTCCCCCTCACAGATTTTGCCTCCTCTGTCAGCCTTCTGCTCCTCAGTTTTTTTTTTCCAAATGTTTCTCTCAGTTTTTCCATTTGGTTCCCTAGTCCTTCCACAAATGTGTATTTCCTAGCTCCCATTCTGCTTTCCACATTCCCCTTCCAGGTTTTACTCTGTCTGATTTCTGTGTTTATCTTTTTTATTTTGTCCCTGCTTTTCTCAATTCAGATTGGTTCAAAATATTGCAGCAAAAGCTGCTCTTGAGAAATTTCATCCAGATTTCTCAAAGAGCAGCTGCTGTTCTGGCACTTCCAATACTGAATCAAACCTGAGCCCAGGGGATAGGAGGTCCTTAAAGGATCAAAGTGCAGCTTCAGAATCCTACCCAAAATATTGGCAAGCAGAATATGAATATAAACCCACAGCCATGAGTAGCTGAAACAGTTTTGACGTGATCTTGTATTTTAAGGGTGGTATTTAGTTTTGGTTTGGATTTTTTTTTCTTCTTCTGAAATAAGGATTTTTTTTCTCTCCTTATTTAGCATTCTTGAGACTCCAAAGCAGGGAAGAGACATCATGCATCTTGAGAAGGCCCTAGGGCCTCTAAAATTTTCAGTACATTTTTGCTGCTTTGCTTAATATATAAACTCATTTAAATACTAAGTTTTGAAAAGCTATCACAAGAAAATTCTGAGTCAATAAACTTTCTGCTCTTACTGAGACTGCAGATTACTTAAAGTAATCAGAGATGCTGAAAAACAATGGAAAGGTTTTTCTGAACTGAAAAAGGCTCTTTAGAAACTTCAAATTAATGGAAACATTTTCATAAAATCATGAAATAGAAATATATAAAGAAAAAAATTGTTAAAGTAAATGCCTCCTGCCTTTGTGAATAAATTCTTGTGTATGCAAATGTGGAAGTAAAGTTTATTAGCAACAAAATGGAAATTGCTGACTTCCCTTTTTTTTTGACTGTGAACACTGAACTTGATTCCTTTTTAATACTATAGTTTGCCTCATTATCTTAAATTACATTAATGGTAAAGTTACTTGCTTTTTAAAAACTACCCTTTTAAATATAAATTCTGCATGTCTGTAGCACTGAAACAGAGAAGCTGCCCGAGTTAACTTATTTGACTATTCACAGAAGAAGCCACCAGATTCCTGAAGTTCAATGAGCAAATGATTTTTATCAGTTTCATAAATCTGTTTGTATGTGAAAAATCTATAAGTACCATTACCTTTTGATTGCATTTAGTATTCAGAAACCAAATGGTTCCCTGTTCTGCTTCTGATATTTATTTCAGTTGCATGGCATTTCAAGCTTAATTTAAACACAATAATAACAAAGTCTATTTCTAATGCCTTGATTTCATTTGTAAAGCCACCTAGACAGCCACACACTATGGCAGGTTTTTTCTTACTAGTTATATGTCGGGAATGCTTTAGATATACTTTACCTGCGTTTTATGTGGGGCAAAGCCTTGATTAAAAGATTATAGTATTTTAAGGTGTTTTTGCACAAAAAAATTGCAGGAAATCTAAAAAAAAAACTTCTTAATAGGGTAAGGCTTGATATATAGACTTGAAAAGTGTGAAATGATAGGCAATGATCTGTCTTCAAAGAAAACATTGAAACTCATGGTCACTGAATACAGTATTTCATAAGATGTTTGTCTTTCCAGGCTGCATCAGTCACATAACAGTGAGTAAACCGTGAATAAAACACAGCTCAGTAATTGCCTGGTGTTTTGTTCTCTATATGCAAACATCTGATTACCAGTGTGGTTGTAGCAATCTGGTAGAAATCCCCATGCAAGCACAGAAGCTTGGTCCAGGCACAAGGGATTTCACTTCTGGCTTATATGCAATGCTGTATAAACTGTTCATATCTCTTCATTTACTTTATCCTCTATTCTGACTACTCTGGTGGTCTGTATTAGACTGCAATTAAATCTCAGTTACAGGTCTTGAAATGAGTGTGAACGAAGGTTTAATGTGTTTTGACTCTGCCAAACCCCTTCAAAGGCTTCGGCTGCTTAGCAGCCACCTCCCTGTGCTTTGCTCAGTGGCAAGGCAGCTCACCACTCTGCAGTGAGGGTATCTGGTACCTGCCCAGCAGATACTCCTCAGTGCTTCACTGGCTGAATTCCTCACAAGACCTTCAAATGAACACCCATTCTCATAATAATTTCTTCTGGTCGGTTGAAGTGCTTTAACTTTGACCATCTATGATTCTATTTGCCCTTTTGAGGATAACTTAACTGAATTCAAACCCTAAGATGTGTCAGTGCAGGTGTTTTTAAGAGAAGGTGCCTGCCTTAATGGCTGCATTGAAAATAAATGGATTATTATAATGCTCTTTAGAGGAGAAAAGGTAAAGAGTAACACTGTTTATGCTTTATTTTTTAATGATCCTACTAAATCCCACTCTTTGCCATTTCACTCTTCTTTTAAATTTCTCCGTAGAGAAATTTAAGTGTTAAATTTAACAGAGATTAAAATCAAGAAAAATATTTTTTCCATGGAGAAACTGAAGTGCAGGAATATATTCTTTTGTACTCATTAATTTTATTCTAATTTTTTATATATTGCTTACAGGTGCAGTGAAAAAGTATTTTTGTCAGTGAAATGCCGTCTATGGAATCATGGACAAACCCACATTTTCCTCAACCAGCTTCTTCTAAGGAAGCCTAGGTGCCCTCCTTGCAGCACAGTAAAGGTTTGGAGCCCTGGTGTCAGCCCAGATGTGAAATCTGTCCCTGCAAGGCAGACACGGGCTGGGCACGTATCTCTGCTCAATCACAGAGGCTCCAGCTTGGCTCAGCCACCTGCAGCCTGGGCAGAAGGATTTCTCCTTTTCCCAGGCTTCAGAAGAGAGTCAGAAACCATCAGGTGGTGTGACAAAGGTGATGACACTCTCTGGATTGGGAAAAAGGCGTAAAGAAAACCTTTAGTGAATATTTACATTATGTTGTTGGGCTTTTCCCTCCTTTCCACATGAGGAGGTGATAGAGGACTGTGTCTTCTTTTGGGTTTATGGGAGCAGTTGCAGCCACTCCCCACACCTCAGCTTATAAGGAAATGAGTAAATAAAAGTTATAGGAAGTAGTGAAATAATCCTGAAATAACATCTGCTGCCGGCTGTGTTCAAGGATAGCTGGGCTTGGTAGGATATTAATTCTGAAATTTCCTTGTAGGAGTAAACTTTTGAGACCTGTGAAGTTCTGCTGAGAGCCCTGGATCTTGCCATGACATGCTGCCCACATGAAAAAACTAGCAGCTGTTTTTCTTTAACTGTGATTAGGACAATGTTTCTTGGGAATTGTTTAATTAAATAGTATTTCTAAAGAAAATCCTTGAGACCAGACTTTCTCCCAAATGTACCAGAAATCTCAGATGCCTGGTGGCCTGTGCCTGGCTAATGGTGTAACCCAGACACAGTCACTCCATTCACAGATGATGTCTCTGCAGTGGGGAGCCTGGCTGTGAGGGACAGCTCCATCTCACTTTTGATGGAAAGCACCAAAAATCTGACTTCTCAATATATCTCTGCAAGTACTGAAATTACTTGTTGAACAGAATTCATGTTTTCAGACTAGTCCTGTGTTTTAAGTCTGTATTTTCTTCTGAACCTAAAATTCAGATGGAATTTCTAAACTTGTTTGTTGCTATGTTCTAAAAAAAAAGTAGGTTGAATTTCAGGGACATTTCCACTGCTACTCTGTTCAAGAAGGATTTATGCTCCTGAGAAGTCATCTTAAGTCATCTTAAACGAATTCTTTGGCAGACTCTCACGTTGCATCTTTGGGTTTTAACTTTGAAATTGGCAGGAGAGGGGTTTTTTGTCCTGTTTCCAAGCGAAATGAGACCTGTGTGTGTGAGCTGCTTTTCTTTGCTCCTCTTTTTCAGTGCCTTCCATCAAATAATTGCTGAGCCAGTTGATCAATTTCAATCAAGTGGGACAGAAGGAGAGAGCTGTGAGACATGAAGTTCAGGAAGAAAACAGGTTTTTCAGTATGTCCAAGGGTCCTGGCAGAGTCCTTTTCCCAGGGAAAGTGATCACAACACCAGGAGCTGGCTCACCTGTCATGCCCTGGGCTTTGCACCAGCCCCAGCAGAGGTTGTTACCTGCCCCAGTGGAGGGGCTCAGGGGGTATCCTGTGGGAACTGGAACCTCAAGGGCATGGGAGGCCCCTCTGCCACCCCTGGCACAGTGAGGTCTTTGTCACGGCATTTGCAGTGAGCTATTGCTCAGGAGCAACTTGTTATCTTGTGCTTGGGCCTGGCCATGTAACATACTTCACATGAGGCCCAAAGAACACACCTATCTTGGGGTGGCTAGGTTAGCCAGAACTGACAATTAGATGTTAAATAATTAAATTGTTTTAGCTATTAATTGTAAGTGAATGTTGTTTTTAATTGCACTTTAATAATGCCATGCCCTTTATAACCAAAATTAATGCTTTCTGTCTCTCTGTTTTTGAAGTACATGTCAGTTTAATTAAACTATTAATGGTAGACAGATTTTAAGTACTTTATATTCTTCATTAAATTGTATCTGCTCAACAAGCATAAACAGGAAAATAGACTCAGAAGCAGATTCATGTTCTGCCTGATAAATCATTCATCATCAGATAAGATGATGAGGCATGCTTGTTTTTCTGTAGGCTCACAATGATAAACAAATCCACTTTTGTATTGTAATATTTATTGAGTTCATAGAAAAATAAACAAGGCTGTTCACTTCTCATATCAGCAACAGGCCTGAAAGCTGTTGTTTGCATCTATGACTGGTCAGTCAAGCAATATCTTGATGCTCTGAGGGTCAGTCTTAGTTCATTTTGGCTAGAGTGCTTGTTAGCAGAGCATTTCTCTGGTCTAAGATATAGTTCTTTCAGAGCCATTCAACTGCAGTAACGATGAATATTTCTGCTGTTCCCGCTGTTACCCAATTGTGTGCAGAAAGAATTAAAATAGCTTTTGATTTGGCAGAAATAATACATTTATAATGCAAATGTTGAGTAAGTCTCAATCCTGGTAGGACTGCAGGAAGGTTGATGGAAACAATTTTTTGAAGATTGTGAAAGACAAATTATGGCAAGGTCATTTCTTCTCTATTGGTAAAGTCTGCAAATCCTAGTGGGCTGTTAATGGGGGTAACAGGCAGAAATTAAGAAACACTGCAGCAACTGCTTGTGATACATTCCTGTGCATATTATACAGGCAGACACAGATGTAACTGGTTATAATAGAGACAACAAATGTCCTTCCTTTGTGTGGCAGATCAATCAATAGCCAGGCATGTGATCTTGTTCACTATTATGTTAGTAATGAAACCTTCTTGTGATGTGACAACTGTGGAATAACATTTGGTCACAAAGCTGGTGTTAACAAGCACAACTGGCACTCTGGTAATTAGACTGATTCCTGGTCTACTTTCACAGATTGTCGATAAATGCAGTAAACAACAGGCTGCTTTCTCTCAGAAGAAGTTATATGAAGTTGTCATCCATTTGACGGTATGTACTGCATTCTCCTTCATCTTTTATCAGATTCTGCCAAGGTGGAAATGTGCATATATTTCACTATAAAATAATCTTTCACAATAAAAACTTTGAGTTCATTGTTAAGCAACCACCTAATTATTGTCAACCTTTTTTTTTCCTCTTGGGAAGGAAGCTGATTTCTCAGTTACAGGCAGGCAGTTAGATGGAGATGTTCTTCCTCAAGTTTTCAATGTTCTCCCCTCTGATACAGCTGTGTCTGCTGTGGACAGCCATTTATATTGTTTGAGGATAAACTGAAACCTCAAAAGCTGTGGATTACCCTTGATTTAAAGGCCAAGAATATAGATCATATACAATTGTAGTAGAATTTTTTACATTAAACAAAATAACTGCATTCAGCCATGGATGTGCTAGCCAGCTTTTCCATCACTAGTTTAGGGTTGTTATATCAAAACTCATTTGCTGTTTTGCTCTTTCCACATATCTGCAGTAGTGGAAATCTGATTTGGTTTTTTTCACCCTCATGGCAGAGTTAGAAGGAATGAGAGCTCCTTCCCTAGGCCCTGTACCTCCTCCAAGCCCACAGCCTGGCTCTGCACATAGGAAAATATGTGAATGCTGTAACTCTGTCTCCTCAGCTTCCAAAGCAGAAGAATTGAATCAACTGAGGTATGTCTGGGGAGATTTTAATTTTATTTTGCATTGGCTGAGTGGCAAAGCTTAAGCTGGAGGCACTGCAAACCAGCAAGGGTTTCTATGCTTCCTCTTCTTTCACATGGTGCACTCAGAAACCAGAAACAGTGCAGACGGGATGATGAGTAGTGGCAATGCCATGGCATGTCTGGTGTTTCATGGCACTTTGCTCAGATCTGCTAAGTCCAGCTCTGTCCTGATTTCAAGGGTTCTTACTGGTTTGATTTGACCAAGAGGGGTTTCTTTATTGTACTGGGCCATGTTTTGACCATTTGCTGCAACTAAATTAACTCTTGATGTTTCAGAGAATAGTGAGCATCTCTTCATGGCCATTATCAATTGTTGCCAGATTGTCATTCCCTTTGTAATTGACAAAAAGCAGAGGGAAGGAGTGTTTTACAGTAGGTACCTAGTTTTATGCAGGTTTAATGCAGGAAGATGCCTCATTAGCAGTCAGTAAACATAAAAACTAAATTCACACTCATAAACCAGGGAGAGGTTTAGGGCACATTTACTGAGCCATAGGTATCAAGAAGTTAGAGGATATAAATAGCAGTGAATGCAGTATCCTAATCTGAATGGTTGGAAATGAATATCAGAGGTGTTTGTTGCTGCTCCCTGCAGATCAGTCTCTGTTCTAACAGACCACTGAGAAACACCAGTGAGGCTCTCTAAGCCTTGTCGGTTTGTACCTACAGGCTCCTAGGAAAGAGCCTGTAGAAAGAAACAAAAGAGTGTGTGGGATTTTGTCTGATGAGTAAGAACAGTGTTTAGGGAGGGATTAGCATGAGGCCTGTGGGTGCACCAAAATGCCATGTGCTCAGAGAAGGGGAAGTGGGAATCTCTTGTCTTGTGGCTGGCTGTAGAGGGTGGTATGATTTTGAGTGAGACCTCATATCACACAGAATCACAGAATGGGTAAGGTTAGAAAGGACTGCAGTGTCTGGTCCAACCTCCCTGCTCAGACAGAATCATTGTAGAGCACACTGTGCAGGATTTCATTCAGAGAGTTCTGGAATTTCTCCAGTGGGGGAGACTAGAAGGCAATCTGTTCCAGTGCTTGGTCACCCTCACAGTAAAGAAGTCCTCCCTATTTAGGTGGAACTTTCTGTATGTCCGTTTCTGCCCATGGCCTCTTGTCCTGTTGCTCAGCACCCCTGAGCAGAGCCTGGTCCATCCTCTGACACCTCCCTTCAGAAACAGAGAGAGAAGGATATGATTGCCTGTCAGTTTTCTCTTCTCAGCTGAACAGCCCCAGCTCCCTCAGTCTTTCCTTGTGATTTGCTCCAGTCCCTCCATCATCTTTGTCAGCCTCTGCCAGACATGCTTCAGAAGCTCTGTGTCTCTCTTGCTCCATCGCTCTCTGCAACTACAGGGACAGAAATAAAGCAGCTTGTGCTACAGATCCCTTGACCTGTTGACCTAAGGCCCTGAGATCCCTCCTGATTGTTTGCAACCTTCTTGTTGGGACCTTGTCACTGCCTACCTGGAAATCCAGTGCAGGGTAACACTTGATGGGGCCTAGCAGGCTGGGAAGGTCCTGGGTGATGTCTCTTGTGTGGGCCCCAGGGAGACAAAGCAGCTCCCTGTGGGTTGGGTCTGGTCAGTGGCTGGGCCCTCCATTCCCCTCAAAAGCCAAGTCACCAATGGCTGCTACCTTTCTTTTTTCTTCATGGACGAAGTTTTGATGCAGGGGGTAGGCTGCCCAGCCCTAGGTGACACCTTCATCTTGGAAGAGTCTTCGTCCATGTACACATTTCCCCAGTCCTTATTTTGCTGCTTCTCAGATATTAAGGCCTCATACTTGTTTTGAGGTATGAGGTTAAGGGTACCTGGGAAGGCGAGGTAAGTCGGGGGGAATCATTCCCCCACTGTGGGATCTCAACACCTCAGGATGGAGGTGCAGAGTGGCCGAGACCACCCTTGGGGGGCTCGGGAGTCCTGGAATGTTGCCAGAAGTGTCTGGTAGCAGGATTTTGATCCTACACAGGAAATGACACCTGTATGAGGACTGGGAGGAATTCACTGGGTGTATGGTGAAGGGATAAGTTAATTAGAGTGTAAAACACAGGGTTTAGGATTTTGGTACAGGGGGGTCTAAAGAAGTAAGATGGAGGAATTGGGGTGCGTCCTGTCCTTCTTCTTCTTCTTCTTGGCCTCCATCTTCTGTGGTGATGGTAGCACTTTGGGATTGGTTATTACTAGAAGTGCACCGGTTAATAAGGGTAGAAGGTATTGGGGAAAAATTATAAATATTGTACACGTAACTTCGGGTATAAAGATAAGTGACCGCCCGGGGGCTTGTGGAGTGTGCCCATGGCTGACTTGCTGTGCAGACCTCTGTCGGGCTGAAAGAAAATCTTTTAGATAAACAATTAATAAACACCGAGACCGAGACGAGATCAGAAGTCTCTCCTCGTCCTTTGAAGCGCCGGGCTCTTCAAGGCCATCCCTGGGCCTTTCCAGGCCACCTAGACAGCACAGAAAACGTACAAGTGGCGTCTCTGAGCTATCTCCGGTCATAAATAAGCAAAGAGAAACACTGAAAGCGACACCCCACCCCAAGCAGAAACACATTTCCCCTCCACATAGTCCTTCCTTGGTTGGGAGAGTAGGTCTGACCTCCTTCTGAAAGCAGGGCCAGCCATGAGGCCCGACCCAGTTACTCAGTTTGTCTGGTCTGCTGTAGTGAACCTTCAAGAGTGGAGATGATGCAGCCTCCCTAGACGCTGTTCTCCTTCCCAGAAATCACACTTAATGTAAAAATATGTCTTTTCAATTGTTCCTCCAGTTTCAACTTGATTTTGTTTGGACTCAGTGCTTCCCAGAATTCCACATAGATTTCTATGGCCATCTATTCAAAAAGACTCAAATCTGCTGCTGATGCAACACCGAGATTGCGTTGACCTGTCAGTGGGAGTCCATAAGCAATGAATATTTTTTTGCTGCAGGAAGTCAGAAAATAAAGCCTTAATTTCTAGAAGAGACTGGGTTCAAGTACCACTAGCTGCAGTAGGTAACAAGAATGTTTGTGTCATTTAAAAAAGAGGCACTTGGTCAAGAGCATGTTGAAAGCATCACACATTTGGAGAAAGAACCTCTGCACTTGGGAGGTAACTGAAGAAACAAGACAAGTAGATATTTTGCCATTCATATAATTTAAACTCTGCTGTTTTGAGAAGGTTTCACCATGCAGATTACTTTGTAAAATGATGACAGTGCAGAGTGTTTCCAGCACCTGGCTGGAAAATTTTAGCCATGGTTGAGCTATTCAGACCTTGTCAATGCACTGCCTGTAGAAAAGGTTTTTGTCAGGAAAAAGTACATTGTTCTCCCTTCTTAGGAGCATATTTCACATTCTAAAGTGATTTCTTTGGTAACATTGAATAAATTCTAGTTTACTAGATTTGATTTCTAAAGAAATATAAGGAACAGAGTACAACTAAGTGGCAGATAAGATCCCTTGGCGTTCTGTGTTTATTTGCCATCAGTTACTTCCATATTAAATTGTTCCATTTACAAGCTAGTATAATTTTTTTCCTAAGCGCCTGCTGCTCTGTCTAGTCGTGGAAAATGAAGCTCAGTTGTTTATGACCTGTGCTGTACTTCATCACTAACCTTCACCAAACGTACAAGTTCTGGAATGAGAATACAACTTCACCAGTGGTAGCACAGCATGAGGCAATGTATAATGCATATTACTGTGGTGCACCTGTGCTGGCTTTCTCTTGCTTATTGGGATAAAAGTGTGTTTTATTAGCAGGCAAATAGGTAAAGCTTAAGAGGCCAGTCTTCTGTGCTTGGCATATAGAGCTGCCATTAACATTAGTGAGTAAAGTGGATGTATTTTGACAAGAGAGCAAGGACTTAAGGGAGCAGATGAGTGCAGAAACAAGATGACACTTTCATAGTCACTTTTCTGACCAAAACGGAATGTTTTGAGTCTCTAAATGTAAAGATTGCATAATATGTTTTTATTAGTTAATAACTGTCGAAAACCTAGTGAGGAAGCCAGGTGTAGTCTTTACCTTTGAGAGAACAAAGTGCCAACTTCTCCCCAGCCTGTGCTTTAGCCTGTCCTCAGTAAAACACCTCTCTGCCACCTTTCCCACACTCATAACAGTTATCTTCTTGTTTTCATCTTCCCTGTGGAAATTATTAATTAAAAATTCTTTAAGAAGAAAGCTTTGTCCCTATCTAGACAGCTCTGATTTTTTTTTTTTTTTTTTTTTTGCATCTTTTGAAGGCTGTGGATGCATGAAAGAAGGTGGTGAGAGAAGGATGAAGATGACAGATTGTCCTCTGGTGATGCACAGAGGTGTTGTGCCCTGTGATCTCCAGCAGCCTTTTGTGTCACAGCCCATGCAGACCAGACCTGCTGTTGGGGGAGATGCTCTGGGATGGCTGGAGGGAAGACACCAGTCTCTCCCTGAAATGACAAAGGTGGTGATTCCCCAGTGTTTAGTGTAGGTAAAGAATTCTCTGCATATCCTTCTTCACATGTACAAAGTATCTGTCTTCC
Source organism: Ammospiza nelsoni (assembly GCF_027579445.1). Taxonomy (NCBI): domain Eukaryota; kingdom Metazoa; phylum Chordata; class Aves; order Passeriformes; family Passerellidae; genus Ammospiza; species Ammospiza nelsoni. The sequence goes on along the minus strand of NC_080641.1, from coordinate 18,928,972 downwards.
CAATTTCTCACAGAGAGTTAGATTCTGAATAGTTAGATTCTGAATTTTTAACTTGTCTATATAAGGCAACTACATAGAAGAAATGAGAGATCAGCTGAGGAGGTTTCTGAACTAGGTTTGCTGGGGAGCCTCAGGCTTATTCTGGCTTTTCAGGATGCAGCAGTAACCAAGAACATTTATTCCCATTTCCACTTGGCAAAGAAGATTTTTTTTCTTCTCTTTTCTTTCAGCTATGGGCTTCATTGCAATTACTTTTTTTTTCTATCTTTCCAAAATCCAATTACTGAAATGCTACTTTTTGGATGCCCTTAGCCAATACCCTGAGTGTCCATTTGAAACAGCTAGACAGATATGATGTATAACAGCTTTTTGGTTGAGTGACAAAACTGAATCCAACCCAGATGAACCTTAATCAGGCAGTTTAATAAGACTTTTACAAAATTAAAAAAATATTATTTATATTCTACATTGAAAGAAAAAAAGCTTAAATATTTGATGATTTCTTTCCCAGGTTTTTTAGTTCATACTTTTTTCAATGATGACACATTTTCATTTCTTAGTGGTAAAGCTATTTTTAGGGAAAAAAAATCTCACTTCGGAATCTCACTTTTAATAAAGTAAAAGCTGTTTCAACATTTTAAAAAGAAAAAAAAAAAATCCTTTGTACCTTGTCAGCTGACGCTCTGTCCTGTTCTGAGCACGGTGGCAGGAGCTGCCTGCATTGCTGAGAGCCTCGGGGTGTGGGTGGGTGAGAGCAGCCCCGGAGCCCTGCCCGGGGATGGGTGTGCCAGACCTGCGGTGCCCGGCGGCAGTGCCCTGCTCTGTCCTGCCGGTCTCACTGCGGGGCTCCACGGACCAGCTCCATTGAGTTCTAATATTCACCAGGCTCACCTCAGTGTGCTGTGTTTGTGTCTGTGAAGCTCTTGAGGTACAATCTAGGCAGGGCATGATTAAAGAAGACAACCCAACATTCCTGCTGCCCAGCTAAGCTTCATGAAGTTCTTGGGAAATTCAAAGCCTGGTTATTTTTTCAGAGTGTCTGCTGGGGAGGTAGCTTTCTGACACATTTGAGATATTTTGTCACTTGGAAGCGTTGAGCCAATTTAGCTAACGTTTTAATTTTTGTTGGATTTTTAATTGTGACCATGTGTCAAGAGGTCAGTTTAGACAGCTTGGTAAGCTGGAAAAGCTAGCAACAAATCGAATCAAGTGAATATCCTTTCATTTCAACGCCTTTTTCTCTCCTTGTTTCAAGCCCAGAAGGAGGTCTTAAAGTTGATGAGAAGATAAATTCAATTATACTTAAAGCTAACTTTGACTCTTAGCTCTCATACTACCTTTCCCCATCTTTGCCATCCATCCTATTGCAATCGTTTAGATTTGCCCCAATAGTAGTTTGCCTATTAGCTTTGCTAATGAATTTACTACTGCAGAAGACCACTTGCAAGGCTGTCTTAAACATAATGAATGTAATTATTTAGCACAAAACCAGGGCAGCATCTTTTTCTCTCTTGACAAGAATAATTCTTTATTCTCTCATTAGCTATGTGCTTTGGTCTCAGTAAACTAGTTATTGACCTGTTCATTTAAGGAGCTTCACTCTAAATGCTTCTTCCCTTATTTAACTCAGACAAGTTCCTCTAATTTCCCCTCACCACGCAATGCTAGCCCGTAAAATGTAACCATTGTTCGTTTGTTGTGAAGAGAGCTGGAAGACAGGAAGCTATTCTTAGATGGATGCTCAGCCTCCTGAGCCCTGCTTGCTTGTCCCTGGTTATAATGGATACAAAACTGTATGGGGCTTAGTAGACATCATGTAAACTCTATAGGAAATCTGAGCCAATGAATCATGGAGACAGAACCCCACTGAGCATTGTGTGTCTGAATAGACTGCAAATAGATAGAAAAGCAGCTTAAGCAAGTGGCTTTCATATGACAAGAATGCATAAATTAGAAATGAATTGGGAGTATCTGTTGTTTTAAGGCAGTTGGATTTTTACTTTCTTTATCATTTTCCTCTTTTTAGAAGCCACTAATTGCTCAGACTACACTGAAGGCTGATGCAGAGTCTGTGCATGTGTGTGGGTTTTGTTGCTCTTTAAGCCTTCTCTGCTGGATTGTGCCTGCTCAGCCTGGCAGTGCCATCCCATGCTGCCTCCCCAGCACCTGCACAGCTTCCCCTTCCAATCTAGCAGTGTCTCTTGGGGCATCCTGGGAGACTCCCACCTGAAACACAACACAGATCCCTGGGGAATCAGGAATCCAGTGGTGTCAGGTCTGTAGAGGTGCAGATCCCCAGCCCCTGCCAGGAGCACACACCAGCTGAACTGGGGTTATCCCTTGGCTGGGGTGGCAGCCTCTCATCTCACCCTTGCAGAACTCAGGCTGAGCAGCAGTCAGTTGCTTCCTGTTCTCCTTGGGCCATTAAGTGCTTAGAATTCCCATCAGGTGGGCCCTGGCCATCAGTGAAGGAAGCACATGGCATTTCTAGGCAGGTTTCTCCTGAAAGCAGCCATTGCCTGAGCAATGGGGACATGCCAGGGGCACCAAGGTAGAGCCTGCTTGGTCTGAATCCCATCTGGCCTGAGTCAAAGGGTGGGCTCTAGGTAGAGAGGCTCAGATCCAAGGGCCATGAAGCAAGACCAGGATGAGGAGAATGCAGAAGGGCTGGCAGTTCTGGTACAAGCTCACCTGACAGCTGGGAAAGGAACATGATGCCATGTGGACTATGGCTGCTCTCATGCCTCCTGCATGTGGTGAGCTGGTCTCACAGACAGGGTTATGGTGCTCTCAGGTCTCAGAGAGCAGGGCCAGGTGTTTGTAGGAGGAGAGCTGCTGCTGGCACCCTCTCAGCAGCAGCAGAAGTCATCCCTCCTCTGAGTCAACTGATGTGGTGGTGGTCCAAGAGGTGGGGGGTTCAAGGGCTGGAAAATGTGGCTCTGTGCAGTGGCAGACTGCTGTTTTGTTGCTTGCTTTTTGATTGTTTTCTAGCTTTTTTTTCTGTGCCTTTTTGTTAACTTTGCTATTTTCTGAAATGAAATATCCTGTCTCTAATTGTTCACAGATTGTGATAATAGTCTGCAGGCAGATGGCCCATAGTTTGTGGTCCAGCAATCATATGAGAGAGACAGCAACCCTCAGTTGTGTTTATAAATACTGGTGCTGAAGTGCTGCTGTTACTGGGGGCCCAGTATGGGCTGCCCTCCCTCCTGCTGCAATGCTCTGGGCTCCTGGCTGTGTCCCTTGTGCCAGAGGCCACAGGAGGTCCCTGGCTATCTATAATCTGTATGGCCTCTGATGGGTCTCCAGATGGGCCCTGGGGGTGGCACCACTTTGTCTGGGGAAGCAAAGATGTCTGTGTCTTCTCAGGTGGGAGAAAGGTGACACCTGGGGGACCTGACTGAAAATAGAGCAGGGGAGAACAGGCAGAGCAGCTGAGAGAGACCCAGCTTGGGGGGCTGACACCCTGCAGTGAGGGCAGGCTGGAAAGGAGGGGCTGTGAGCAGCCTGCCAGACTGTGTGTCCCAGGGACACATCTCCTCACCCAGCACCTCTGCTGACAGTGTTCCAAAGGCCAGTGCCAGGAATGCCCTGTCTGAAAGGGGGCAGCTCTTTGTCAGGCAGGTGTACCCAGTGGGGTAGGAAGCAGCTCCAGGGCAGCAGGCAGAGGCATGAACCACCCTGTGGATATGTCTGGGGCTGTGGCATGTCTGTGTTGTGACAACTGCAACAAATCTATGGAAATGGGGCTTGCACAGCATAATGTAAAAAACCATCAGATTTTGTATTAGAACTCAATATACATTACAGCTTACACACTGCAGAAAGTCAGTGCAAGGTATTTTACAAGGGCATGTATGATAGGACAAGGTGTAATTGCTTTAAACTGAAAGGAGATAGGTTTAGATCAGGTATCAGGATGAAATTCTTTACTGTGAGGCTGGTGGGACACTGGAACTGGTTGCCCAGAGGAGCTGTGGATGCCCCATCCATGGAAGTGTTCAAGGCCAGGTTGGACAGGACTTTGAGGAACCTGGTCTAGTGCAAGGTTCTCTGGCCAGGGCAGAGGCATTGGTACTAAATGATCTCCAGGATCCTTTCCAACCCAAGCCAGTCTATGATGCTATGGTTTATGTTTAAGAATGGCAGATAAGGCACTGTGTTTTAGCTGATTGTCTTTCTCAAAGTTATCCTTAAAATTCTAGTATTTTTAATAATAAAGCTTTTAGTCAAGTATTTTATATAAGGCAGCTTACTTTCAAGATGTTTTTCCATTTCTCCTAGGTAGATTAAAAAAAAAAAAAAAAAGCTTTATTTTCAGCCAAGATTTGTCTGTTTGAATGTAATTGTGCTGCAAAAACTTAGCAATAAACACCTTCACCTTAGGGAAAGGTTAACAATTTCATTGTATTTTTATGTTTAATGATGCTTTAATATATCTTCTTCTTGACTATAATTCCAGTTCTCTTTAAGAGAGTAACTTGTCTTGCCAGTGCATGAATTCTCAGATAAAAATTAGACAAATTATGAAGAAGTCTACTGTGAGTGGAGAGCAGGCAGCAGGACAAAGTAGCATGACTATAAAAGTTTTGTTCAGAACAGTCTTAAGGCTGAGCTTTAGAAGGCTGTGTGTCCTAATTCTGTTCAAAACTGCTAAATTAGAGGTTCTTTGGGGCTGATGTTTAGAGAAAAAAGGGTAAAACTGCTTTCATATTGAGCACAGTGATTGCAGGACCAGGTCCCAGTTCCCTAGTCATGACTCACAGAGCTGCCCACCTTTGTGTGGCCCTGCAAAAGATGGGAGATGTGCAAGTGTAAAAATGGTGTGTGAGATACTGATGCCCTGCAGTACCTGAAAAGGGCTTTTCTTTGGATCTTGCTGGGGACATTGCAGGGAGTTCTCATTTTTTCCTGACTTCCTGCTCCCTGAAAGGCGATATTATGGCTTTGTTTTTCTATTGGCCCCAAGCATCACTTGTAATGGCAATAGCTGGCAGGAATGTAAAATATATGGAACACAAGCCCTTCTCAGCCCTCAGCAGAGGGAGCAGTCCTGTGGCATCATGTTTTTCCAATTGGTCAGTACATTTCTAACTCTGATAGCTGTTCTTTGCAAATCCTTATTGGTTATTTCATGTGAAACATCAGTAAGGAAAAAAAACCAGCATGATTGCAGTCACTTAATTCTACAAGGCTCTTTCTATTTTGTAACAGTCACTGTTTTTCTATGAAAAATGGTTTGACACTGAAATATTAGACTGTAAATTGCAAGAGGAAGATTAATATAACTTCTATCTTGGCAAGTTTTCCCAGTATATCACTAGCACTGAGACCTAAAGTTTAGCTTGTTTTTCGAGGTTTGATATAACTCACAGAAACTTTGATTTGATGCATGCAATTGTATTGTCTCTCTTCTACTTCTCAACTGGTCTTCAATGCAGGTTTGGTTAGATTTATTTAACTGCATTTCAGGAGACTAAACTGTGTATCAAGTGATCTATAATATAGTTACAGACTTCCACAATTATATAATTGCTAAAATAAGAAGCAGGGCAAAACATGATGAGTATATGTTAGGAAACAGTGCTGAGTTATGAGTTCTGCCTGTGAAGACAGCAATGCATAAAGGGATTCCCCAAGATTTATATTTGAAAATGTGAACACAAAAGATGAAGGGTTTAGTATCATTTTTACTTTTAGAGGGAATGTCCTTTTGAGGGTTAAGGTGCAAGCTGTTTCTTCCTCTCTAGCAGTGGGCTTTGCCTCCCACCCACTAAGAGAAGAAAGTGCCCTGCGACACTGTGTGGACCTTTGGTGAAGTTAGCTTTTTCAGTTGCTCTTCAGGAAGCCTTTTCTTGTTCCAGCTTGTAAGACTCTCAGGTAGTCTTGTAAGAGCTGTTATTTCCAGCCTCATTGTCCACTTGTGGTATATTGCCTGAGCACAGGACCCTTCTGTGCAGTGGGGAACACAGGGACACATGTCCCCCATCACAGACACCTTACTGTTCAGCAGAAAGTGGAAAGGGAGACAAAAAAGCCTTGTGCTATGTATGATAACCTTGAATCTAGGATTTATTTTTCCTCCCTGCAAATACATATTTGTAGCTAAAACCATCCTTTCAAGCTTCTCTCACGAGACTGATAATTTCTTGGCATTCCAAGAGAAGGGGGTCACTGGTGTTCAGAGGAGCAGCTGAAGTAGCAGCATTATACAAAGCATAAACACTTTCAGAGTCAGTAAATGAAAGCAATGTACTTTGCTCCAATACTCATCAAACAGAAAGAAGAATCTGTCTCAGCATGCTGTAGGATGATCATTAATTTTTAATAGTGTTAATGTTTATTAGTGACAGATGATTGACTTTAAGTGCCTTATGAATAATAAATAAATGATGTGGATTTTGGGCATCTGCCTTAGATTTGTATGCAAAGCCAGTGGGACTAACCTTCCTAGTTTGAGAGAAGTGTAGCTTCAATTCCTCAATGTGTGCTGTAACACAGACTGTAGGAGTTCTTGGGCTCTAGCTCTGCTAAATGTGGGAGGCCTTTCTGTCCCCTTTGTGTCCCCGTTCTTAGGGCACATTGACTGCTTAGCGGCCTCAGGGTGAGAGGGGAGCTCACTGCAGCTCTTTTGGCTAGGACAGAACTGCTGGAAGGTGCATCATTCACTCTGAGGCTCTGCTGGATTTCATAACACTTAAACACCTGTGTCCATCAAACAGTATGCAGAGAATCACAGCTAGAGCTGCTCTTGACTTTGTAATTTCATTGACTGACAGTTTAATATCTATTTATTTTCACATCTGACTCTGGTATAGACAGGCTGGTATCTTGAATGTCACGATATTGTGCTGACAACTGTGTTTTTTCATTACTATAGAAAAAAAAAAGGGATTCTTCATAAGTAAAGAGGTTCTTTTCAGGCTCAGCAACTGTAATAAAGACCAAATTATACTTCATATAAATTTGGTAGTAACGAGTGATATGTTATGTGTACATATTTATATAGGAACAAGGGCACACAGTTTTTAACTTTCTGGTAATCTGTCTCTTCCATCCTGTGAAATGCCATGTAATCATATTGTTTAAATACCTGGAACAACTGCCTTTACCACAGGCTCTCATAAGCAGCACAATCCTTGCTTAAATTAGATATTTAAAATTGCTCTCTTATTTTGATCCAATTTTGTTTGCTTTCTAAACAGAAGCAAGTGGCTTACCCCATCTAAAATCTACAATATTTGAAATTATTTAAGAGACTATTTTGAGAAAAGAGAAATATGTATGCTCTGGTGAGGCTGTGCTGATGTTTAGAGAAAAAAGGGTAGAACTGCTTTCATATTGGGCACTGGCCAAATGGCTGATGACTCTGTAATAATATTCTCCAGATGTTAGGCAGTTAAACCAGACCAAAATGCTGTTGCTAACTTATTGTTATTCAGCATTTACTATATAAACAGAAAATTTGTATTTAATTCCACTTTAGTTAAATGGATTGTGATTAATATTGTAATTACCCCAATTCAGAGAACTTTTTAGACCAGACTCTTGGTTTTCTCAGAGCATAGCACACCATACATCAGCCCTAATTATATGGTGTATCTGACTGGGATCTGCCCTGTAATCACATGCCCTAGTGTTCCCTGAACTACTGGGTGTTGTGTCAGCAAAGAGGAGACACAACTGCACTCTGTAAAACATTTCAAGATGCTGAAATTAAATTGCATCTTATCTGGGAAAAAAAAATAATTGCTCTCAATATTCACAGCCGTTAGCTGGTCATCAGGTGATGGGAAATTATCTGAACTTGTCTGATTTCTCAGCAGTCATGGCATTAATTACTTTCATTAAGAAAACTCCTTGCTTATGATTTTTGAGGATTTTTCACCCTGCCCAAGGGCCTTATCTCTGTTTCAGGGTGTAGTCACTCTTACTCCACCACGTCTGGCCTCCTTTGCCCAGCCCTGGCTTGGTCCATGCACCTATCTTCAGCCTGGCTGCTGCTCTTGGGCACAGGTAGAAGTCTGGGCTGGGTTGTCTTTAAGGATGTAAATCTAGGCTGCTCCTGTTGCTGGAGAGGCACATCAGTGCCCACAGTGGGTTTCTGCATTGCGCTTCCAGAAATCACAGCACAGCTCGCACTCTCGGAGAGCCTGGGGTGTCACACATCCCTTCAGGAACCCCCTGGGGGTGACAGCACCCCTTGCTTTTCCTCACTGTGCACCTGGGACTGGTCACCTCACTGCTCTTAGACTTCAAAATCCTCAAAAATCAGTCCTCTGGCACATGTTGGGTGCTTGCTGTTGCCACGCTGTACAAATAGAGATGCACAGAGACCCACCTTGGTGGTGAAAGGTAAAGAAAACATAGAGCTTGTATCTTTTGGAGTGTATAACCATCAGGGTCAGATTTTGCATGACAAAAGTAAAACTGATTTCTGTACAGCCAATCAAAGGGGCAATATTTTAAGCCCTGGTAGGGGCTTTGTGCTCTGCTTACATTTACAGCAATGTCAAGAGTATAGCAAGGACAAATGGGAATCATGTGTGATCATAATGTTCCTATTTATATACACATAAAATAGAACAGGCTTTTAAAAGCCAATACAATTTTCTATTGTAATGATAACCTTAATAACAATATGGTTTCACTGCAAAGATATCAACAAATATAATAGAAATTGAGATAATGCCATAAAATAGATGCATTATTTTTGGAATTTGAAGGACACCTGCCAGAAAACATTTACCAACTTGTGCAAGCCACAGCAAATGAAATAAAAACTTACCTACTGCTGTTGCCTGGTTATGACATATTTACTGTGCAGTTTTCTTATCACTGTGGATTTCTAAGATAATTAGTTGTTGTTGTTGTTTAGTGCAAAATATCTGACCTAGGACTTACCAGTACTCACTAAACAAATATTGAAATAAGAAAAGAGGTAATACTCTTTTTAAAAGTAATTGGAAGATGCAAAACTGATAAGTAATGTGTGTTTCCACAGTGGAACTCTACATGAGCTAGATATGCTATGATTATCTCAAGCATTTTATTGAAGTCTTCTGTTTAGATTTTGCATGTACTTTGCTGCTAGCTTAATTGAAATGAACTGCAGTATCAAAGTAAAAATCAGGTCTGTCTCCTTTAATTGCTAATGTTTAAAATATTGTGAAGGAAGAGCTCGCCAAAACACGTCCTATGAACATTGTATCTATGTATCTAGAATGTGTTTTTAGAAAATATTACACATTTTGTTTACAGAAATTAACCTTCTTCCACTTATGACATAAGTTGTCTCTTCTATCTTTGCTTCTTTTGCTGAAATCACAGAATACTAAAATTCTCATAAGACATTGGTTTTCTTAGTAGCTTCTGTTTCAGCTCTTTGCTAATGGTGTATGTGTTCCTTTTAATCATTTAGCAGTCTTTTGTCCCATTAATGACCAGTCCTTCTTCTTGCATTATGAAATACCATAACCACGAATGCCAAGTGGATTGCTGGATGGTGTTTACTATCATGTGTTACTTTACCATGTCTTTACTTAGCCACATTCTTGGCACACTGGTAATCTGCTGATTTTCCCTCCTCTTGGCACTGAAGGATGCCTGGGGAAAAGGTCCCATTTCCCACCAGATCCTGAGGTAGCTGAGCTATAAACGTGTGGTAACCAGGGGAGGAAAGTCCCTGGAGTGGAAAATGCAGGGTAAGAAAATCCAGAATTTAGAAAAATCAAGGATGGCTTATGTCTTTATTGTTGCTTGGTGACTCCTGCTTCCTGTCAGGTTTAAGGGTGTCAGAACTTGAAATTCTTTCTCTTATGCATGACAGGAACAAGAAGGAATGAGAAATGTTTGTTTCTTGTTTTCTCAAACAGGGGTTATGATGCCCAATACATTTGGAGGTGTGCTTGGAGTATGTGGCAGGGGACAGAGGACCTGGAGGCCAGAATTGTCTCACCAGTGTAGGAAAATCAGAGCTGAAGGGGAGGAGTGCTGAGCTGCTGTGGATCTGGGGCAGCCAGCGGGGTGTCAGGGCACAGGGCTGCACACACAGCCCCTGGGGCAGCAGCCAGGCCTCCAGCACACAGGACACGGTGCTGCCCTAAGCAGTGGCCAGATTCTGCATGGCTGTGTCTGAAACAGGACCTGGGAAACGGCTGCAACATAGGCAGAATCAATACATCTGCCTTTGCCCCCCAACAAAGTGTGGGTCTTCTTCTGGTGCTCTCAGTTTTCTTGATTTCACAGATTATCAGGGCAAGACACCATAGATGCTTTCAATATTGTAGAAAAGGCAGTTACGTATGTAAAATGTCAGTCTGAATGCTTCCTTTACCTGTGTGATGGAGGTTTAAATCTTGAGCAGGGCATGTGATTTCAACTTGCCTTGAGCATAATAAGGAAGTAATTATTCAGCTGTTGGGAAAGGTCCTACCATCATTACAGACAGCCTGAATGTCCAGGCAGTATCTGCCTATTATTTGAAATGGTTGCAAAATACTTCAGAAAAAAGAACCCAAACCCTCACATTCAAGACACATGGGGAGAATACGAGTTATCATAAAAAAGTGTTATGAGATGATTCTAAATGTCAGTTTAGCATATTTTAGCCTATTGGATCTTTATACAGAGTTGAGTAACATCTTTCATGAAGTGAATGTGTTTTTGGTAAACTGAAAGGGACAATAATATTTAAAGGTCAGTTAACATGGAGAGTTGGTTCTAGTTATTATTATTAAAGATCCAGCTGTATTACCTTTACACAACATTACCCCACAAATCCTTATTAAAACTGTAAAAGCAAACCACATCTTTGCTTTTTTTCCTCCCTGCCCCTCCTTCCTGCCACGATCCTGAGATCCTTGATTCTGCCTTCTCTTTATATTTAACAATTTCTCTAGTGAATAGCACTGGATGATCCTCACCCTGCTTCTGCCACGCTGCATCTGAAAGAGTCATACATTATAGCTTCTGTCAGTGCTGCCAACCAGAAAAAACCCTCTCATTTCTACATTACATTTCAGCCTCCCACGTATGACATGAGCTACCCTGCAAACAGTTGTTTAATAGTTTTCAGCTGCTTAGGAAATGGTAGTTGATTTCAAAGGGGTTTTTATTCAAGAAGTTGCAGTAGTGTGTTGTGTGACTGCTCCTGTGTTTAATTGGAAGCAGGCAGGCTGTCTGTCTGCCCATTGCACTGCCCACCCAGCCATGACCAGCTGGTGTTAATGGGCTGCACAATGAGATGGTTCATTTGTGCATGAGCACCCCCTCCCCAGAAAACTCTCCTGGGAGGGTTTCTGTGGCAGGGCGTGTGTGTACTGGGGCTGGAAGCTTGGGGAGCTGTGCTGCAGGCTGGCAGCATGGAGGGGCACTGGGCTCAGTTCCTACAGGTAACTGTCCTGGCGGTATGGCTGGGACTTCCTCCCACAGCCCTGTGCTGCTGCTCAAGCTGTGCTCTGCTCAGGGAGGTCTCCTCTTGTCTCTTCTCCACTACTCAGAGCAGTGAACCGTGAGGTGGGTCTGGTGCATGGGGTGGAAGAGTTTGCTCTGCATTGATATCTGCATCTGGACTTCTCTGGGCTGTGTTGCAGCCCTTTTGTTACCAAGATGGCCTCAGACACGAGGCAGTTAGCTGGTTTTGCTGAGGATCCCCGAGGTTTGATGCTGCAGAGGAGGGTGTTGGTATGAGTGAGGTAGCTGGCCAAGATATGAAACAGAAGTGGAAAAGCAATGACCAAAATAAGGAGATGGGATCATGTTTTCTTTATTCACAGTGCTAGGTGTAGAGAAACCTGAGAGATTTGGAGCCCTTTCAGTCAAGGTGAACAGAGAGCAGGGCTGGGGCAGGCTGTTATCCTGCTCCTGGGCACACAGAGGATGAGCAGGGACAGGATGTGCCAGGCCCTGGTCCTGATGGGCAATTCAGCTGTAAGCCTCATATTTTAACATGCAGAGAGAGTTTAGGTAGAGACATGTGAGCTGTGCTGTGCCTGATGGTGGCAGTGTGTGGGGCAGCCTGGCAGACCTTTCCTTCAGTAATGGAGATGTGTGTGCCCAGAAACAAACAAGGGCAATTGTACAATGTTCAGAGCAGAGTGTGCTGAACAACTCCACTAAATGCAATATGTAGTTAGTAAAATGGCTTCCATGGAGAGTCTGCAAAAGCTGTGTGTCAGATTTTTTTATGCTAAGAAACCTCAAAAAAAAAAAAAAAAAAAAAAGGTGCCACAGTTTCTAATTTCCCAGAAGCAGAAATGTGATGTTGCACACACAGAATGGTTTGCTGCAAGCTGTGGCTTTGATGAGACAAACCCATGCCATTACCTAATGTCTTGTTACTGCTCACATGCACATGAGGATTTGATGGATAGTGAAGCCCTGGCCAGGGACTCCAGGGAGAGCTGTTGGTCAAGGCAGATGACCACATTGCCTGTAAAATAATTGTCCAGATCAGGACAGATCCTTGGATATAAGCTAGTTACCCAAATTACCTCATGGTGACAACCAGGAAAATCACCTGTTTAGAAAAGGACCCTGTAGACCGAGTGTGACTGCTTTCATTCCATGTTGTCGAGGAGCTGATAGTGGCTTTGGGAGTGGGAGGAGGAATTGAGAGCTTCCAGGCATCTCCTCTGCTCCAACGGGTGCCTTGCATCCCCAAGAGCTGCCTCCACATCAGAGAGCAGTGTGAAAGGTTTGGTCTCCTGGGCATCCCAGCTTTTGGGTATCAGGTGAGCACAGACAAACTCAGCCACAGACAGGCCACTCTCTGGGCACAGAGGATGCTCAGTGACTTGCCAACACCTGTGCTGTGCCATCTGCAGCCAGCTCTGCTCCTCAGCACTGCACAACAGCCAGCTGTAGCCTGAGCACAAGCTGCTGGTAAGGCAGCCAGGTTACTGACTGGCATGCAGGTAACAACAGCACAGGCTGGGCAGGGTGGGGAGCAGCTGCGTTGGGAAGTTATTCACCCTTGGTTACTTTTTACACCCTGTTAGGCTTGAGGCTGCAGAGATCCAGAGCTAGCACTAGTGGGACGCTGCAGAAATTCCCCCTTTCCATTGCCGTGGGAAGCTCCAACGTGCCAAACTTTGTGATACTACTCTAGTAAGCAGTAAAAACATAGGGAAGAGTTCAGTCTTCTGTTTTTCTGTGTTCTGGGCTCCTTCATGACCTCTACATCCATAGTTACACTCCTGTAAGAAAATGTGCCTTCCTGTTTGTGTTTTGTTTCTAGAGCATCCTAACCTCCTTTCTTTCCTTGTTTCATTTCTGGATGAAAATCCAAACCCACACAAGCACTCAGTTTTCCCTGCTTCTGGTGTTCTTGGTTCCTGCTAAATGAAAGACTTTAAAAGGCTATTTTCCCAGCTTAGTATTCTCTCCCCTCTTGTGCTGGTTCACTGATAACCTCGCTGGTCTAAATATAGGCTCACCTCCCCAGGTTCAGGACAGCAGGACCACACTGCAGCTGTGGAGGTGATGGGAGTGTTGCCTTTCCTTTTAGCAGCTGTGTTGGCTTCCATGGTAGAAGCCTCACCTCCTCCAAGCCTGCTGCAGCCTGTGCTGCCAAGGTTTGGTGCTGCAGAGCAGGGTGTCTTCAGAAGTGCTCCTGCCCCACCTTAGTGCCCTTGCTTGGGCCTGGGGCAGGCGGAGGTTTGGAGCTGGCCATAAGAGATGGATGGGTGGGAAGGCAGGGCTGAGGGTGGGACACATCTGCCTGCTGGGGAGGAAGGCTGCCCACTGCACAGCTCCTACAGTAGAAGGTTTGTGGTGGGGTAGGAGATGAGGACAGCATCTCTGGGGCCTTGGAGGGCTTTTCTTCCTGAGGAAGCACAGAAAGCTGAAAGATGCTCCACGTGTCCTTTACCCCTCCAATAAATATTCTGCCCTGTGCCCTCTAGATGTGAGAAAGAAAATGTGATTAAAAAGGTAAAATGCTTTTATTTGTGAGATATTAGCTTTGTGTAATATGTATTCAAAAGCAGATTCTCATTTAAAGGTTATATTTAATATAGCTCTGCTCCAGTTTTTCTTTTTTATTATTTTCTTATACATCTTTTCACTTTCTAAGGCAATGCTCCAGTGACTACTGCAATATAATAGCTGCTTTCTCTCTCAGTACACAATTTGACAGCATTTATTCTTTCCTTCAGTGAACATAATTACTTCACATATGGAACCTGTGATAGCCTACAGGCATCTGAGAGAAACCAGAATCATACAATCTGTCCCCTTTGTGAGCTTAATTTACATTCACAAGTGTCATTTTAATAGTGCTGGCAACATGTAGGATAAAAATTACAGGTCAGCTGCAGCATGTCACAGGGAACTGTGCTTAAGTCAATAACATGGTATTATTACATTCTGGATAATTTTACAAGGTAGATCTCACAGAAGGAATTTGACCCCTATTTCTTTAGTTTTCTGCCTTTTGGTTTCCTTCACAAGGTAATTCACTTAGAAATGGATGTTGCAAAACTGCAAACATGTTGACAAAGAGGTTAGACTGTAGCAGGCATTTCCAAATCTGAAAGCAACACCTTTCCCTTGCTGTAACTTGTAACAGGGCTTAGAATTGCCATGCTCTGGCATATTTAAAAATTTGCACTGTTAATTCTTGAAATTTGTTTTTCTGATCCGTGTAATAAAAATACTGAGGGGCATAGCCCTCTGCCTTCTCATTTCATACAGTTGACAGAAATTTGAGCTTTCTGCAACTGATTATTTTTTAGCCAGCAGAAGCAGTCTCTGGCTAAGCATCTTACAGACATTTTGTACAAGAAAAATAGTGACTGTCACAGAGACATGCTGCATACAGACCTGCGTGTGATTCATGGTTTAATGTATATATTTATAAGACCTAAAAATAATAGCTCATTTTTTATACGGGCATCTGTAATATAGATAAAGGTACAATAAATAATCCAGTAAACATCAGGTGACTTTTTTTAGTGAAAACTTCTTTGGGGTAGAGCACTCAATTCAAGTATAAAATCAATCTTAGTTACCATTAATGATTATTTTCTGTTTTTCCAGACCCCATAATTTACTGCCTTTTAAGCTTTCAAAGTTTGTTTAGGGCTTCTACAGTTTGTCCATAGTACTATAACATTCAAAAAGTCCATGTATGCACAAACAAGGCAAATACACCCCCAGGTGCCCCCCTGCACACATACCCAAACACATCCATTACCTGAACCACACAGCCATTTACTCCTCCTGAAATTTGCATCCTTCTCTTGCTGTAAGCCTTTTTAATCATTTGAGAAACACAAGGGGGAAAACATCTTTTATCTAACAATTCATTTTCATATCACTGACAGTGTTGGAGTTTGAGTGAGTTTTTTAACTAAGCCCACGCACCCGCCCCACTCTCCTTCCCTCAAAAATAAAAGCATATTTTTCCTGTGATGAAACTAGATAGAACATACTTGAATCTGTAGTAAAAAATATGATAAAGTAACAGCAAGGAACTGGATTCATAAATAACTAGATATAGTGAAGATGCCCACTACCTGAAGACTTGTAACATGGCTGAGGATGAAGCCAAAATGCATATAAACCCCCCAGATAATTGAGGTAAAAATCAGGAAAGTTACAACTTAAGTACATCACATGTTTTTGAGAGTGAAGGTAGGTAGGCACAGAAAAGGATGCCTTTTGAGACTGGTGGAATGCCTATCAAAACTTTGTGTTTTTCTAAAAGATGTGTCCCACTCAACCAGTGGTCTGATGTAGGAAGTCAATCAGTTTTGGTTCACTGTCCATGTTTAAGTCCACCCAGGCCTTAAATCCCCTAAAACACACAGCCAATCTCTGAAGTCTAATGTCAACCTTTAATTGGGAAAATATGTATTTGGGGCACTGGGAAATGTTTTCATGTAAGGAAAGTGTCTTTTAGTCGTGTTCTTCAGAGTCTGGCATAGGAAAGTGTTTGCATTTCACTCTTCACCCTAGCGGGAGGCTCTGGTTTTGTTTCAAGCTCTCGGTTGCTGCAAGGGTGTAGGCTGGGAAACAAGAGCCACAAAGGGCAAGCTGGAAGTATTCATTCCACCTCTGGAGCTCTCCCACACACCCATCTTAGCATAAAAATTTCTGTCTCTGATACACGTGACAATATATGTGCAAATATAATATTCTATGTGCCAAATGACTTGTTGACCAAACTCTTTACCAGTGGAATATTTGAAACATGGTAATTTTGGTTCTTTGTGAGGATCTTGTATGAGTTACAGTTCAATTGCGGAAAAGTCTCATTTATTCCACTGGAGATGTGCTGGAGTGTCTTGTCTGCTGCTCCTCAGCTTCTGTCTTCTCCCTTGGCTGATACTAAGTTTATTATTTACTTAATTAATGGTTGCCATATCTGGTTTTTCTATTTTAGATGAGGAAAATTAGAAGAGGAAAAAAAGAGTGTTTACAGGGGAGACTTTGCAGCTAGAAGGAAGCTGGGTGTAAGGCCCTGCCTATGAATGGGGATTACTTAAAAGGTAAGGGACACAATCAAGTTTTTGGCCTGACATCCACTTTTCACCAGTAGAACACAATTGTGCTGATAACGTTTGGTAGAAGGGCCTGAACATGCAGTAGATTAATTCTGTTCTTGGGCCTAGAACTTGAGCCTTTGAGCTCTCTCTCTGTGTCAGCTTGTGATGCTGGGCCCTAGAAGTCCTTTTTCTGTCACCTCCTGTTGGGCAGATGTTTATTGGTGAGAAAACTTATCTTAAGAGCTGTTAAGGTTTCATCAGCATAGTTTGGAAAAAGGTTTTGTATTTCATCAGCAATGCTTTTGAACCAAAGTGAAATCTTTGTGGGTTGGTTTCAGGGAAGTTGCCAGGCAACTGGGAGGTTATAGCTTGTAGTCATACCTGGTGGCTTGTGGACATAATCAGTTGATTTTGCTTTGCAAAGTAAAATAAGAAATTACTGTGGTGAGATTGCCAAAAATGGAGTATTTTCCCATATTAGGGAGGAGGTCTGTGCTTGGCTGGGATGATGATACTTGGCCGTGCTTGCCTGGTGGCACCTGGGGCTCCCTCCATGTGCTGCAGGCAGCACAGTGCCCCAGTTCAGGCCCTCTGCCCCAGTGTGCAGCATCAGGACAGATGCAGGAGCCTGGATTAATGCAGACAGTCTTTCATGTTATATTTTCTGAGTGATGGGTAAAGGAGCAAATCTACAGATTGCATGTGTGCTGTTTTAATTTACTACTTAGAGGATGAAGCAGAACCGAGTCTGTGGTTAATACAGATTTAAAAAAGATAATGAGATGTTTTGCCTCCCAAGCTGGCATACAATCTTATTTTCTTTACTCCTCCTCATCCAAAAAAAAACCTCTACCAAGCTCTTGTCTCCGATTTGTTCATGAATACAGTATCAAACACCTCCTCTGTGCCTCTGATGTGCGCTCCAGGCCGTGTGCCACTGTGTTGATTCAGCTGGAGGATGCCCGGCATGTGAGTGCCTTGGCACAGTGTGCTACATGGAGGAACCTGATAGTGAGAAAGGCAGAGGCACTGGCATAATTATGAAGGATTTCTTCCCCTCATACTGCTTCTTGTTATTTATTCTTCTCTCCATGTTTCCCCTGGTTATTTCTCTTCCTGAAATGAAAATAACCTGGCAAGAAAACAATGTTTCCACTCCCATCATTTTTAGGCAAGGAACACCAGGCATGTTTTTTTTAGCGTTGCTAACTGACGGATGATTATTCACCAATATTTTTTGTTGAAGCAAGCAGGCTTGTTAACTGTGGTGACATTTTTAGTGATGCTATGATATCCCAGTGTCATTGTTGCTTGATTTATCAGTGTCTAATGGATTATTTTGTTGAAAAACCTACCATGGATCTTGTGTTTAAGGCTGACTTTATATGCGTATGACTACAAGTGTGTGAATTTGTATGAAAATAAGGAACAGAACTGTTAAGATGCTTCTTCTGTTTTGGGCTTTTGGCTCTGTGTCATAAAATACAAACTGGAGCCTTGAATTTCCATGCTTTAAAATGGCATACTTAAACTGAGAAATACTGTAATTGAGATCAGCTCAGCCACAGCCATCCTTCAGTTTGCATCTATGTACTCTCCATCTTCTCCCAATTCCTGACTCACCTTCTCTTATTACTATACTTCTACAGGACTATCACTTGCAATCTCTGCTCCCTCCAGCTATAGACAAAGGCTATCCTTGACTTCCCCAGCTTGTTCAGCACCACCTGCTAACCAGGCACACCTGGATCCACTGCTGAGGTTTGGCACGTGGCTTCCAGGGGTCTTTGAAGGGTTACAGCCGGTGTGGCTGGAGGAGTGGGATGGCAGGAGCCTGTGGGGTCACCCTTCCTAGGAAGGGGTGAGGACAAGTAGGGATCCATTCCCTTGAAGAAAGAACACTTGGTGAGAAATCCCTTGGAGCAAGCATTGCTGAAGGGTTGGGAATGAGAAGCCCAGGAGCGTTTCCCTGCTCCAAGCATTTGTTGCACAGGAATGCAAGGGTGCAAGTCTGTGGGCACAGCTTGGTGCAGCCTGGCAGCTGGAGTCTGAAGCAGTGGCTAGGATAATACGAACGCTGGGTATCTGCTTGGAGATGCAGCAGCCACAGACAGTTTGAAGGAACAAAAATTCAAAATGGAAAAGACGTGACCTTGATGCGTTTTAAACTAAGTGAAAGCAAATGTGCTTAGATTTCCTGGGAAAAAGATGCTATTGGAAATTCTGTGTAAGTGTAAATATATGAAAGCCAAAGGAGGTAAAGTTTTTCCTAATTAGGATAATTAAAAAGAAAAGCAGTCAGCAAGCTGAATGCCAGACACAGAGCACCACAGCTCCTTTGCTAAAGCAGGAGCAGATGTATTCGTGGAGTGATGTGTCCTGCTCTTCTGGCACCCTGGTTGCCGTCCCTGGGCAAAACCTCTGCACTCCACATGGTGTAATCCAGTTTAGGTTGTACAGCATTGCTGGTCAAGATTATGACATTTCCCCTTTGACATTTCCCCTTCTTCCTAATTTTTAAGTGACAAAAAACATGTCAGTCTTACTGTGGCTCAGCTCACCCATCATCTCCAGTTCCTCAAAAATCTCTCTGGGAAATTTAGGTGCCTTCCAGCTCTATGAAGTAGGTCCACAGGGTTTGCAGCATTAAATCCAGATCACAATGTTAAAGTTACATAGATAGAGGGGACAAATATGCCTATTCTAGATAAGCCTGCAAAATTAGATCAACTGTCAAAAAATTGTTTTGTCCTGAAGAGAGATGGCAGAAAGGAAAGGCAGAGCACATTTTAGGACCACTTGGGAGCCCTTTATGTGGGTTCTGGCCATTCAGTCTTCAATAAAAAATGAATGCTAACCATGGCAACCACATCAGCCCCCTTTGAGAGAGCCACTGCTTGAATGAAGATGGGCGCTCACTGAAGAAAGCCTAACAAACACATGTAGACCTTTTACAGAGCTGTTCAAGAAAACAATCTCACTTGAAGAAGCAGACATAATTTCCCAGGAAGCATGTAAGAGGTAATGCAATATGCTGCTAGCTTTCCCTGCCTCTGCTGCCTGCCTGCTCCTGGGAATTGCTGTTGTTTGGGTGGTACAGGGGGTAGAGAAATGGCAAAGGTGTGGGCCTGCTACCTGCACCACTGTGAGGGCTCACTGCCCGAAATATTTTGGATACTTGCCCATTAAAGCTTCCCCCAAAGCCCACACATGCCCATTGAGTCACTGTTTTCCTGAAATCTTATGCCTGGTAGGTATTTTCCTGAAGTGCACCCTTTTGCTTTAATCCCTGCCTAATCTTACAGAAAGATGCAAACAATTTTGTAACATCTCTGCCTTGGGGAGTCTCATAGATGTTCAACAAACTCTTCTGTGGCTCTTTATTCATGTGCCCCAAGAGCAGATTGGGGTCCCTTCCCCTGTCTGCAGGTTTGGATATAAAATACTAATAGATCAACCTTCTGGAAAGAGAATGCTTGGATTTGTAAAACTGGAGAGAAAATGTTTATCTGGGCAGTATTAGATTAGTCACAGATTAATTACAATTGAAAAGTATAATTCATCTGTAATAAGAGTGAATTCTTCACTCAAGATTCATAGCAAAATAACATTATTTTTCAAATAGAAGTAATTTAAATGGAAGTAAGACCTTCTAATGCCACCATCTGTACAAGTAAATTACTTTCAAAGTAATTAAATATGCATATCTGGGCTGTGTACTGTACTGATGAACCAAGTTTTATGGAAGCAATATGCTTAAAAATCCCTTAGGTATTAAAGATGAAGAACCCATGGCATTTTGCATTCATATAACCATGAATAAGAAAAAATATTTTCTCTGCTGCATAATTTTGGGGAATATATTTTTATTAACTTTTCCAGGTTAATTAATACTTTTGCCAAATAGCAAATACGATCATCATATTTATTAGTCTGACATTTCAGAGGGACTTAAAGCTCTATAAGAAGTTTCAGCATTGTGTGTGCCTGAATTTATGATTGTGACACAGTCACTCATCTTCTGCAGATTCCCAGGAAGCAGAGCAGTGCAGTGAAACCGAAATCATTATGTTGACTGAATTCATTACTGCCGGACTTGTCCCTCCATGAAATAGCACTGCTCAGCCAATTGGGATTCATGGTCACAGCCCTTCATGGGATCATCAGGGTTTATAGTCCATAACAAATACAAATACAGCCAGGAACAATAACAGTCTGATACACCTGATCTATTACCCCGCCTTGTGAGACTGTCGCGGGCGCCAGAGGCAGCGACGGGCCGTGTGTGTTCCCTTGTGCGGATGGATGGCACAGTCCTGTGGAAGCAGAGGCTGGGCCTCAGAACACAGCACTGGCAGCATGCTCTTCAGTGACTAAAGCCCATCTTTGTGCTGGCAACACAGTGTTCGTGACTGGTGTGTAGGGGAGCTTTGAATATTTGCTGGAAGCATGTGAACACTGCAGAAATTCTTGGTTAAAGAAATACCCGAAGTCAGTTGTGTGGAGCGCTTCAGAAGAAGTCTGAAATCCCAGTTCAACCCTTTCAAAGCAGCAAATAGAGCTGTCTACATGCTACCAAAATGCAAGAGCAAATTCAAGCATAAAGACACACAGTGGGCACAATCTCTCTTTGCAAGTCAGCCGCTGCATTCTGCGTGTGATGTGTGTTTTACGTCAATGTAACATTGATTATAAAATGTGCAGAGGTTCCCTGACATCAAGTGATTTAGTCTACCTGCAGCACTTTCATAGTTATCTCCTCAGATTAATTGCAGGAGTTTGACAATAGATCAATTCTTCCTGCACCCCAAATGTGAAATAAGAAATGGTGGCCTGAAACACAGAAAAGAAACGATGAAAGCTTCATTTCTCTGCTCTCCCTGTGCTAAAACGTGTGAACTAATATGTTATGTCCACCCTTTGGGACCTGCCTATGTGTGTTTTAGATCATGCTTTGTGATAGATGGAGGTGGAGTATATGTAGCCAAGAGGAGAACCATTAGAAATGTTTTAATATTGGAAGTATTGAAGCTTGGATGCTGTGAGTTCTCACCTAGCATAAGGCAGAAATTTGGTGTCAGGTTCAGCTGCATCCACTCTAATCATGCACAAATATGATGCTGGAGGTAGCCTGCATGAGTTTTCTTAAGTTCCCTTTGTGTATCTTGTCACCTTTGTCTCTTCTGTCCCTGAACCTCAGTTCATGCCCAGTCTGCAAACCCCAGCCTCTGCAACATGCTCTGCTTTCAGCAATTCATTTTCTGTCCCTACCACTGGAAGACAAGACTTCTAGAAGATTTTCTATGAGGGTTGATGTTGAAAGAGAACAAAAGGAGGAATTTAGGTGTGATTGTGCTGAGTGAATCCTTGACAAAGGGGCTTTTGGCTCTGTGGGCCAGCTCCTATCAGGGCTGCATATGAAAGACTTTTATAGTACTCCTGAGAAAGCCTGATTTTCAGGTCAGGGTCTGACCTGTAACAGACAATATTTACATAATGCTTATTGCTTTTGGGCAGCAAATTGCTTTTGGGAATTTAGGAATTATAGCAATAACGCAAAAGAAACTCTGCATGGCCAAAAAGAAACAATTTAATTGTGACTCACTTCAGCTTCTGAATGTGGCCACTTTGCCATGGCAAAGTCCATGTTTATGCTAAAAACATTCTTACACTAGCATTATTAGCATAATGTGACACGTTTCCCAATAATTTGAAAGTGAATCTTCCATGTGTTTGAAAATGACAAGGCAGGACAAGAACATTAAAATCATCTTTTCCTCCTGTGTAAGAGTGACTTGTGTTCAGTATGTCTCCAATTCTCACAGAGGCTGGAGCATTATTTTTCACACCCTTTTCCCCCCATTTAGCTTCTAGTTACTTAGACAAAATTGAGAGAACTTTTTTACTTGCCATGCTTTTAAAGCTTTAAAAGCTTTTGCTGAAAAGGTACCTATTTTCTTATCACTTTTTTTTTTCTTTCTCTAGAAAAGGGCTTAATTTGAAGTTCTTTTTTGGCAGCTGTATTTCATTGTGATGCATTATGTCAGGGCACATCAGTCACATGAAAATTTATGGAAAAAAACATACCCTTTTTAGATGTCCCTCTCAGCAGCCCTCCTCAAAACACAGTGTTTTTTTCAAGGAATTCAACAGAAACTATCAACAGTGGTATGATTCTTGAAACATTTTGAGTGTAATGGCTTCATCTTACTCAATTATAGAAATGTCGCTTAAAGAATGAATACAGAAATTAATGTGGTGAACTTAGTAATTCTAAAAAAAATTGGCCATTTTCACCTATTTGTGATGTTTACTTTTTAGTGTTGAGCAAGGGCTTCTCTTCTTTGTAACCAAGATAATCCTATGCTATTCCTTATTTTACCATTAAATGAAATACATTCTGAATTCAGATGAAAATGAGTGACCTTGATGAAAGTGGGCTTCAGGTGTCGCACAGTAAGCATTGTACATTTTTCTTTGCTCTGATCCTCCAGCACACATAAGATTTCACCTCTTCACCTTTGAACAAGATTGCACTAACTTTGATCTTTTCAATTTTGTTCAACTCCAGGAAAGGAACAGCTACTTGAAACATGTTATCATTTAGAGTTTCAGAGGTTCTTTAAAAAAAAAGAAAAAAAAAAGAAAAAAAAAAAGAAAAAAAAAGGAGGGGAAAGGAAAAAAAACCCTTGAAAGTATGAACTAAACGCTGTAGATTTTTATCTTGAGCATCAGCTTTTGCAGCTAGTGTGTAATGGTTTAACGTCAAAAACTGTCTCCATGTAGAACAAAACAAAATACAGATTTTAAAAGCACACAGAATTATTAAATACAAATCTCATTTTTGGCAAGCATTTTTCTTCAGTAGTGATGTGGGTATCCTATCCCAGGTCAAAGCATAAGCTTTGTGTTCTTGCTCCTTTGCCTATGGCCTAAACATATTATTTGAGACTCTGTACTTATGTGATACTAATTCATGGTACTGACAGTTAATCTATTTTTATAACTGTTATTATCTGAGCAAAATAAGGTTCTTCATTTTCTCTTCAAGTCTGAGAGCATCTAACAGTGGGGAGCAAAGTTAAAAGTATGATATTTTGAAGATCTTACATGGTTTAGCAATATTCTTAAAATGATTATCACCATATGCCAACATGGTAGTTATTTTGCTGTTATTTCAGTATTATTTGGGTTTATTTAGGGGTTTTTTGCTATTACAAGACAGATTTTTCACCCAAATACTTAAAAATTTTAAATCACAGAGCACTAGTGTACCAGCCCCAATGAGGCTTTAAAGTCCTAGGAAGTTTAATCAAAATTCTTAATGATTACTAAAAGTTTACATTTTTTTCCCATTGGCTCCTCTTTATTCTTGCCTAGTTTACTCAGATGTGCATTATTTCATTCCTGTCTTCTCTGCTGAGACTGCAGTTGTTTAGGGAGGCTCATGATAAGTAGCTCTTTGTGTCCATCCTCTTGCTTTATTTTGAGGTTTGCTTTGCACAACAGTACAAATGGGGGCAGTTTCTCCCTTCTTGGATGTGATGCTTATTGAATTTGTTTCCATTAACAAGCTGTTAGAAACAAGTTAATGCCACATTAATTTACTCTTACATCTGATTTGTCCTGCCTATTCTAAGGGTTGCTTAGACAACAGATCATCCCCTAAATATCTCATAAAAGGTCTGCATTCCACTCCCTGCAAAAGTGGAATTATGATTAATAATTTATACCACATTAAAACACTAATGACAAAAGACATAAAAAAGATATTGGTGTGCAGGTGAAATTATTGGCAGAGCTAATCTCTGCAGAGATCCTTGACATGGTTACTCGGAGGGACTAAGTAATATATTGCTATTCATCAGCTGTTTATCCATTTTTCTTTTGCTTCACAGTTTCCTAGGTGTCAGACAATCCTGGAACCAAGAACCTCTGAGAACATTTCATCCTCTGGTTTCCCTGAAACTTTCAGTTACACCCTGAAGTTACTGGAATCCATGTTCTGTTCAAGGTATTTGCCTCCCCACTCCTCTTCAAGAGCCTTTGATCTGTTGTGAACTGAAGGTTCATTGAGACTTTCATTTGTTACTTTTCATAGCTCTGATTTCTTGAGGTTAATCAGATGTCTTATTTGGAGCTGTACTTGATTTTCTGGCCTCCCCATCACATGCCTTTTGCAGGTGAGCCCCATTTCCAAGCAACTTCTGTAATAGCCAGTGCCTCATGTGACCACTTGGCTGCCACCTACTCAGACGTCTCTGTGGGAGGTTTGTGGTGAAGCCATATGGGCTCTTGGGTCCTACAGGACGTTGGCAGGTGTAGCAGAAAACTTCAGGTTCTCTAGTGACGATGGGGTTAGCACCAGTGTAAAATCAAAGTGGAAATGTCCTAAAGCAGTAGTACTGAAAGAGAGATTAGTCACTGCCAGTTATGGGGAGAAAATATGACAGCCTGTGAGAGCTGATCCTTTTAGTGTTGCCCAGGTACCCAGCAGTGCAGTGTGTGGTGAGAAATTACCTGTGAGTGAGACAGGCTATTGCTTACAGCCTTCAGGGCCAAGAAAATCCGCTCATACCCCAGTGTCTGCTGGCTGTAGTTCCAGGCTCTCTCACTGTCACAGGAGCAACCTGTCTGTAGTTTCCTTCTCCAGACAGTTTGCTGCTGCCAGGAAGCACCCCCAGGAAGCACTGACATTTCCAAAGCACTCAAGCAATAAGCATGGCTAACAAACTCATAGGTTTGTGACGGTTTGAGGTAGATGTCCTCATCCAGGTTTAGTGGCATCATTCTGCTCCACTTAAATCCTTCCATTTTCCTAATTTTTCCAGGAAAAAGTACAACCCCCAAATTTCAATCATCAAATCAAAGATTTCTCATTGCAGAACAACACAAAATTTTTTAAGCAATACATTTTAATTTCAGTTTTCTTGAGTCCATGCATAACAAAATGATTGCGGTATATAGGACAATAGCTATCTTAAACTATTGTCTAGATAGATTTTCTTTTAGAGTAGTTGGTAGTTGAAAGCTATCCTTATTGCACCGAGGGAGTAAAATCCACACTTGTTAGGCTCTTATTTCATCCTCTTTCCTATGGTCTCACCTTTTTGGCCCTGCTAACTTTCATGTCCATAATGAACTCCATTTAGCTTCCCTGCAGCAGGACCTTGTCTTTGTTAATCACTGACCCAGCGGAATGAAGCTGCATAGGAGAGCAGGTTATTTTTTTTTTTCCTGGATTTTCTCTACTTCCTTTAGCAGTTGTAACTTCTAAGAAACTGCAGAACAAACAAGTATAAAAGATCAGGAAGATGGCCTGAAAAAAAATAATGTTTAAAAGATGTTTCATTGTACTCAGTTCTCCAGTAGCTGCCAGCTACAGACTGATGGCTGAAATCTTAGAAGTTGTTAATGAGATTAGGTCTTTGGCAACTGATTGCTTAATGCTGTCTTCTCATTGAGTGGTGTCATGTTTGTGGGTTTTTTACTTTTTTTCTTTTTTTCAGTGACCATATATAAACTTGTCATGGAGATCAGCTGAGACCTCATGGCAGAAATCTCGTTTGAAACAACTGGAAATTACTTCACCTTGGTTCAAGCCACAGCACAACAGATACTTTCTCCTCCTTCTCCAGCCCTGCTGTGAGTCAAAGGCATTTTCTGGGCTGCAACTTTCCTGTGCTGAATGACCTTGAGCCTCTTGCTGCTGCCTTGTCTTTGCTTGGCTCAGCATGTGCATCCCTTGCTCTTTTAAATATGCCTGCATGCTCACCTTTGCTGTGTTCCTTTTTCTCCACAGCTGAAGGTATTGGTCCTTTGTCAGGCTTTGAGACTCGCCCATTTTAGCTCATAAACGCCTATAGTGATTCTCCATGCTTTTGACAGCAAGGATTTTTTCACCTTATTAAAAGAATGTTGGTATTGTCAAACGCATAGTACTTGCCTACTAGTATGTTTCCTTTCTGCCCATGCTTGCAGAGCAAGGGAAAATTAGGTGAAAAAGTAGAGTAGTAGCATTTTATACTTGTTTTGCTGGGACATAAATTTGCAGATCTGTGAAGTGGGGGAGAATCAGCGCACCGTGACTCACAGCACAAGCACAGCACAGTGGGAAGAGCCCAGCTTGGGTTGTGTGTATCCTTTACTAACAGGGAAAGCTGAAATGCTAATTGACGTTGCAATCTGCTTCAGGTCAGGTAAAGGCCATCAGACCCCTGCAAATGCTTAATCCTTCCCATGGAAGCTTTATGGGATTCCCAAGGATCCTACAAAAATAGCCTTTATGTTTGTTTACATGGAGAATCTCTGCAGGAAGCAGAGCAAGCAGAGTGGTGGTGGGGAGGCTCGGGGATGGCAGTGGTGTCAGGAGGGATGGTGAGGCTGGGCAGAGTCATCACTCTTTGCTCTTTTTTTAATGTTAAACAACATGTAAATACTCCTGTAAAACAAAGCAGCCACTCTTTGCTACCAATCATTTCTCACATCTTCAGCCTCCTTGTAAAAGGCTGCATCAGCTTTTCCCAGAGATGAGCACTAGGATAGATTCAAGCACAAGCTGAATGTAACAGGGTGTAAGGTGGGGTAGATGCAATGCTGAGCACTGTGTAACTTCCAAACAGTGTGATGAAGCCAGTCCATACCTTCAGCAAGGTACTCTAGCACAAGCATGACCTAAAAGCATGTCTTGCTGAAATACAGGGGCTGTGTTACACACACTGTGCATGCTGAAGTGTTCTGCTGGGTCGAGGCCAGGATGTTCAGCACTGTGCAGGCTTAGCCCTTCCAGATGTCTCCAAAGATAAAATGGAAAGAAAGTGACAGTCAGTCCCAGTCACATGGAACACAACCCGGTTTTAAAAGGCTACTTTTGATAATTAGGTATTTTGTGTACTGTGGCAAGATGTGAATTACAAAACCCCTAATAATAATGTAGTTCAGTCAGGGTAGCCTTGAAATTAGACCCCTAGCAGAGAGGTTGCACTGTATAATGATAGTACAGTACCATTTGTTTCAACACATTTAGCACTTCAGAATGGGATTTTTTGTTAAACACCAGATGTTCTGGTGACCCGAGTGCTGACTCTAAGAGAATACACAATAGAATAGTGCGTCAAGGTCAATGGCACAAATTAATCTGTATTATCATGCTGTCATATTG
The DNA here is from genome assembly GCF_027579445.1 of Ammospiza nelsoni. NCBI lineage: Eukaryota > Metazoa > Chordata > Aves > Passeriformes > Passerellidae > Ammospiza > Ammospiza nelsoni. The sequence continues at coordinate 18,901,318 of NC_080641.1, read as the reverse complement.
TACTGTACACCCCATATGAGCAAGATCTATGGCTGGTTCCTTCTTTACGTGCAACTGTATGGGGTGTTGCATACACAGATTTAGAGTTTCCCAAGCCTTCAAACCCCCCTGAAAGAAATCTGATTCTTGCTTTGATAGTTTAAATTGTAAATGTGACATTCTTACAGCCGGTGAGGGCTGTGTGGGTATGTGACTGTAATCTCACAGAACCAGAGAGATGTGCAGGAGCACAGTGAGAATTACATCTCTTAATTGTAAATTCTGCCTTTAAGGACTTCAAAATAATAAACTAGGTAGCTTGGTTGTCTGCATTTTTCCTTTGACTTAACAATGTGATAAGGCACAAATGAATAATTGTTTACAAAATTTTAAATGATAGTTTATCTGCAGTAGATACTTCTGTCTCCATGAGTCCCCCATATTCCTTCTCCCTGCCCTGTGACTTCTAAGCTATTGCTGCAAGATGGCAGGATGTCAATGCCCCCCAGATTGAACTTGTGATTTGTTTTTCTTTGATTTATGGGCTTGTAGTCAATAAACTTTATAAAGGAAAGTATCAGACTGAGCAATCAATCAAAGATAAGCAGATTCTTGTCCTTTAAAAGCATTTCACCCCAGTAAGCAAGGGTCTCATTCATCTTTTACAACCACTCTTGCAGCTTTCAGCAGAGAAAGGACTTGCTGCTGACTACATTCCCTTCTGCTGAAAACTCCCCTGTTCTGAGCTGAGATTTTTAAAATTCATTGCAGCAGTACATTTCCTTCCCATGTTTTTTGCTATCTCTAAAAGGGAAAATTGCATGTTGTTACTAAAGGTAAATCTCCTTGCTGTGTAGAAGAAAAAAGGCTCGTGTTTTTAAGTGTGAGAGGCATGGACTGTTGTTTTACAGAAACAGTATTCATTTTCTTTGTTATTTTACAAAACAAAACATAAAAATAGGTTCCCATTTGTTTTTTATTAGTATCTGAATTTCATTTTGAGTAAGGCAAACGTTATCCTGCATGTTTTGCTTCTCTGAAGCACAGATGGTGTGCATATGCAGATTGGTGATTTTTTAATCAAAACAGTGACACTTGGGAATATATGTAAGTATTGTAATAATGCATTAGTCAGGAGTGATGTTGTAACACACTGAGATCATACACATAAATCTAAGACACCATGTCTAGACACCCCAGGGAAGATGGCATGCCATGGGTTAGAGCAAGCATTAAGGAAGTGCAATATTTCAAATATGATGGGAAAATAATGCAATTTGCAGACTTTAATAAAACCATTGGGGAATTAATTTTACTAAGCATACACTCTCTCCAAAAAACATCGATGTTTCTACATTTGCTTCATAGATAATCAGAAGGCGAGACACTGTACCTGCTGTCTCAGGCATAAGCACAGTACGGTATCTATGAATTGTGCTGTACCTTTAATATGCTGAATATGAAAATAATCCCTTTATAGTGCTTTAGTAGTACAAAACTGCATTATGCAAACAATGCACAGGCAGCATAAACCTTGGAGATTCAGAATTTGAAGAGCTTTTAAATTAATCTCATAAGTGTTGATTTGGGCATGCTCAGGGAGTGCGCTCAGCTGTAAAACTTGACCGACCTAACCCTCCCAGTTTTAATTATTAGCTTTTTGATTATCAAATATTAAATGAAGAGGTGCAATTTATGACTTTTGCATGTATAATTTTCCTTTCTCACTAAAGGTTTTCTAAATTTTATTTAAAAAATCCTTGCTGTCTTTGGCTGATTTTTGTTATCTATTCTCTTGTATAGCTCTTGGTATATAATTTTAATCAGCCAACCACTTTTTAAATTTTTGCCAGCTGATAACTACTCACAAGCAAGTAACTTGCAATACTATGCCAGGAATGTTGTGATAAAAATGTCAGTTTAAACCTGGCCAAGGATGACAATCATAACTATTTCCAAGTGAAAAACTTGAACAGAATATATAACACAATAGCACTTGTTACTTTCTGCTAGTGTAGTACATGCAGGAACTTTAGAGGTTCCCATAATGGTAACCCTCAGAGTCAAAACCCCACTTCAAAATTGGCTGCATTGGTGACTCCATCAACCTCATCATCTCTTGTCATCTGAAAGGCTAATAGTAAAAAATCTTCAATACAGCTGAACATTTTCAATTAAAATATCATCAACTCAAATGCTAGCTGTAATCAGTCCAGTAAATTCGGCAGCTATAGAAGTCAGTGAATGAGGGAACTCCGGTTTTGCCAATAGAGACCATGGGTTATATCCTGACCAATTGAACTCTGTTTCAGAAAACTAGGTGCATATGTTACCATGGAATAAACCCAAGCAATTTGGTCTTTGCTGTCCCCTCATCTGTCTTTTCCTCTCTGGACTATAAAGACACTCATCCAGAATCCTTTATTAGGACAATAATGCAGTGGAAAGATATTTGAAATCAAAACCTGAAACATGATGGGTTGGGACGTAAGCAATACTTTGAAGTTGTCAGGAGATTTTTGGAAAAGGTGAGTTCACAGATTTGGGAGCAATATGGTGTAGTTGCAGTGTTGTGAGGCTTCTCTGCACACAGCCCACCTCCTTCAGAAAATTGTAAACCACCTCTTGTATTCAGCTTTTCCCATTTTAAAGTAGATTTAACCTTCTAGGATGTTCAGGAAATGTGAATGGGCTTCAGGGCTTGTGCAGGGGTATAAATACATCTGCAAAATAATAATAATGAGCAGCTTTCATGAATCTCCATGGAGATTTCTTCTCTTTGAGTATCTTCCAAGGTCTTTGCCACAGTCAGTGCACAATATCTCTGGCTTTAGACCAATCTTCCTGTTGCCCTTTTCCTTTTCCCATCTAGCTAGTGCTACACAAATATTACTAGTGTATATTATAGTTATTATATATTTGTTTACACAGTCTTCATTTTTCTTTCTCTTTCCTTCATATTCTCTTACTCTGAAACTTGATGTTTGTTAAATTTCTGTTTCCACCAGCACTTCATCTGTGTTAATTTTTGTCATCCTTCATATTACAGTATTACATCCTTCATTCTTCATATTACAGTCTACTCAGTACCACATAAAAATGCACTAATGTTTTAATTTCAAGATGGTGTTGCTAATATCAGTTCTTGTGAATTAAATGTATTACAGTCAGATTGAATACATATAATCCTTACTGTTTGCTAGAAGAGAACTCAAATCCTGGATTCTTCTATTCTGTAGAAGCTGCTGCAGTTTACTTTTAGCATTTTCCCCCTACTAGATGGATCTTTGCTCTACCTTTTGGTACACAGGAAGAGGTTCCATTTTTCTCTATAACTCCTGGCTGCATCCCACTATGGCTGATCTTCAGCAGCACACTTGCACTGCTCCTCCTCCTCATGGACATCCACAGCAGAGAGAACGGGGTGAGGAAGGTGGGCTTACCTTCTCTCCTGGTGCATATCCACGAGTGGTTTGGATCAAAACATGCTATAGATCTAGTTCTCCAGCTGTGGGGGTGTAAGTGATGGCCCTGTTGTTGGACTGGGCTCAGCAGAGGGTCGGCCATGGTTGGGGATGGGGTGTGATGGGGACGGTGGCTCCTGGTGCCTCCCTGCCGTGAGTGCACAGCCTTCCCTGCACAGTCTGAGATGGTCATTTAACCTGGCCGGGGAGAGCAGCTTGTCATCCTGCAGGAATGTCAGATGCTAGACAGACCACTTTAACCTTGCTTAACCTTTCACTGTGCTCCTCAGCTAATGAGATGAATGAGAGTTTTATTGGTTCTTCTTGACCTAGATCTTTTACATGACAGTTCCATGTATCTGAGCAGCCTAATGCCTTGTGTTTTGTAAATCAATATAGCCTTATCTATTTTTTTAAAAGCTAGAAATGTTTATTTTAGGCCTAGTATCATATCCTATAAATAATATTGATATTGTTTAGCCTGAAAAACTATTTAATTTTCAATTGGCTCACCTTGTTAGTCAAATACAGTTCTTGGGTAAGTCCGACCATGATTCTCATTACTTTTATCCCTATGGTGTTTGCAAACCTGGTGTCAATAAATTGCAAATGGGATCTCCTGTGCATAAACCACATCTTAGTTTTCAATTTATGGAAGTTTTTCAGACTCTGAGATTTAATGGGCAAACAAAAGAAAGCAGTTATAGCAGATTGCACAGCCTCAAATAATGCAAATGTTGTAGGACAGTGATGGGAATGTGCAACATTAAGCCAGCCTTTCATGGTGTTATGTGAATTGCACTGGTTCAGCTAAAATGGAAAACTTAAACATTTATTTTATATTTACATCTTCAACACACACTTTTCCTAGTTATTATTTTATTTATGTCCTTCCATCCTTGCCATCCTTCCATTGATTGAAGTATAAATACTCTCATTGCCATTTGTGATGTTGTGAAATGAAAATTTCAAGGCAAGAGAACAAAATATTGTTATTCAGGGTTAGGGTCATTGCTCCATCTGTTGTCTGCTGTGTTTGACACAAGCAGTATTGTACTGCATGTACAACTAGAAAGGACCTGTACGGTGATGTTTCTTACAGGTGCTTCAGACGCTTCTGAAGGCTTTTTTGAACACAACTTCTGACATTTCCTCCCCATGTGTTCAAGACTTCTGTACCAGTACTTTCTCAGTTTCTATTCTGAATTAAAATGAATTCCTGTCTATTTACATGCTTGATGTAAGTAAACAAAATTTCCAAGACCGAGTCAAATGAGACAGTATATTAAAATGCATTTCTCATTGTCCAACTCTGTGATAAGATTCTTATACAAGCCTTTGGATTGCAGGGTAAATAGATACCCATTTGATCTGTTCATGTATAAGACACAAAATCTGATTCAATTTTCCTTTCATAATAAATGTTTGACACTTTAGGTACCAAATAGATGATACAAAGGTTGACTCTGAAAGTACAGGCTGAATTCATATACAAATGCAGGCATGATAATGATTTTCAGGCTCATTTTTTATGTTAGCATTACACAAATGCAGCCAAGGAAGTGATTAGTACATTTCTCTGTTGAACTTCTGAGACATTAGTTTGTGTATTATTACTTGCAACTAGCTTTTCAATTTTACTGTTATTTGCCTTTCTCACTTGGTAAGGACGAAGTATCAGATTGATGATTTACATTTTATATGGGAAAAAATAGGAACTGCAAGAAGGTTGGTCTGTGAATTTTTATAGAAACATCAGAGAAGCTAAACAGCTTTAGCTCTTTAGTTCCAGAAATTAATGTATAATATTGTTTTCCAAAACCACAGCATCATCTCATGGCATTAAAAATGACTGTGGGAAAAGCACGTAAGTCTATTTTGTATTAAAATGAAGCAGCAAGTATTAATTCCTGCTTCCAAGATGCTCATGTGAATTTGTGATAGGTGTCTAAATGCGGAGGTAAGTAATAAGCAGGTATTGACTTCTATTGAGATCAGTATCGAGATTTGTTGACCCAAAGAGGTTACAATTGACTGAAGAGTGGGACAGTAAATCTTGTTATTGAACAAAAAGCTGAAGTCAATATATGTATTATTATAAACATTTTTCTTTTGGAAGAGATAATAAGGGTGGAGTGGTTTAAGGCTTTAGATTTATACGGCCATGATAGCATACAGTTCTTTTATGCAGTCACAGGAGGAAAATGCCTGGAGGGAGTTTGTGGGGGATTTTTTGGTGGGTTTTTTTTGTTTGCTTGGGAGTTTTTTTTGGTTGTTTTTTTTTTTTTTTTTTTTTTTTGTGTGAGTGTGCCTTTTTAAAATTTTTATTTATTTATTTTTAATACAGCTTCACCAATCATGCCAAAGCAGTAAAGCCTGCATCAACTTTCACATCATAAACCCTTATTCTCATTGTTTTATAACTCAGCTATAAAGGTTATTTTCAGATTGAAATTTGGCCTGCAAGCTCTTTGGCTAAGAATCATTTTTTCCCCAGAAGGGTGAAAGGAATAAAGATGATCTATTGAACTATTTATTGAATTTTAGAGGAGCACAGAAAATACGTGTTGTGATTTTTATATAATTCAAGATTTAGATTGTATTCCTTATTGAATATTATTTTCTGCATAAAGCTAGGATTTACTTGATCATAAAGGTGGTGGCTGAAAATGTTCTTTCAGTGGTTTAAAATACTTGCTAATATTAATCCATGCCTTGTATTGTAAACAAGTACGATTTTTATGATTTTTATATTTTAGTCCGTTCTATTATGCTCTGGTCAGTACATTATATTTTAGGTTATTGCTTGAAAAAATAAAGAGGAGACAGAGCATAGAAGTAAAGAGAAATCCATCCATCTGAAGACATTAAACTTATCAATTAAAATCACATACATTCTATAGTGAGTGACTGACTGAAGAAATAGATGTTGAATTGCAGTTTTATAACATTTATATCTGTTAGTATCTTGACTGCCAGTAGAAATGATCCTTCAGTAACTCAGAAATCCTCTAACAAAAATAATTTGTTGCTTTCCATTGCAGAAACCATCTGCCTCCTTACTTAGTTCACAAGACCCTCTTATGTTTCTCTAGGATTCAGGAACTTGTACTAATTTAGGAGACTCACTGAATCTCTTTAGCAGCACAGGCTATGATGAATGCATCAAACATCTTCTCTGCTCTTTGCACTGTCTTGCTGTGAATGTGAGAACAAACCCCACGTTGGCACCCTTGTCCTGGAGCCATTTGGTGTCCTGGTGTCAGCTCCCAGGGGCTGCCCCAGGCTGGCAGTGGAGCCCTGGCTGTGCCCAGTGCCCGTGCTGGGCAGCACCCTGCTCTTCCTTCTGCACAGGGCAGAGAGGAGCAACCACCCCAGCCAAACCCTGGGACCCCCCAGCTCTGCTCTGCGGCCTGGGGAGGTTCTCCCTGCTGCTGACCCTCGATTCAGTTCCCTTCTGAGCTCCCAGCCTGGTGGCATCCCTTGCAGTGGCATTCCGAGCTGGGAATTACTGCACTGTGGCTGATGGCCAGCACCTTTCCCCTCCTTGGAGAAGTTCTGCTGCTGTCTCTGTATACCTTCATAGAAATATCATGGAAATTATCTGCTCTTTTGTCAGACCTCAGTATGGTAAAAGAGACCTTGAGAAGTGTACATCCCACAAGAGCAGTATTTCCAAATGACCTGCAGAAAAAAACCAGACTTGTTTTGAATTGAATGCTATTTCCTCTCTCTGTTTATGCAGTTTCTGTTCTGGAAATGTGTAGGAGGGAAGGGTAATTGTCTCATCCTCAATTTTGCCCCATTTAAAATATGCAGGCAGATAAGCTCTGTTTCTCTAACTAAAACTGTGTCCTGAGGCCTTAGCTTTCCACAAGGCTGACAATTTCTTTTGGTCCTTTGACTTTTGTCCTTTAAGTAGCAAAGAGTAAAAGTACAGAAAAACCATTTTGTAATCCCTAAATATGTCATAGCTACATTTTCCTTTGTAATGTGGAGTGACCTTTGTGCTCACGGTGCATCAGGAGTGCATCTGGCTGGGGATGCTGGTACTGGCACACAGTGCAGTGGCCTTCCTCCCGGACAGCAGAGAGAAGCTCAGCTTGCACTCTTACCCAACATGGACATGCAGACTGGGACATTTTTGCTTATTTCATCACAATTAAATAAATTACTCTGTTTGAGTTGATGTTTGAGTTTAGCTAGAGAAGGTTGCTATGAAGAAGTTTGGCTCAAAGTACCTTGGGCTCCAATCACCATCAAACAAATCTATGGATTTTTGTGCTTTTTCTGAGGCTTTTCATTCACTATAAGATAATGTACTTCAACACTGTCTCTACAGTATATGAAGAAATTTTTTTTTGTTTCAAAAGCATGCATGTCCCTGAAAGTGTGCTTTGAGAAACCACAGCATCTGGCTATGCTTTGCCCACCTTACTGCAGTTTCTGTCTGTAGATGCTGATGCATTTAAATCAGTTGCCATTTCTAAGCTATTATAAAGGCTATAGATGAAAATCTTCTATAGCTACAAAGTGCCCACAGATTTATTCAAACCTACTGAAACTTTATTCATTTCCATTCCCAAGATAGCTTCCAGCCTTCCCCTATGGATATGCATGCTGTTTAATGGCACATGAATTAGCATGTCTGCTTGTTGGCACCAGTGTGGTAATGGTGGCAGTTGCTGATAAAGCTCATTAGATGGAAATAAAGGGTCTCAAGTAAGTTAATGGTGAAAAACATCTGAATTTAGTAGGAGTAGATCTGTGAGCATAAAATGAATGTGTAATATATTGAGCTTCAGCATGGTCAGGCTCTGGCTTGTGGCTTCTTCTTGTGAGGAGATTTTTTTAAATTCAGTTTTTATGTAATTTTATTTTAGAAAATCACCTCCTTTTTGGTGCATGAGCTGTCTAAAAAACTTTGCTGGTCTCTATTTAAGATGTGCTTATAGCAAGTGAATTGGAAGCTGGATTTGTGAAGTTGAAGGGCAAATCTATTTATGATGACATCCATTTCCTAAAGCTTGTGCTGGCAAGCTCTGCTGCTTCTGAATGAGATACACCTTTTTGAATATATGCTATTTAAGCACAGTATTGTGAGATAATACAAAAATACATATTCAACCAATAAGCATTGGGCTGAATGCCCCATCTGAAAATAACATCTTCTTTTCCAGTTTGAAAATGTTGCTTCTGCTCTCATTTTCCCATAAATACACCTTTGCCTTCTTTGGTCATACTGAACTAATTTTTGTTTGCAGTACAAGGTAATATGGTGTCAGAACAGGGCCATGCTTATCTAGAATGTGGTTTTTAGAAGAAACATGCTAGGGTGATGTATATGGGGCTTATTAGTGTTCACAGAGATAGCCAGATCGTGATTGATTTGCTCCTTCTGATGATAATTTGCTCCTTCTGATTTTGCGCTCTTCAGAAATTAGTGTGTTTAAGCTAGAGATGTGTTGCTCTCACCACTGTTTGCCAGAGTGGGATTAATAGTAGAATGATGTCGAGCCAGACAAACTTAAGTGGTAAAGTTACTTACTTTTTAAAAAAGAGAAGGAATTAGTGGGTTATGCAGGTGAAAATCTTTCCAGTATCACAAGCCTTGTAAGCCCAAAGAACGCTTTTATTATAGTCAGTGGGGGATGTTCAAACAATGAGAAGTTGAAGAGCAAAATGTGATTCTAGCTGATTCTTGATCTTGCTGGGGGAGGCAGTGCTTTGATTTCTTTCAGGAAAGCACAGTGCACACCTGTGGTATTATATAAAACATTACATAATTATGAGAATAACACCCTGAATTTTCTCTCTCCAGCTCTGGCCTAGTCCACCTTTAATGAAGCAGCAAGTGTGTGGTGACTTATGTTCAGATCTGTCTTTGTGCCTTAGCTTGAAAAGTGAGTGAATTTATACATGTTGCCCTTGGCATTTATTTTCTGGGGTTGCTTTGCTTATTTCAGGGAGAAAGCCTACTAATGTTCTCTTAAAATAAGTTTACTATTCAGGCCAGATTGTTGCCTTTTCTTTCCTGCCATGCTTGCAGCCTAATTGTATTTAATATCACAGTTCAGGGCTTTCCTCTCTCTGCTCCTTGTCACTCAGAGGTATTTAAAAGAGGATTTAAACCAGCTATTTTTTGTACTTAATCCTTGATCCCTTCTGCCCGCCCCCTGCCCAAGCTTGCTCATTCACTGGAAATAGCAACCTATGTCCACATTTTACTGCTCTAGTTTATAGTAATTTTGTCTTATGCCTTTGGAGTATAAATGATTGTTCAATTCAGACATTCAAAATGAAAGTGAAGTTGCCAGTGGAAACGGGTGACTCATTATACAATGAGTGAGTACAAATAAAAAGGTGCCTGAGTATAATAATCAGAAGATATTGACTTTTGTTGAGGTCAGGATCACAATTTATTAACCCAAGAGATAAATATTGACTGAAACTTTGGGCAGCTTTTTTTCCCCCTCTTTTCCTTATAGCTGAGAGAAGACTGTAGAGGATTTACTAAATAACTCCATCTGCCTGCACAGTGAGATGGAGACTTTTGCATTTTGCCTGCAGTTTTATGCTCATCTTTTGTTCTGGCTCTCCCAAGGGCAAAACGATTTATAGCGTATTTTAGAGGAATATTTAAAATCATGCTAATTGCTGTTTCTTTGTCATTAATTCTGCTCTTGACAAGCCAGAATCCTGCTCATGAAAGCAGGTTTTGCTTCTGAGCACTTCTGCAGATGATCCCAGCCCCAGACTGGCTGTCTGCAGTTTCTTTTCTGTCCTGGCCATTGCCCTGTCTGACGTCTCAGGGATCATTTTTGTGTATGTGTGTGTCTAAAAACACCAGGGTACTGAAGCAGCCATCAGACTGATGCCCTTGGGAATGGTGACTCCTTGTGCTGCTGACATTCTGTTCACTCTCTAGAAGGGGCTGTACAATCAAATTATTTGCCAGAGCAGAAGCAGCTCCTTAATTTGGCTGAAATGAGCACCCTGAAAGCTCTATTCTGCTGTCTTGGAAAACCAGGCTTTTCCAGGTTTCCTCCCTCTCTGACTGCTCTGTGCCTTCCAGGTACTACAGAGTTTGTGCTGAAGGATATGTTTGGGATTTATGTTTGGCATTTGAGCCTTTTCCGAGCAGGGCACTTACCTGTTTTTCATTCAGTTGCATTTTTTGTTTGTGCTTACTTTTTGGTTGTTTTTTTTTGATAGTTACATAAGTGGCATTTTGCAGGGTCTGGTCCCTGCCTCAGGAGCCACACGGGTGCAGAGCTCCCACAGGGCTGGCTGGGGACCAAGGGGTGTTGGCTGCCAGGTGCCACCTCACAGCTGCTGCCACCACACCTGGGCAACATTTGGAGCCCTTGTCCTTGCTGTGTTCCAAGCTAAATGAGATGGTGTAGAGAGAATTAATGTGACTTTCTACTCTTACAGGCTAATTTCTAGATTTGCTTCTTTTCTGTCCTGCCTTTCCTCCCTCTCCTTCTCCTTCCTTAGTCTTTTATTTTGTCAAATAATCTGCTTCTTTTTTGGTGTTCTCATTGCCCATTGTCTTGTGGTTTTGCTTCTGCATCCTCCTTAAAGTAAGATCTTTTTCTGTTCAGAGTCTGATTTACATGAATAATGCCTCAGGATAATCAGGCAGGATTGAATTTTCACACAATTTTAAATACTACAAAAGCTCCAGTGAGCTTTTAGCAGGAGAGGCTGCTTAGTGAGCACTGGAAAAGTGTTCTGAACCTGTTGATAAAATTTATCTGTGAAAAAGGGACTGCAAAGTATTAGTATCAAATTGTTATATATGGGAGCAAAGTCTTAAATCAAACTTTGTAATCCGTGGATTTTGGTGGAAGTGTGGATATCTGCATTGCAAACATAAGCCTACTGAAAATGCCTCCCTACCTCTGCAGAGCCTTCAGAATGGATCTGCAGATTCCTGAGCATTCATGGACCCCAGACTGGAGCTACAGCATAAAATCAGGGTAATGTTCTGGGATAATCTTCCCTGCTGAAGCTCAGCTTTGCTGAGCTGAGGAACCTGCCCCAAATGGTGACACAGGCTGATTTAAACAGTGCTTAAATCACTCTGTAGTGTTAGAGGCTCTGGTGCTTCTGCTGCACCTTGGAGACTCCAAGTCTGTTCTGCACACTTCTGTGTGTCTGACTTGTGTCTGGTGTAATGCAGCCTGCATGACCCCATCCATGGACTCCCATTACCTCTACCAGTCAGGCCCATAAAACACTTTTGGGCTCAGACCAAAGTAAGAGGGCCAGAGGAAATGGGTTTAAAAGCCTGAGCACATCTCCCAATGGACATAACAGTCCACATCACAAAATTTATATACATAATTTAAAATAATTGGCAACTTTAGGAAGCAAAGCAAAGAGCAAAATGGAGCTGCTTTAGCTGATTATTTATGATCACCTTTTGTCTCAGATGTTTCTGTAAGGAAAATCTTGCCTGTTTGGTAGTTCAAATCACTAATGCTCAACCTGAACTACTCTGTTTTCTGCTCTAAATAAGAATCACACATTCACTGTCTATTTAACATTTGCGGTACTTTTAAATTTAAATTATTTGTCTCCCTTTATTTCCCAATGCTTAGGTGAAGACTCTGTTCCCAGACTCTGCTACCTCTCTATTGCCCTCTAAGTACTTCATATGAAAGGTCACAGGCTTACAATACTGACTCCTTGCAAAGTTCAACTGGCTCTCTTTTGTAGGCTAAAGCCATTCCCCATCTCTGTAGCAAGGGAGGTCCCCTGGCAGCAAAACAAATGTGGTTAGTTATGTGTGGCATGAACCTCAGCTGCAGTGGGAGCTGAGCTCTGGAAAACATGTAATGGTAATGTATTGAGAATTACAAGGCTAACCTATCAGCCTCTCTCAAGAAATTTAACTCTGAAATGCTTTATTTTGCCTAGGGAAAGTCTATTTGGGTCTATCACCTGGTTTCCAAGAAGGTCCAGCACTCCCCCCTCCCCTGCTCCTTAGCAGGACGGATGGCATATAAAGGGGTCAAAGAGACTACCAGTGTCGTGCCATAAATCAGTGGTTCAGCTTAGAGGAGAGCCCAAAAGGCTTCTGCTCATCTGGTGTAAACTGACTCATTCTGCTGCAGTCAACAGAGGATCTGACAGCAGCAGATTTGCCTCAAGAGCTTCAGAATTCCCACTTTAGGTTTATCTAACTGGTATTTCAGACATTCTTTCTCCGTTGTCAATGGCAGAGATTGTATTAATATCTTGATAAATATATTTCAACTACTGCTTCATAGAATATCCAAACTTCCCCCCTGCCCACAAATAAGATGTTATGTATATGTGATTATAAAAATACCAGTAGCCAATTTAGTTTAATTTAAATTTAGATTTTGCCCTAAACAAATACTGATGTGCCCTGTATATTTTTACTGCCAGATCATGATTTACTAACTCCGTTTTGGGGGTTAAAGAGAGTATGACCTTGCCCCACATTAATATTTAAAGATTACCGTGCACATGAAATCAGATGCTGACACAAGTCTCAAAGGACTAAGAGGTTTTTAATCTGTAGAAGAAGCAGTGCCACACTGAAATATGTATAACTACATTCAAAACAGAGCATGTAACAAATGTCCCACTAGCAGGCATCAGAGACTGCAAATTTCATTCACTGTAATATGGTCCACAAATACCAACTTGTTTCCAGAAGGGAAATTGCAATGCCACTAAGGCTGATGCTTGACACCATAGCAAAGGCCAGCAGACACAGCAGTAAAAGAGTTTGCCATCCAGTTCTAAATGCAGGGGCCATTTAGTGCCCTTTTCAAGGCAATACATAGATTTTACTCTTTCAAAATGTGAAAGTTTATGTACATTTCTTTTCAAATGCAATTTAGAACAGTTTAGGAACCATGTGATTCTTTGGTTTTTCTGTGTGTTAGCATAAGCCTAACACATTAAAACCTCCTGATTTTCTTTTAATGCAGTAAAAAAGAAAGCCAGAGCTGTTTTAATAGAAAACAGAAACAGCTGATATTTAAGATAAATGAATAATTTGATGCCTTTTTTAAGAGCACAGTTATTTTCTTAAAAAAAATTCAAGCTTAGCCTATCAGCATTTTTAACACGTCTTTCTACTGCACCCAAGCTTCAAACAAAAATATGAACTAGCAAGCTGCAGAAGAGTCTAATTAGTTTCTCATTGCATTTTGTGTGAACTCAGTTTGTATGAAAATGCTGTAGGTGAGGTCTCTGATTACAATAGTCCTGTGTTTTGATAACATCATGCAGATGTTACAGGACTTGAAGAATCATGACTGAAGGCTCTATCCAGTCTCCTTTTTTGGTGAGTGACAGAGGTGGCAGACTGCCACTCCTGGTCTCTTGTCATAATTCTGACAGGTGGTTGCAGACTGGTGCCTCTGGGAGCTTGCTATGGTGCTGCCAGGGAGCACTGGTCTGGTTTGGAGATAGTTCAACCAAAAGTTAGATAGATGTAGAAGAATTTGGGTACTAGAGGTTTCCAGCCCTGAGGAATTAGGAGCCTGTGAATGTGCGTGTTCATTTCCCCAATCATCAGCTGAGGGTCACCACTATGCTTGCTGATGGGTGATGTCCCCACCTCCACCCCTGGCAGTAGTGATTAAAAGGAAAAGGAGCCAGACCTATTGTTTGGAAGTTAGGGAGGCAGTGCTGGAAAATTTGCTGCAAGGAGAGCAAGAGCATCCCTTCCTGGAGAGGCAGCTCTCCTTGCCAGGAGACATTGAAGGCTGACCATCCTCTCCATGTTGGCTGTGCTGTTGATACAGCATTGTTGTAACCTAACCCTCACCTGGACATATCACAAGCAGGGTACACTTTCTTTGTTCCTTTAAAAGGAAAAAAGGCCTTTTAACCTTCCTTTTCCCTTAGCATGCCTGTCCTAGACCCATCCTCCTTCTCTTTGTGTCCTCCTTCAGCAAGGTCATGGGAGCAGATGCCAGAGAAATGTGCACCTTCTGAGTTGAGTGTGTAAAAGGGGACGGGAAAAACTGCATGAAGGCTTCTGCTTTCAGTGCTTCCCAAACATGTGGTCTCACTTCAATACATTTGCCAGTCAGCTAATCTATTTCTCTCTAAATTTGGTTGTCTTGTCAGATTTTGTGGGGGCAATATTTATTGGAAGTTTTTTGGTCACTGTAAACACAATTTGATCTATTTTATCCAAAATGAGTGTTTCTCTCTGCATGACTTACTTAGAACTTCATACTGCTAAGTCTCAAAAAAAGAATTTCAGTGAGTCACAAGTGCTGCAGGATGGCATGATGCCCTTCACAGAAATAACAACTACAGATGCATAGGAAAAAAATTAGAATTTGAGAATCTGAAGTTCTTTGCAAAATCTGCAACACTTTTATTATCAGCATTGCTGATAGTACAAATGAGGCTGAAGCAACAGATAAGTGTTCTGGTCCAATGAATTCACCTACTGCTTATGATCCTTCCAGTCGTATTTTTAACTGTTTTGGCATTCCCCATTAAATCTCCCTAAACAGTCTTCTTGCTGGTTCAGTGCTCTCGACCAGGAAGCTTGTGAGTTTGTGAGGATTTGTACTTGATCATGAATGATTCATGAAATGAGCTTAGAAAACTAAGTTTAACATCTTATTCAATGCTGAGGAAAAAAAGAGCATCTTCTCCCATACTCGTAACAACTTGGCTAAAAAGGAAGAGTCTCAATGTCTCATTTTAAACACTGAAATTGAGAGCATCTGTTGCCTTTCCAGCTAAACCTCATCTCTACTAAGAAGCAAGAGGAAGCATTTTAATTTACTACTGTAGCTGGTTTTGTTTTTCATTCTGCTGATCCATTTGACCACATCCCAGCAGCAGGCACAGCCAGGCTATTGGGGCACAGCTGGGAGCTGCCCATGTCGGTCACCATTTCTCACTGCCCTTTAACCATGTGTTAGATTTTTCTCTAAAACCTCTGTCTGAGATCAGTTGATCTTTTATATATTTTGCAACTGGTTCTATATGCTCCTTAGGACAACAGAAAGCTTAAACTCCAGGTTGTTATATTCTAGTGCCTCTCCTTCTCCTCTCCCTTGACCTCTCTCTCTGTGCATGGCAGACAGAAGGGTGTGTTTGACACTTATAGCCTGGGAGCACACAGCACCATTTCCTGCCATGCCTATTCCACGCAGACCATGTTTGGGTCTTGGTTTTCACACCAGTGAAATGGGGATAATTGTGTTGCTTTGATGTGCTGATAAAAGTGCCTCGTGAGAGCTAAATATTTCTTTGTGGAACATGCCATGGCATGTTTGGAAACTCTGTATAGCAAAGGGTAGGTAGACAGCAGAGACATGGATCTGATGCAAAAAAATCAGGAAAAAACAGAAGGAGGTCCATGGTTATTCCTTTGCTGTCCTTTGTCTCCTATTCTAGATCTGCAAGAGGATAAGGAACTTTTTCTTCTTCCTTTGCTGAATGAAAAGACCACAACACAGCCTACATCTGGGGACACCTGCTGAGAGAATAAAACACAATAAACATGAGCATGCTATGGTGAGAGACATATTTTGTTTGTACAATAGACATTTTGATCCAGAGTTACAGAAAGTTTAAAGCCATAAATTAAAATAAATTCAAATGGTTTTGTTATTCAACCTGAGGTTTTTTTGTTGTGCTTTGCGGGTTTTTTTAAGCTCAAAAAATTTTGATCTCATGGTTAATAGAATTATGAAAAAGAAGAAAGTACTTCTAAATAAGGTCTTCTAAGGTGTCTCCTGGGACTATGATTTGAAACTGGTCTTGCATTAATTGCAGTTTCTCTGGCTGTTTGTCAGGCCATTGCCATGCTGCGTTAAGGTCTCGATGCTTTTATCTAGCCCTCCCCTATTCCCTGTTTGTTCTTCAGCAAGGATGAGAGGAACCCTTACAGTATGCAAATGCATAATGCTTTCTATGCTTCTTTCTTTAGAGACATAAAAGGATTTTTTTAAAAAGGCAAGTTGAATACATGGCAATAAAGACATAAATCTTCAGAAGCAGGCAAGCTACACTCCCTCTGCACTTCACAAATGAAGCATGGTTTTTGCAAAGAAAGAGTTTGTTAGGAGAACCAGAGGAAGCAGGATTTCCATAATGATTTGCAAGAAAGAATTCTGTAACACATGGCACTGTATTTCCTTCAGAACTGCAATCCCCTTGGGACCAAATTCTTTACTACTTAATCACTGCAGTAATTAGAGATGATGTTGGCAAGTGTTCATTGAACGTTGTGTCATTTTACATCTTAAAACATTTTGGCGTTACTTTCCATTTCCTTTATTTGGTGTGTTCTGGTCCATCCCCTGGATGATTAGACACAGCTGGCCTTTGCTTTGGGACCAGGTCAGTTTTGCAATTAAGAGCTGTGTTGGTCTGCACTGATAAAACCAGGGACTAAGTAGTTCTATTTATGGTTTATAAATGACTTTTCCACCAAACATTTTTTATAATGACTTGTACGCAAGAGACTTGATGTGAAACAAATCTGAGTGAAACAGGATTCCAGCCACAAAAAATGGCTCTGTCCTACAGCAAGCCTTCAGATGTGGAAAACTGCAGTAAAAAAGTTTGAAGATGAGACTGCATGAAGCAGAGCTCTGTAGATGGAGAATAATGTTGCAGCACCAAACCTGTGTGCAGAACGTGGCTGTGATTATGAGGAGTGCCCTGGGGGATGTGGGCAGCAAGGGGCAACCATCAGCAGCTTCTGCCTAATGCTGCTCCTTCCTTCTCTGCTGCTCTGTGTAGGCTGGCCAATGTCAAGTCAGATGAGGAGAAAGGGAAAAGTGAAATGGCTGTTCAACCCCTAAATCTGTCAATTGAAACTTCTGTTGGTAAGGCTGGGGGGACTGTGCTTGAGTGTTAATAATACATCTGGAAGTAGTGCAGCCTGACTTCTCTGCATTTCAGGTCTGTGCCTGAACCTGTCACTTCAGAAAAGTAGGAAAGGTTCTTACAATATATCATTATAGCTGAAGACCGCAGGTGTACATTTCAGTTTTCTAAAATCCAAGTGTCATTAACCATGTTGAGTGGCATATCAAGGCAACAGTGCATGGTGGAAGGTCCCTGCACTGCTCTTGCAGGCTCAGATTGTCCTTTTACACTCTAGATCTTAATCTTCATTTTTCAAAATGTTCATGTGTCTGTTACTTTTTTAAAATAGGCTTTGATGAGGCACTGGAGCCTTTCAAAGGTTAGACTGGAGGGTGCAGCAATGGCCTGGCTGTGATGCACACTTCTCCCTGGCCCCATGTGTTTGAGCATCCTTTCAGCTGGGCAGGCATTGCAGTGCCCCTCATAATTGGGCTTGGGCTTGGATAAAGACTCTTTCCACTTTCAGTCTCATTTCTTGCAGGCTGAAACAGAAAATTCATCAGATGTAAAGTTCAGCTTAAATGACAATTTGTGTGACTAATGATCTTCTAAAAGACAAGGTGGTAGATTATGATGTCTTCTGAAATGCTTTCAGAGGAGAAAAACACACAGTAAAAATTATATGACAAATATAAAAAAGGGAAAAGAAAACAAAGTTAGTAACATAAGCAAGCACTAGCAGCCATTATGCTTTTAAATTATCTCTCCACAGCCTACAAATCTTTGCTTTGAATCACGCATACCATACATCTAGCAAAGAGAGAAATAATATTTTTTATTGCCACTCAATTATAACTGATATACTATTGTATCATTATAAAATGTGTGAAAGCTGAAATGTACACACACAAAAATTTAAAATGGCAGGCAAGGAACAGCATATTAAAAGTGATAGAACTTTCTGAGCTGGTTTTATATACATCCTTTTCTCCCCTTATATGCATGTTCCAGGCAGGCAAAAAGTACTAATGAAAATTGGGAATGTGTAATAGCTCAAAACCAATTAAAGAAAATTACCTCTCCTTTTAATTCTGCTTACAAGCCTTTTCTGCAATATTGATTATTTTCCAGAGGTAAGTGATAGTATCTATTCTTTCTGCAATTAATCCATATGTTCATTTTGCATGGTGGTTTTAGAAATCCTCTGAGGTCCAGAATTAGGATACTGGTAACTAGAATAAAGCGAATTATGTGACAGTTTCTGAGAAAAAATCTGGCCAAAGGCTGATTGTGCTGCTGCTGTGACAAAGACATCTAGTAGTGTATTAGTTGTCTGACATACCAGAGGACAGGTTCTGGAATAATTTGAAACTAGAATTCAGATTGCGCTTGGCCAATAACTTCCTTTCTGCAACACTAGCACTGAAAATTCCAGAGCTGTGGCTATATGGCAAATGCATGACAAAACCACTGTTTATCATTTTGTTTGCTACTCTTAAATAATTCTGATGTTCCTTTTTTTCTTCCATTTCAGAGTCTGTCACTTAGGAATATCTTCCAAGGGGTGATGCTAGTTTTGTACTGAAAGTTGTATCTCTCAGTCTTTGTTACATTCATCACATATACCCAACTGATACCAAAGGGGAGTATGTTTTTAAGCATTTTTATGTAGACAATTCAAGCACTACTTTCTGTCATTTTTCCAGTGCAAATGCTCCTAAATCATCATGAGACAGGAGGTGTTATGGGATGCACCTTAGGCAAAGTGCTGAACACATTCTGAGTGGCTGCAAGGCCAGGTACCTTGATAGTGCACATGGGAGTGTAAGAGCACTGGAGGTTCCCCAAGCTAGTGGCAATGGTACAATATAGACAGGTGTCTGTGTCTTACTTTACCTAGGTTTCCATTCCTTTTAGTGCTTCTACATCCATTTAATGGATTAATAACCACAGGATGTGCCAATCCCTGCTGTTCAGTCTGTCCAATATGACCAACCCTCCTTTTGTTTAGAAGAAACCTGAAAAGAGTAAATGTGAGTGCTCACAGCTTGGCTCTGTCCTACAGCCCCTGTTGCTGGGCAAACCTTTTGCAACCTTGAGGGCAGGGGCTTTGTCCCAGGCTTGCTCCCTCATGGTTCCCCCAGGAGCCAGGATCCAGATGAATCCTAGGGGCAAGCCCAGTCCTTGCCTCTAGGAAGAAGGACGCTCTTTCTCCAGTATTCTGCCATGCTGTGTTCTTGTTGTTTTTCTTTTTTTTTGTAATAAGAATCTCCTTGTAACACTTGAAGACTGAGTTTAAAATCAGCCTGGAAAGACAAATGGCAGAAATACAGCTGACCTCACCAGGTTTTCTGCTTTTAAGCTCAGGATGCAGTTTGTTACTAGCTGTGGGAAAACAAAGTGAGCCAAGATGCATCCTTTTCTCATTGACATAAATGACCTATTTTCTCTTCTGAGGCTCAAGACACCCTGCTCCAGGCCTCCCCAAAAAGAATTTGTGTTCTATAGCAATGATAATTACAAACTAGCCTCTGCTTTTGGTCACTTTAAATCCACATGGTATTTCACATGCTATTCTTTGTGCTGTCAGGCATACAAGAATTCTACCATGCTGCAGAAAAACCCCATACACTGTAAAAATGAGCTTCACTTTTTAAGTCATGTCAAGTAAATTGCCTTTGAGTGCATTATAAAAAACTGTTATCCTTTCTAGGAGAAAAGTTTCCTATTCCATATTTTAAATTTCTGTCTGTTTCTTCAGAAGATAGAAAATCTTTAAAATTTGAAATTATGTTTGTCTATAAAAACAGTATATTCAGAAATGTTCTCTGTATTTTAAATGTGTTTTACATGAAGTTATAAATTACAACAGTGCCACAATTTCCAGATGTGTTTTATATAAATATGGATTAAGATAAATGTAGCAGGTTGAGCTAAAATTACCAATCCAAATTCCAATGCTTTTCATTATTCAGTTTCTGGATAAGAGCTTAAGTGATGTTTCCTTTAAAGAGGTATACACTGGAATGAGGGATGCATATGCCTTCCAGCCAGGAGACCCAGCAGAGCACGGGTGAGAATCAGCAGCAGTTGTGCAGTGGGTTTTGTCTGTGTGACAGTTATTTATATCCCAGCAGACTGTCACAGGGAGTGCCCCTCTGCTTGGGAGCCTCAGCAGCGAGGTCACTGCTCCAGGCAGAGGGAGACTGAGTTTCCTTCTCAGGCTTTGATGGACTTTATCAGGCCTCTCTGTGTTACCATAGTTTCCATTTTGTTCTCTAGATAAGAAATGGAAATGTATAGTTCACAGAGGCCTTGATCAGTCGGTTGACATAGGGTCCCTGCCTGTGGTGAGGTTTAAGGGAATGAGAAGTAACTATGCAGAGTCCTGTTGTGTGCAGGTAAAAGTCTTTTCTTTCCTCCTTCCTTTTTTTCTTGCCTTGTTTGCTTGCTTTTAGCCATATCTCTGTTCACAGAAACTTGGTGGGACATCTGAACCACCAGCTAGGTAAAAGGATATCTTCACACAGTTTTACAAGAAGTATTGTCTAGTGATTGTGCATTCAGAAACTCAGCTGTTGTGTGCCCTTTAGTGAGCTTGGTCAGCTCCACCCCTTTTGTCTATGGACATTTTATTGGGAGTCCTACTCACATCACTCTTTTTGCACTGCTGTTCCCTTCCTGTTCTTGGGCTTCCT
This sequence comes from Ammospiza nelsoni, assembly GCF_027579445.1. Classification (NCBI taxonomy): domain Eukaryota; kingdom Metazoa; phylum Chordata; class Aves; order Passeriformes; family Passerellidae; genus Ammospiza; species Ammospiza nelsoni. Next base: position 18,880,338 of record NC_080641.1, on the reverse strand, counting down.
GCGCTTGCAGCTTCAGTCTGAAATTTCAGAGCAGCCAGGGCAGTGTCTGTACTGAAGCACTAAGAAGTTATAAAAGCAGTGGCTGCAGTTAACCACCACTAATGCTACCTCTCTCACTGAAACAGTCATTGCCTTCAAATGTCCTCTCCCTCCCTAAAATCCCAGGGAAGAATCACCACTCCTTCCAGCACAAGAAAGGCTACATGAAGGTTAGGGACAATCCTCCACTGCCCATTGCTCTCCCTCTTTTACTGTCAGTGGAAATTTCAGATCACTTTATTCCCATGCCAGTATCATTCCCCCTACTTTCTTTATCTCTGGGCAGTGGCCAGGACTTTGGAGTCAATGCAAGTATTGTTGTGCAGAAGCAGTATTCTCTGTCACTGTTCCTTTTACCTTAGTAAATAGATACTATCTGCAAGTGAAGGAAGGCAGTATGTGTTTTCTTTTAATTTATTTTGCAGGCACTGTTAAAAGGTAGAGAACTCATTATGTTCCAGCCAGACAGGAAGTTTTATTTACAATTTCTTACCTCAGTGCAGCTGTGGCAAATTATATCAGCCCTTCAATTCGTGCATTATCATTACTTCCTCACTTTCATACCCTTTCCGGAATTACACTACCACTGACCTGATGAACCCATTTTCCTTTAAAATCACTCCTATTTTATGTTTAGAGATTGCTTGGGAAAACTCAACAGCAGCAGCTAAAAGAGCAGGCAGGTTGGCTGTGTATAATCTAAAGGTCAGTCTATTTTCAGGTACTTCTTCAGGCTCCTGCTGAAGAAAGCATGGAGCCATCGGTGCCCATACAGGTGTCAGAAGTTTGTTCTTGCACACAGCACAAAAGGCAAAGCCAGGGGAAACAGCCACTGACTCCCCTGATGCCTCCTCTTTGATCCTGGAGGCTGCAGGGTGCCTGAGAAGATACTCATCCCAGGACACAGCAATTCACCTCCCACCAGTGATTCCCTTTATGTGCTGTTGCTTTGAAGGAAGGGATTTCATTCCCATGCTCTGACAGCAGGACTCAGAGATGGAGCTGGAGTGGATAGGTGTCAGTATGATAGGGATCAATGGCTCTTTGAGGGTTATCTGCCTCTTCTGCAGAATTCAAAACTTTTGTAGTTTACCCATCTGTTCACCTATCCCTGCTAACTACATCATCATGGAACTGTAATCCCAACCTCCAGTTCTGTATTCGTGGGCTACATCTATAGAAATGAGCTCCAGCAACACAGGATCCCTTTCCTTTTCTTGCGGCTCCTTAGCCACTTCTGCCTCTACCTAAAAAACATGCTTTGACACCACAGATACCAAACCTCCAATTCTCCGGCTGGGCCAGGCAGCATGGCAGGATGAAAAGCTTTGTCTTCTCTTGCATTTGCAATAGCTTTCCCTTCCAGCCCAAGTCCCTCTTTGGCTCCCTGCATCTCCATCTCCATTGTACATTTTGTGCTCCTTTTACACAGTAACTAATATGCTAAAATATTAGAGAATATACTAGAGAAATGTACTGTTTTATTGAGTAAACTCTGCATTGCTGCTGCTCAGTTTGCTGTGAGTTGTGACTTTGCTCTGAGTTATTTTTACCACTGAGAATTGCCAGGCTTTATACCATGTTTTGCACAGGAACTCAGCTGCCCTTTCACTGTTGTGTTTGTAATTCCAAGGAAGCTGCCTGCTCTTGCAAGGTTTCTCTTTCTTTCTCACTCTTAGTATCCTGTTTAAATACAAGAAATGCAAATAAATGATTTAAATTCTGTATTTTGCAGGGAAACTTCCTGCTGAGACTTCACTTAGACCAACTGATATCTTCTCCCTGCCTGGAGAAAACCTTTGTTCTCGAGACTGAAGACAAGCACTTAAAAGTAAGCCTGTTTGGTCTGCCCCTATTAACCAGCAGTGCTGACAGAGAAAAACGCTTTTCCCCAGTGTTCAGCACTTGAGAACCACAGGATTGAGATTGTTTATTCAGACTGCTTGATTCTTTGGTATCATCCAGTGGGACAGGCTGAGTCACTACTTGATTCTCATTTCTCTTCACATGAAGGTTTCAGCTCCCTTGGACTGCCATGAATCCCAAGCAATGATCCTGGTTTTGTCCTGACAGCCCCCCCAGGTTTCCATTGGACTTCCTGGACTGGTGGTCAGAGAGACCCCTCCCTCGGGCTCTGAACCCCTCCTCTGCTGGGATGATGGGGGAAGGCATCAGCACAAGCTGCCAGATGGCACCACCTGGGAGATTTTGTTTCTTTTTGTGCTGCCCTTCTCTCAACGGGGCAAGCTCTTGGGGCAGATAAGGATGTATTAAGTGACGGGAAGATGTGCAATTGTCTCCTAAAAGATGTCAGTTCAGTATTGCTGCAGATGAGAGGCAACTGTTCTATTTCTGTCCTTAGTCTGAAATAATTTTCATTGGGATTGCTGAGGGTCCTTCTTTGCTGAATGGGACCTCTGTGTAATGCTAAAAGGAATATTCTGTTTAATGTTCTGTTTCCCAACCCTTTGTCTTTCCTTCACCCAAGATAACTGCCAGCATGTTCATGAGTTTTTCATTTGAATGAAATTTTGCTCTAGCTGTGGGCAGAATATAGAAAGAAATCAATAGCTATTAAGATACGTGATACTGCAGGATATGGGATCCTACTGGTAGAAAAAGCAAAGCCCATTTATTTATTCACATACCCGAGTGCCTGCATTCACAGTCTGACCTCACTGCCCAGGTCCTGCTCTTCCCCCAGGTTTTCAGTGGGGTTTTTGTTGCCAAATGCTGAGCAGAGGATGTTTTGCCCATTGCATTCTGCTATGTTCTGTGCTAGTTTCCTGTGAAAGTGCCTTCAGGTATTTTCCCATGGCTCACATTTATTTGTTCAAGAACAAGTTAAGAAAGAAGAGTGACTGGAGGTTTTAAAACCCATTTTCTTTTTATCTAGTGTTCTGTTAAAGCTTTCCTCCTAAGCAGCTTACAATAATATAAACAACCTGCAGAAAAAACTTCCTGTCAATCTACTGCTATAAATTCCTGCAAGTCCAGGGGCTTCAGGAGCTGTATATTGCACCGAGAGCCCTTGGAGTCAGAGATAACTATCAGATAATTCACTCCTCTAAAAAATACTCCCCTATATTCAGAGTGAGTGGAGAGCAGAGGGGGAAGAGGAGATGGGAGGGGATGTGGAGGGGCAGGAGTGGGGTACCTGGCATGTGGGACAGGCATGGAGACCAAGGAACACACAGGAGCAGCAGCTGAGTGAGTGTTTGCCTTTCCCAGTGCCCCTGGCTGTTGCTTTACCAGGCTCCTCGGCTGCACACCTTCTGCTTGGCATAAAAGACACTTTTCTTTCTTCCAGCTTGTGTGGGTGCAGCACAGGATTCAGCTCCTGAGGCTGCTTTAGCACAGAGAGCAGCCATGGCTCTGTGCTGCTTCGGCTTTGGAGGGGCTCAGGAGTAACGAGCAAAATCTAATTAAGAAGAGTGAAATACAGTAGGGTAAGTCAGCTGCATTGGAGTGTGAAATGGAGCCATTATAAAACAAAACACTGTACAGCAGCAGCTCAGGAGCTCCACAGCATTGCAGGGGGCTGACAGACTTCCCTGGCACCTGAGCAGGAATGCGCCGGTGAGAGCTGGTGATGGGTCAGGCTGTCCTGCCAGGGCACTCAGCTCCTGCTCCAAGGGGCAGCAGGACAGGACATGCCATGGCAGCACAGCTCCTGCTCAAGGGGCAGCAGGACAGGACATGCCAGGGCAGTCAGCTTCTGCTCAAGGGGCAGCAGGACAGGGGACATGCCATGGCAGTCAGCTCCTGCTCCAAGGGGCAGCAGGACAGGACATGCCATGGCAGCACAGCTCCTGCTCAAGGGGCAGCAGGACAGGACATGCCAGGGCAGTCAGCTTCTGCTCAAGGGGCAGCAGGACAGGGGACATGCCAGGGCAGTCAGCTCCTGCTCAAGGGGCAGCAGGACAGGACATGCCATGGCAGCACAGCTCCTGCTCAAGGGGCAGTAGAATAGGGGACATGCCAGGGCAGTCAGCTCCTGCTCAAGGGGCAGCAGGACAGGGGACATGCCAGGGCAGCACATGGCCTGGCCAGGCTGGCACAGGAGGGATGGAAAGGGGGTCCTGAGAAAGCACTAGTGCAATCAAAAGAGGAGGGAAAGGAAAACAAGCTGGGCAGTGAGGGGTGACCATGAAGGGCAGGTGTGGAGCAAGGCTGGGCCTTCCCCCTCAGAAAATGAAAGACTCTGCAGCTATTAGAGCACAGGTTTCCATCCACTGGTAATGGCTGTGAGAGCTGCTCTGCTCTGCTCTGCTCTCAGGGTGCCACGCTGAGGGCAGCGTGGGCCACCACTCTGCTCTGGGAGGAACTCAGCAGCTCCATGTGTGTGCAAATTTGCCTCTTTGGGGACAATTTTTTTGAAAAAAACTCCAAACAACACCCTCACACAACACACACTTTTTGAGCTGGCAGTGTTCTGAGATCAACAAGTAAACCTTTAAAATACAGAAGTTGTATTTGTTCTTCATGGCACTAGAATTTATGAAATTATAGCATTAGCTCTATTATTTGAATTTATGAAAAAAAGATGAAAAAAATTGATCTTGCTGGAAAAACATCTTTTGAAACAGGAAGGAATGGTTTCAGTATCCTTAAAATATTTTTTATAGTAATTGCTTGCAGTTGCTTCTCTCTTAAAGTTGGAGAAAGGGCATCTTGAATGCATTACAGTAAGCTCAGCCCATGTGAATCTGCTTTCAAGTATGCTATAAAGGATACCCACACTAACAGGATTACTACAAAGAGAACTTGTTGTCTTTGTATTTAAAATCCTACGGTTAATTTGTCTTAGTTCCACCCCTCTAAAAATTTTTGTAACAAATTTCTATTGACAGTCATTACCTAATGATGTTTCACTGTTAAATGCTCACAAGAAATATCTAACACCTGCTGGGAAAAATTATCCATAAAGGTTATCTCAGTAAGGCATGGATGTAAAATGTCAAAGGACAACTTCATCTCTTTCTCCTCCTTCATCCCCCACCCTTTCAACAGGCAGGAAAACCAGGGGAATGTTTGCAAAGCTGTGCTTCCCTCCAGCCTCTCTTCTCTCTTAAGAGAGCCTTGGGATATACTTATTTAAGCTATCAGGGTGTCCAAAGGTAGAAAACTGAATGCAGATAAAATTAATAATTTACTAAAGCTTTGCTGGAGAGCAGCACCACCCACCACTGTCACTGAAGGACAACTGAGCAATGAGGGCAAGGGGCACCTCCTGCCAGTGTGGAGGGGACCAGCAGCCAGGGACCCTGCTGGCACAGGGGCACAGGAGAACAGGCAGATTACCCCTGGCTTCAGATGACAACCTGTTGGCTGCAGTCCCCTTTTCTTATTGTTTCAGCATTCTGCTGTTCCTGTGGTCTGGAAAAAATGTGGCTAAACACTTCCCTTTGTGGCCCCCACAAATCCCACTGTATTTCATGCACTGACTTGTGTCTCAGGGGTATGTAGTAGGGTTTCCAGTCCTGCCCCCAAAACCAAGACACTGCAGACCAACTGAGAGATTCAGATTCAAATAGTGAATTTTATTTTTTTTTTCTTGCTACAGTTAGATGTTTTGGGGGGTTTTGTATTTGATTACTGCTATTCATATTTGTGAATGCACCTGTTAATGTAGGTGGTAGGCCTATGCAGGAGATCAAAGCTGCTCACAGAAAAGTCTTTGCAGAATCAGTTTTATGTTATACCCCACATTTCTCCAAAGCAGCAAGGTAGAGAGTCTTTTTGCTTCTGAGATCAAAATTCATTCTCCAGAACAGTCTAGGTGTTTGTTTTTAATCATCTGTGTTACTATCTGTGGCCTGTTTGTAAATGGAGAGCAAGCAGCAGTAATTATGATCGAGCCTGGCTGCAGTCTTGGGCCTTGTGCGCTGGTTTTGCCTGGGGTGCAGAAAATCTTCTTCATCTTCCTTCCATGAAGCTAGCAGTCCAAAGCTTGTCACATTCTGTACTTTGCAGGGCTCTTTTTGACCTGTGTCTCTCTTGCACCTTACAGCAGGAACTCCTGGTAGCTGAGTGTGCTCTTTGTTGTTCCCACTCGGTCGCTTTGTGCAATTGTAGAGCCCCTTCATGTGGCTGATCGTTGTGGCACCTCGTTGTGAGTGCTAGCAAGGGCTCACAACTGGCCAGGCAGCTTTGCAGTGCAAACTGTTTAAAACAGAAATGTTCTGGAAACGAGAGGATCTGAGAGTCTGATGAAGGTCTGGGATTTGTGACTGCAGAGATTTTTCATTGGTAAATGCAGCCCATGGCGGGACACACATTCATTAAGGTCAGAACTTCAACATTTTTGTCTTCTCTGTTCCTGGTACTTCTCATATTGATTTTACCTTTTCTGTTATTTGAGTTTCACATATTTATTTACTTTGTCTCCTGTAGCCAATGAACAGAGCGAGTGTCTGATTATCAGAGGTCTGATTGCATTCAGTGGCTGAGTGTTACAGCCAGTGCTCTCTGCTCTTCCTCTTGAGTATGCTGTGTTGTGTATTGATGGAACTGGGTAAAATACCTCTTGTGTATCTCCTGGAATCAGCCCAAGGCAGTTTTGCCAATGCAGTGTCTCTCTGTCAGTACCATCTTTCCTATCTTGATGTTGTGTGACAAGATTTTTTTTCTGCCTACACAATATCTTGATAATGATATTTTTTGACTCTAACTGATAGAGGCATTTTGCACCTATACCAAAGAATTTTGGAGAAAGAAAGTCTTTACAACCTCCCAGAAAACCTGTCCAGGTAAAGTTTGATGTGTGACATGTGTAAGCATGTTCCCATTCATTGTGGTTTTAGATAAGTGTGCTCATGATGGGTAACAAAAGCATAGAAATACCTTGGGAGTATGAAGGGACTGTTTCTATTCCTTAAGCTTTGATAACATGTTGACATCCTTAGTGAAACTACAGAAAGGTCAATATCCTTTGCTGTCTTTTCCAGTGACATGTTTTGGAATATTTTTCTTTTGTTCACATGCCCTCTCTGTTCTCAGGTGAATACAGTTGTAGCTCTCTCTTATGGACAGCTCTTCTCTGTTTTGTGCTGTGTCATAGAGATACAGATATCTGACAGCTGCAAAACATGCCTCAGAAAATTCACTGAATCCTGGTGGTGTGACAAGCAAAACCCTTGAAAATCCCCACTGCTTTTGTAACTGCATAACAGGAAACCCCTGATGTTGGGTTCATAAAGGATGGCTTTGCAGGACTCTGAGAAAATCCTCACTGTGGTTTTGGAGGTTTTAAAAAAATCTCTATTATTTTTGTAACAAAGTTTGCATTTCTTTTCAAGTTCATGACCTTACCAACATAAACGCATACAAAACTTCATCACTGGGATGATATATATTTTGCATTTTTTTTTCTTAAACGGCCATTTTCCCTCACATCCTTGTCCCTTATCCCAGTCTCCCCTGCTTCTTTTTCTGCAATATGTGAAAGCATTGGCTCCAGCTCTTCTGTTGTTTGCAAAGACCTCAACACAGCTGGTGATTATAGGGAGAAATGTTGTTTGATGGGCACAACAGGGCCTGAAGGCTGCTAGCAGGTTCCTGGTCCTGACCCTGCTGGGACAGGCCCTGTGCCAGGGTCCCCTCTGGGTGTGCCGCAGGGCACAGCTCTGGCACAGTGGCACTGGTGCCTGCTGCCACCCCTCAGCTCTGGGACACAAGCTCTTCCCACCCTCAGCAAGTCCCTTCACTCTTCTGGTGCTTGTGTTTCCCGGGCTGCCTACAAACCTGCCAAGAAAGGCAGATTATTATTCTGGACCCTCTTTTTCAGTGTGAGTGTTGGGAAGGGAAGTAAGGTGTAAGCACAGCCTTTCCTCTGCTGGGATCACAGTCACTGCTCTTACTGTGGTTTCTCACTTGGCACATTGTTCCCCTTTTCTGGATTAATCCCCAAAGTATACAGAGGTTTCTCATAGGGCTGGATGTGTTATCAGATATCTTTGTAATTGCAGGAGCATGAGCTGTGGGGTGCACATCTGTAGACCCCCAAACAACTCTACCGCAAAGAAAGTTTTTCATTATATTCTTAAGTAATAAATCTTTTGCAGCCACCCCCATATTGTTAATATTCATCAGGGAAGGGATAGTCAAGAGCAGAATCCACAGAAGGGTTGCATGTATGGTCACAGAAGCAGAAGGGTTGTCTCAGAGCTGGAGCACCCACTCTGTCCCATAAATGTCTCCTGAATCTGTGCATTGAGGCCATCCCTGAAAGCTGGGGGTGTTTGCAGCAGTTCTTGCGCACCAAATGACCTCAAGCACAGATTCTCTGTTGCTCACCCACAGCTTTCAGGTGCTCATTCCCTTTTTTGCCCTTGATCTGCATGTATTTGGACCTACTCACTTGGAGGGGAAGGGCTTGTGTGTGCATGTGGCTTGCCAAGGAGCCAGCTTGCAGCACACTCTTAAAATGGAAAAGCTCCTCTTTCTGAATGTTTTCTGCAAGAATAGCTGAGATAATCAAGCCTTCAAAGTAAGTGGAGGGAAAAAAAAAAAAAACAACCCTCAAACCAAGCCTCAAAATTTTAACAGGGCTATTTCCAAGCTCTGTCAGCAATACTTAAGTGAGCTGGGACATCTCTGAGAGCAGAAGATGTGGGTGGAAAAATTTAAAAAACCCCAAAAAACAAAAAAGGAAAAGTATATGCACAGCAGGCCTGTGAAACAGCAGTGCTAGAAGACAATTTTTAAAGGTCAGAATTATTATAGGGCATTAATTAGCAGACTGATAATGCTCAAATTGCCTTAGCAAATTTAGACACTGTGTAAGGCCACATGCTGCAAGGGCTGCAGCCACCTGAAAAGAATTTGGACACTTTAACAGAAAATATGTCCTGCTCAGAACAGAGCTAGAAGAGCATAATGACAAAACAATATGACTTCCCTAAAGTAATTAGGAGGTGGTAGTGAGAGTAAATAAGCTTTTGCAGAACATAGTGAACCAAATGAGAGCAAATAAACTGTGTGCCAGTGCAGGAAGAGAAGGTAGCTAATCCTGGATTTTAACAGTGGTACTTGAGCTGCTAGCAAAAACAAACGTGTCATTGCAAAGCTGAATTGCAAAGGGGAATTACAAAACAGATTGAATATATTTATTTACCAGTTCCTGATCCCAAATGTTCTCCAACCATAAGAAGTCTTTGATGCATTAGTGAGGTCTTCATCTGGCCCCTAGAGAGCTCAGGTAGGTTACATAGTTGTCAGGGATAGTACTTACCATGCATTTACATTTCTAAGATACATTAATAAAAAGTAAATCTGAAACATATTTATTTTTTCTTGCTCTTAAATTCAAAGTAGATCATGGCTGGACATGTATTCCTTGCAATTCAGGAGTTATTTTACTACTTCTTTTTGGTAATATATTGGCTAAAGAAATACTTAGATACTTATTTATCTGGTAATTTTGTGCATCTTTTAACAAGATAGTAGCTGTTGGAGGGGAGTAATAACCGACTTTTAAGTTTTCTTCCTTTTTATGGGTGGCTGAACTGCAGAATTATAACTGAAATTTGAAGATGGTTATATTTAGGGAATTGGCTTCATTCATTGTAGACAGAGTATTTCTGAAATTTGGAGTATCATTTGGCTTCCATCTCCAGCCTTTCAGCTTGTAAAAGTGCACAATGCAGGGCAGGTGTGTGAGTGTATTTGTGCTCAACTTATCTACAGGTATAAGGCTTTGTATGTCATAGGTACATACGGAAGACATGTATGTGTATGAGATATATATATATGTGTGTGTGTGTGTATTCTTAGCAGTATTTGCCATGAAATGGTTCTAGCACTGCAACATTATCTTAAATTACCTGTTAGAGGTAGTTGTGAAAACTATATCTAATTTGTCTTCTCAACTGCATGAAGAAAATTCTAGTTAATGCTTTACTGTGACTTCTGTGATAGAGTATAAAAAGAGTTGGAAGGAGAACCATGTCTAATGTTTTTTTTCCATTATGAATTTCCATTGAATTGGCTCAACAGTCAAAGATAAAATCAACTGAAAATTTCTTTATTTTTTTTCTTCATTTTTGATGGGGACACGTAGATTGAGGTTAGAACTCTCCAAAGATTATCTGCTGAGTGCCAGCTTTTAATGAATCTCATTTGTTTTCTTGATTAAGTCTGCTATTACCCCTGTTTAGTCTTGTCATGAGCACATTAGCCAGAATTTTCATATCATGGTTTAGAAGAAAAATTAGCCTAGAAGAGCAGCAGTCATCATCAGTCAATTTTCAGTGTATTTAATATAGTTTACAATTTATGAATCCAGGAACCTGTAACCTCATACATATCTATTAAAAAAAAAAACAAAACAACCAACAACCTAAACAATTGTTTTTTGTGGTGAAATTCACAGGCCAATAAGGGCTGCAGTCAAGTACCAAGTCCTGGTGATAATGTTGTGTATCACTTGTTTACACACAGTCACAAGGGCTGCTTGGTGAACCTGCATCTGACAGGTCTAGGATTTGTGTGACAGAAGCTTCTTTAGCAAGAATTAACTCTCAAAAGGTTTGGCCTCTTATTTTCAAAAGGTAGGTGTACAGGAGGCTTACTGAGGTAACAAAGTATTCAAGAGCTTTGGAAGTGCTTAAAAGCCATGTCATGGGTACAGTGAAAAGTGTACTCAGGTGTAGCAGGTTTTCTGAAATTCTTGACTTTCTTGAAAATGTTATGAGAATAACCCTTTAGGAATTTAAATATCTTCATCCCTTTTCAGAGTCTCTAAATGAAAAGAGCAGCATAGGGTGAGGAGTACTTTTTAAATGACATTTTGTAAATTTCAAGGGATGCCATTTCAGCCTCTCCTGGAAGTGTGAAAACTTGGACAGCGGAATTTGCAGAACTGCCACAGAAGTATTTCTGCGGTGAAAAGAGAATGAACTGCAGCTGAATCAGGGGGTTGTGCCCTGCCATTATCCTGTAATGGGAAACATGACTTGGCCATGTGCATGGAAGCCAACATTGCAAATATTTGGACATAATGCCATTACGTAATATTACCCATTCAATGCCCTCTTTCTCTTTTCTTGTTTTCTTTGTGCCACTCTAAATGACTAGGCTGGCCTGCTGGCATTTCCTTTTTTCTTTCTGCTTTTGCTGCTTTCTATCTCCTTTTCTGTAATTTCTGAAACTGAGTGGGATCTTGATGCTTAGAGCTCCCACATTTCTTTGTATTGGATGAACAGTGTGAGCAACATCCAGTAATCAAAGTGAAAACAGCTCCAATCACATCACTGTTCCACAGGAGCTCCTGAAGATGCCTGGAAGAATTTGCTGCATTTCTGGCCCCAGAGGCTGTTATGGAGAACACCACTTGGTAATCACAGTTTGTCTTTCTTTCTTTCTTTCTTTCTTTCTTTCTTTCTTTCTTTCTTTCTTTCTTTCTTTCTTTCTTTCTTTCTTTCTTCTTTCTTTCTTTCTTTCTTCTTTCTTTTCTTTCTTTCTTTCTTTCTTTCTTTTCTTTCTTTCTTTCTTTCTTTCTTTCTTTCTTTCTTTCTTTCTTTCGTTCTTCTTCTTTCTTTCTCTCTCTTCTCTCTTCTCTTCTTTCTTTTCTTTCTTTCTTTCTTCTTCTCTCTCTCTCTCTCTCTCTCTCTCTCTTTCTTTCTTTCTTTCTCTCTCTTTCTTTCTTTCTCTTCTTTCTTTCTCTTTCTTTCTTCTTCTTTCTTTCTTTCTTTCTTCTCTTTCTTTCTTTCTTTCTTTCTTTCTTTCTTTCTTTCTTTCTTCTTTCTTTCTTTCTTTCTTTCTTTCTTTCTTTCTTTCTTTCTTTCTTTCTTTCTTTCTTTCTTTTCTTCTTTCTTTCTTTCTTTCTTTCTTTCTTTCTTTCTTTCTTTCTTTCTTTCTTTCTTCTTTTCTTTCTTTTCTTTCTTTCTTTTCTTTCTTTCTTTCTTTTCTTTCTTTCTTTCTTTCTTTCTTTTTCTTTCTTTCTTCTCTTTCTTTCTTTTCTTCTTTCTTTCTTTCTTTCTTTCTTCTCTTTCTTTCTTTCTTTTCTTTTCTTTCTTTCTTTCTTTCTTTCTATTTTTTTTCTCTAAACCTATGGAAATTACTGAAGGAAAATCTTTCCCCTATCCTTACTAGAGTTGGATCAAAACAGAAGGAACCCATTTCAGCACTAACCACATCTAAATTACTTAATTTCTTGGCTGGATGGCAGAGAAATATCTTTACAGAACTGGTATAATGACCATGACTACCTCTCAAAAAAATTATCTCCTAAGAATAATTCAGATGCTGTAAGAGAAATGTACTCTCACAAAAAGCAGCTTTTCCAAACCTCTGTAGTCTCCCTGCACAATATTCTCTCTAGCTACACACCTCTCTTCCTTTAGTAAATGTGTTATAACCCTTTCAGTCTGTTCTGCTTTACGTACTCAACACCATGAATCTATAACAAGGTTATGGGTGAGTAACAGTTTAAATTACTTTCAAATACAGCTGAAAAGCCTATTATAGATGCAACCTTGAACTTTAATTGTATAAAGGCAGCTACTTCCTTAGCATTCACACTAGTGATAAGAGTTCCTTGCTTGTAAGCCTGCCGGGACTTTCTGGCTGTGTTGGCAGCTATTTATTCTGCCTCTAGACTTTGAGAAAAGAAATGCATATGTTTAAACACTGTAACATCCCAATATCTATTGAAATTTGTAATGATGAAGGTTGTAACATATTTGAGTCGGAGCCTCAGTCTCGTTGATTATATGTTATTCTTCCTGCTATTTTCCTAGGCTACACAAGAGGTTGCTGAAATCCAGCATTTGTTTTCAGATATACATTCATGCTTTTTAAGGAAATTATTGTAAGGAGCTGGAGAACCTTTGAAATTATGTTGCTCAAAGATTTCCCAGCATTGGCACAAACTAAGCAAATAAGGGTAAGCTCAAAGAATCCATTAAAGGTAAACAAAGAATCTCCTTAAGGCTGGCTTATAGTTGGTAATGCAAAAATCTGGGAGTGCTTTTGTGGTCTCATAAGTGCTTCTGTGGTCTCATGGTTTCAAAGCTTTTTGGTACATCTGATTGAAAAAATCACTACCAAAACAAAACAAGCAAGACCCAAACAAACCCCACCCAATTCCCCAGATCAGTGTGTTGGACTGGAACACCCATGGGCTGGAAGCTCTCTTCACAGCAATGGCCATGGGCGTGGACTTGATGGAGGGATTATTTCCAGAGCTGAAACTTTGTATTTCATACCCAAGACTGAGTTCCATGGGTATGGAACTTCAATGGGAAGTTCCATTGAACTTTACAATGAGGGTAGCTGCAGCTAACATATCGATGAGGGTGGAAGTGAGGTTGCTGCTCATGCAGTGCAAACAGCTTACAAACACATCTCAGACACTGGTATCCACCCAGGATCTGCTCAGTCCTGGAGCAGCTGAGTAAAACACCAAGTGAAGTTTTATTTGTTTTGTTTTTACCAACAATGAGCCATGCTATCTCATGTTTGTTAAGCAGAGGAATAAAAATTTTGCCTTGAATATATTTGATCAAATAATTAATGTCTTCTTTAGATTAAAATACACTTATCAAACTAATTAACTTTGATTAAATCAAGGATAATGGGGTATGAGTGTAGCTCCCCGAGAGGTAAAGATGGAGAGCTCTGTAATCCTTCCACTGCCTGCAGTATTCCTTGAGCCTCCAAGACACAAAGCAATGCTCTGAGCCACTGGTCCCTCTGTGGGAGCACATTTGCTCTCCCTTAGTTGAAACTTTTAAAGGCATTTTTAGGCTTTAGAGTTTGATAGTTACTATCCATTTTAGCTAAAATATTCTAATTCAGAGTATTAGAACACAAAGAGTAACACTTGGAAAAAGAAAATTGGATTCAGAGTTGTACTGAACTTTTGTGATCCCTAGGCAGAAATTTGAGATCTCTGTATTTCCTCTTCATTCAGAAAATGAGATGCGAATTTTAAAAATGAGACACATTTTGGAAGATTATTTTCTAATTTTATAATTCAGCTAATGAAATGCAGCTAAGTGAATACAGCACATGTTATTAATTAACAGGAAGATGCATGTCCTCTTTAGGATACTTATCAGCAGCATTGGTGCAGAGGTGTCAGCAGGAGCACTGTGGTGACAGCATTGGGGTAGTATGTAATGTTGCATGGACCAATCCTGAGTAATATTGCCTGATGCCAACTCCTACATCAGCTCAGCCCCTTCCTCTTACCCAAAGCCTTCCCATCTGAAAAACAGATTAATTTCTAGGAAGAATGTAATGAGACAGTCCTCATGGTGTGGGCTTTTGACTGATTAAACAGTCAGATGTCAAGTCCCTTTATGGTGCCACAGAAGAAAGAAAAACTAGTGAAAAAAAGAGAATTGATATACTACATTGAATAATAAACAGTGTAATTTTCCTGCTATATTGTAAGCTGGTAGAAATGTCTAAAAATGCAAAGAAACATTTTACTTCCTTAAACGTTTTTTTCTTTTGAATAATGAACAATTATGCATCTTAGAGGGGGTTAATTTTGTGAGCAGAATATTAATAATTTATGAATGTGTTAAAGGTATTGATCATACAAGAGTAGAAGCATTATGCTTGAGCTCCTTCTGTAATCCATTAAAAAGGAAGTAAATTGCTTCAGTTTCATACTAAAATATGAGGCTAGCAGACTGTAGTTTAAAACATCTGTAAAGTTGTTTTCCTGTTTAAACTGCAGTCATCCATCGTTGGTGTGGTGGTAGCACACAGGGATTTGCTGGGACTCAGCCCCAGACAATCAGCCCAGAGGCTCTTTCTCCTTCCCCCAGGGCCCTGCCCATGCCCACTCCTTGCTCTGGGCACCTTCAGGGGCTGATCTGCAGCCACAGCAGCAGGGCTCCATTTCACCTGCGGGTGGCCTGTTTCTGGGCTTGGGACGCAACCCTTGGGGTCAGCAGAAGTTATGTGAATTCTCCTGAAGAAATGGTGGGGAGATATCAACTGTGGAACCAGATCTATAGCTTGTCTGTTTTGGTTTTTACCAGCCCTGACCATTTTTTCGTGGTTGAACACAAATACCATAAATATTGTATTTATGCAAGGTGAGTACTTACAGCAAAATCCATAAGGCTTCTATGGATCCAGGAATCTTCCCTGAATTTAACTGCATCAGAGACTTAGGTGGCTTTGAATTGTTACCCCATTTTATCATGGTTGCATGAATAAAGCTTTAATCCTCAGGCTCAGGATTGTAGGGTGTTTCTGCCAGGAAGGAACATGGGCATGGAAACCAATGAGCGCAATCCCTCTCCTTCTATTCCTGTTCTAAGGTAGAAGAAAGAATGATATAAACCAGAGGAAATAAATAATTGGTGAATAATTTTATTAATCAAATTCCTTCTAGACCACCAATCTCATTATTTGTTTATCAGCCAGGCTTCTACTAAATCTATTCACAATTTAAAAAAAAATTACCAAGTGAACAGTATTGACCCAATCCTTAATTAGGGCAGCTTAGATGTCTTGTATAATTAACTGGACTTTGTTCATAATTATTTCCTGATAGTTGGAATTGTTTTCCACAAGTAACAGAGCAATAGTAATAGTAACACCAAGAAATCTTTGATTTTTCAGAGTAGAATAATGACTTGGCTTATTGTGCTTAAGTTGCATAAGACTTTTTTGTTCCCACTGATAGCTAAAAGTAATCACATCAATTTGTCTGGGCCACACAGGGAGGTTTTGCAAAATCAGTTCTTTCAATGTAGAAATAAGTATGCATCCAAATATTTGAAATGTGTCTTTTCTAATGTATGTTTTGTGATGGCCAGCCTGAGGTGACTCCTCAGACACATGTGAATCTTGGTCTTAAAAAAAGAGAGACACAGATTAAAGCTGGTGCCCACTATGACCATGCTGGGTCCTGCTCAGTTGAAATTAATGAAATTAATAACTGAAATCAGCTACCACTGATACTACAGAGATTAAAAAGCTGCAACTCAATGAAGGTCTTCCTGGGCCTCCTGACCAGCAGGGCCCCGGAGTGCCTCTGTGTCTGGGTGCAGGGATGAGGCTGTCCAGGAGCTGTGCCCACCCTGGTGCCACACGCTGCCACCAGCACCGTGCACCCAGCCACTGGCACGGTGCCCTGCGTGCAGGGACCGCACAGAGCACCTGTGGGCTGGTGCCTCTAGAATTCAACAACACCTCACCAGTGGAAGGGATTCTTTGTGGAAACAAGGTAAACAGATTTTATTCACAGTTTGTCACTACTCCTTTAGCGCTGCCTTTTGAAGCTGGCTTGGGGCACAGTGTCAGGAAGCTGGAGGAATGCTGCAGGAGTGCCAAACATAGTCACTCTCAGGTGGGAATACACACTGAGGGGAAGCTTCAGCAGGCTCCAATCTATGGGCCTCTTGGAAAGAGGTGTTTGCTAGACCACTGCCTCTGATTTCAAGAGAATGAGTATCTGCTCTAATATGAGAAAATAGTAGTCATGTTACAACTCGGGGTTGTTTGGAATTCATTATGAAGCTGCGTGAAAGAGCATGAGGGTCAAAGAGGTTCACTGCTAATTAATACCTTTACTCCTAACAAAGTAGCTCCTTGCTCCTGGGGTTAGGCAGAGTGTGAGAAGAAAAAGAAGCAGGCAGTTGTCTGCAGGCTCTTTCAGGCCTGAAACAGCAGATGAGTACATGTAAAGTTTAGGGAGACAAGCACTAGCACAAGGTGTAACTCATTGCCACCAGACTTGCAACAGCCCTAAGGCAGCAGGGCTGAATGTGTATGATCAGAATAAGACTTCTTTTCTAAAACTCCAAACTTCAGAAGACCAACAAGGGTTTTCTTTGTATAATTTTCTGTGAGATTTGCTTAACCTGAGTAGTCTTCCCGCAAGAGGTCTTGGATGGTGCTATGTTGTGTTCATGCTAGAAAACACAGAATGAGTTATGACAATTATTCATCTGCCTCTGTCATCTCTTCCTGGCAAAGATGCCTCTGATCTGCTCATCTATAAAGAGCCAGGTGAATTTGGGTCATTGCTTGCAGATCACCCTCTTGCCACCAGTGTAGCCAAAGTCCATAAGCAGTTGGACACTTTCAGGATGTTGGAAGGATGTGAGCAGTGTGACTCCTGGAGCGTGGAAAGCATGGTGTGCTGTGTTGCTCTGACAGCCATTCCTGTTTGCATCCTGCTTATGAATCCACTGACCCATTGCCTATGCATTTTATGTTACTAACTAATGTCTAATTATTTTTTTCACTGTTGAATTCCTTGCAGCTCTCTTTAAAGTTTAGTAGGTAAGAAGATTAAAACATAAATGCCATTAAATATGCTTTAAATATCAGACCTATTGAAATACTTCCAGGTTCTGTATCCTCTTAAAAAATAATCCCTATTCAAAACAGAGGAAATGTCATCTGCATTAGTGTCTTCTGAGTTTAAGATTGGATTATACGGGGAATTATGTAAAATAGCTTTGGAAATCTGATAATTAAAAAAAACTTTGGACTATGTTATTTATGACATTTTAAACCTCTGTAACATTTGGGGATGTTTTCTGTGCTGTACATGTACTGTTAACTTCACATGTAAGAATTTCTTGCACAACTTCGTGTCAATTAATGGTCATAGAGTCTGAATTCAGATTCAGTCAAGCTGGATGTGCTGGGATTTGGAGTCAATTACTGGATCTACATGAAGTTAAAGCTGGGGTTTGGGCAGATCAGGATGTTGTTCTCAGACCACTTTGTGGGTTGTCCTCTGTCTCCATAGGGAAGTCAGGAAGAAAAGAACCAGAGGCTAATGTTAGCTGAATTACTTAAGAATGTCCTCCCATATCATCCTGTATTGGAGCCCCACAACATCCCCAAAAGTCCTCAAAATTTCAGTGCCCATTTATTAATGAGCACAGTTACTCCAGTGAGTCCCTCTGAAAAGGGCAAATGAAGTCCCATTACAGCCATTCCAGTTTGCACATTTAAGTGTTGTAGTACAAAAGGCAAATGGTCAGGACAGGGCTGCTTGGCTGCTCCAAGCCCTGCAGGTTGTGTCCAACACAGAATGCCAGAGCATCTGTAGGATGTTTCCATGGGTCTGCTACCAGAGCTGGGAGAGGGAGGGGTCCTTTCATCAGTGTGAAGTGCCAGGGAACAGAGCTCATTTCTGGGAAGGGCAGACAGGATTTCTCTCCAAGGCTGGTAGATTCTCTGCTTTGTGGAGCAGAAAGAAAAACCCTTACACCAACTTGGTTTCTTGCATCAATGAATACAGAGCACAGGCTTTGGCAAAACGTCACAAGATCTGGAGGAGAGTACTGAGATGCGCCCTGGAGCCTGGGTGTGGCCTTGCCATCTCTCTCTTCCCAGGATACACCCATCCAGGGCCACACAAACCGTGATGGCTCTCTCTGTCTCTGTGGTCACCTCCCCAGGTGCTGGCTGTGGCTCCCTGTGCCTTGCCCCTCACAGCAGCTGAGCTGGGAGACATGTCCACTTATG
This sequence comes from Ammospiza nelsoni, assembly GCF_027579445.1. Taxonomy (NCBI): domain Eukaryota; kingdom Metazoa; phylum Chordata; class Aves; order Passeriformes; family Passerellidae; genus Ammospiza; species Ammospiza nelsoni. The sequence goes on along the minus strand of NC_080641.1, from coordinate 18,861,840 downwards.
CAGAAGTGCTCCTGATAAATATTGACCAGAAAACTTAGCATAAATATGCAATGAATTTATGAGCCAGTGGGAAATGTTAAACCAAACATATTTAGGACAGAGGCTTTCAAAACAGGCCAGGAAAATTCTTTTTCCAGCAAGAGGTGATATGAGCCTATTCTTTCTTCAGCTGGCTAAGCAACAGCGGGAGTGTTTCCTACTAAACAGCCTCATTAGCATAAGAATAACTACAGGGTAAATTTTCAAGCTCATTCCAAGTGAATTCAAAGGGAGGGGGGGAAATATTCTTTTAATATGCACAACTCATGCAAACAATGATATGAAACTAATTCATTTCATCATATTATCACCATATCATATTAACTTAAAAGAAATAATAATGCAACATGGAAATGTTTGCATATTAGAGAGAACTCTCATTGTACCCTATTAGCACCATATCGTATTAGTATTAGTATTGCATTAGGCTATTATGCTACAGTGCTAAAATGATGAAATCCCACTGTGAAAACTGATATTGAATTCTTGTAATGTTTCGGAACCATTTTTAGCACTGAATATAAATAATTCATGGGAGCATATCTAATGAATTGATGAAAACCCCCCATCCCTTGACATTGTGAGAGTATTTATGAATGTAAAGTCATGAACAGGATTTTTTTTTTAATGGAGATGCGCTGGGACTGAAATATCTGGCTTATCACTTGACCCAGTGTGCTTATGTCACACAGAGCGTTGGGTTGAGTTGCCACATTTCTCAGGTAACACGGCAAAGGTGGCATCTAAGAAGTGGCCTGTTCCAGGATCAGGGGTGCACAGCTCACCTTTCCAGATGGGCTGCCTCCAGGACATGCTGAGACCCGCGAGCAGCCAGACCCTGTCCAGCACAGGGTCACTGCACTAATACCACTCTGGTCCATCTGCATTGACTTCTTGAGTTGTTAAGATCTGAGACTAATGGCTAAATGCTAATGAGAAAATATGTATTTGCCTCACAGGCTTTTATGGAATTATCCTTTCACTTACCCAGCATTTGGTGCTGTTGTGTGATTGCAAGGGTAATTATTACCACAAGCAGTGCTGAACTTTGTTTTATGCAGACATATTGCTGGCAGACTGGTTCCCATGACTCTTTAGGAAGGTAGAGGGCTGTATGATGAACTAGTGAGCATTAACTCAGCCTTTAAGAGCCCCACGAGGAACAGCTGAAGCAGACAGCAGTGTCTGTCCCTGTTCCTGGGAGGAAAGAGCGGCTGTGCTGGCACAGGAAGCAGGTGAACTGTGTTCTGGGTTAGTCACTGATTTATGATCTAAATTACCATCACCTTGTTCCTTTTGCGCTGCTCTCCAGCATCTCTTGGCCTATGCAGCAGATCTCTCCTCTCTCTCCTCTGGCTCCTGCATTTGTGTCTGATTCCATGCAGCACTGATGACCCTCAATCTAAACCATGGTGCTGCATGACCTGTAGGAGAAATGGTAACAGGGGACCCCTTCACAAATCCTTCAGTTTCTTTCTCACTGAGGTGTAAATTCAGAGCAGGAGATGCAGAGAAAACAAAGCTGGGTTACTGTTTCCACTGCTTTCCAAAAGTACATGAGGACACTGGCATGCTGTGTACCCTGCCTGCCAGGCTCAGAGAGAAGAGCCCATGTGTGCCATGTCATGAAAGTTTATTGTGCTCTTCAGGCTTGTCCTTTCTTCAGCAGTCTGGGATGCATCTGCTGTGCTTGCAGTGGGAAACATCAATCAGGTGGGAGGAATGACTCTGGTTTCAGTGCATGAGGCAGCAATGTGGGGGAAGTTTCTCTAAAGGTCATCAGGAGTCACACACTCTCAATACTTTCACCTAGTCTGGAGGTTTCAAGGAAAAATTACAGCAGCAAGCTGGGGGATGTTTTTGGTTTTGCAGGATACAAGGTCAGAGCATTGTGACCTTGTTCAGAGCAGAGAAGGAGCTGATGGGAGTGAGATCCCAGGAACAGCATTATGCAGAGTAAGAGCAGGTGAAGAAATATGAACTGTATCCTGTAACCCTTGACAGATGTGTTATGCACATGGTGTTTGCTTCTCAACTGGCTTGAGCAATGAATCCATTCAAGAGAAGTTTGATGGTAGGGTAGTGGGGGAGTGTTTATTTTCTCTCTGTTCATTTTTTCCTCACACACAGGTTTGGTTTTCTGTTCTTTCCTCTAGAAAATACTGCTATAATCACTGCAGAGATGGAGAGTCCTGCTTAGCTCCCATTTTTGTATTCAAAACTGGAAAAATTACAAGTGCTTGAAGTTTATCCTGGCCGGTAAGCTCCTAGTTTTCACTGGTGATATTAAATTACACATATGTTGCTAGTGAAAATAATTTCAGTTCTTCCTGTAGTCAGTATATAAAGTGTATAAATAACATGTTTGAGAGCTGCTTTTTTTCTTTTTCTGTGCTGTGTTTTTCTGCTAAGTTGAATACCAGACCTAACATTTATTTATAAGGTAGCTAGAAGAGAATTTTCCTCTGAGAGTAGCAGAGACACTTCAGTATTCACCTAATTCATACTAAAAGCAATGGATTTTTTTGTGGATGAACCACAGTAGCAACACATCTCATCTCTATATCAGCAAATAAAAACATGCACTTATTTCACCAGGATAGATAGATAGATAGATAGATAGATAGATAGATAGATAGATAGATAGATAGATAGATAGGAAATTGACCCTAAGGTAACTAAACAGTCAGTAATTTTTTGCTGTGCTTCCAAAGCAGTATTTTAAATAGATTCCAGCAGCTTGTTGTGGCTTACTGAATTTGTTTGTACGAGTCAGTATGGCCTAATTTTTCATGAAGAAGCTCTTCTCCAGTTATACCTGTGGATAATTTAAGGTGAATGTGACAATTCATGATTTTTTCCATAACTATAAATATCGGGCATTTACAAACTGCACCTTAACCTCCAAACGTTTACTCCTACAATTATCATTGAATGTTGTGGTAAGCTGGAAACAACTGTTGCTAGTGAAGATCACCATATTTTGTTGGAAAAGTGAGTGAGATTGTGGCTGAGATGCTCCCTGTGCCCAGGAAGGAAAACTCTGTGCTCCTGCAGACACAGGAGGTGGGTCCTGGTCTTGGGGCACAAGCAATCCCCAGGGATGGAGCCCACGGGGCTTTGCAGTCACTGCCTGCACCGGGGCTTGCTCTGAGTGCTATGGAGGGAACATCCCTGGCTGATTCCCCACCGGTCCTTGCTGCTGGCACCTGCCAGGCTGCAGAAGGGGGAGCTCCCACTCTGGGGAGATGCAATTTCCTCTGCCCATGAAGTAAACTGCATCCTGTGAGCTGTTTGCCAGGCAACAGGTATGGCGTGTCCCACCTTTAGGAAATGCCTTTTCCATTGTTAACTAAAAATTGCCATGTGCTTCATTAAAATTCTGGCTGTTGCAGTGAAATATCTAATAGAAAATATTATTGCAGATTGGACTGTTTCAGTGCTGGCATTATTTTTGACTTTCATGAACAGTTCTTTCTGCAGCATATTGGATCTCCCACAGAGATGGGTATTCAAACTGTTTGAAGCCTACTGTTTTCTGGGCACAAGTGTTCAGGTCTACTTGCCACTCTAGAACCCTGTTTTAATCATGAGTTTGAAGCTTAGATTTTGTTTCTGCTGCCTGTGAATGAATAAGATTGGTGAGATTCTGCTTTTACACTTGCTTCCATTTGGCTGCTGTGGGGATAGGAATGGTTGCTGTATAAGTTAGCAGCTTCCAAATGCATTTTGCTATTTCAGTATTCCACAGCTCTGGAATAGCTTCCTATCATCCCCCATAACTGAGGACTGCAAGCTTCTCCTTTGCTGCTGCAAGCTTTGGTCCCACTGCAGGCGAGGGAGACACATCTGCATGGCACATTGCAGTAAGGCATCAGGAATAAGCCAGTGGGGCTGTGAAAGAGCCATCAGATACACAGACTTCCCTTCCTTTTGGGTAGCCTGAATCTCTGTACATTTCCTTGGGATGCAGACACACTCCAGTGATAACTGAGTTGTATTGCTCTAGGAAAAACTCTTCTTGTGTGTGCTGTACTCCTTCATCTTGCCAGGGATCGCTGAGAGGCCAGGGCAAGGGCCAATGTCCCAGACTGTTCCCCTGAATATCTGTCCAACCTTTTTTCTTCTGTGCCTCTGATACATCTCCACCATGCATCTCCTATAGTCTTTGTTTCCCTGTTCATTCATGCTTCTGATGCCAAAAATCTAAAACCAGACCCCCAGTAGTATTGACCTCCTTGTGCCTGTGTCTGTTTCTAAATAGCAGGGGGGAGAATTTCTATCAGAATCAGAAAGTACATGGGTTGAAGATGTCCGTAGCTGTGTGTGAGCTGGATTGAAAACAGCTCAGCTCCTTAAAAACTCTGTTGGGTTTATCATGGTGAATACAGCAAACTTGTTTTGTTTTCCAGAGCATCTCTCAAATAAGTGTGTGCTCAGCCACCAAGGCAGGCCTCAACCTGAGCTTTTAGGCTGGGACTGTGAGCTGAGGTCCCCAGGAGCTGGAGAAGCCTGGATCCAGTGTGATATTAGTGTCTCTGTGCAAGGTGCAGCAGGAGGGAGGTGGTGTTGTGGTGAGGTGGGAGACAGCCTCTCTTCCCAGCACCTGGCAGGATGGTGAGAGTGAGCCCTGCCACCCCAGGCAGCCAAATGTGACAGTACTGTCACTGCTCCAAGAGGTCTGCAGAAGCTGCCTTTGGTCTTTGGAAAACAAATGCCACAATCTTAGGAGGCTTCAGGAATCTGAGCAGTTCTTCAGAGTATTTGGTTTAGGTAAGTAGAAGTCATCAGCATAATCTGTTTTTTGTGGTAACTATTATGAGTTCTCATCTGATGAAATGCCAAATGAGCTATGCCATGTCACTGCTGCAAAGATTTCTTTACATGAAGGAAGTTCTGGGTGCTCATTTATTGCACACAAAAATTTCTCAGATCAGTGACTCTCTCCAGCAGCTCTGTTATTTGAAAGGAGCACTGAGATTGATGCAGTGATAGAGAGAACCATAAACTTGTGAACATTCATGGATGTGACAGTGAGGGGACAAAATCATGGATATGAAATGGATCTTAGGCAGATGCTGAGCTGGTTCTGAAAACAGTCAATGAGCTGGAAGGTTAGACTCATAGGGGGATGGGAAGATTGTGCTGGTGCCCAGTTCAGGAAGGGATTAAAGCCAGCAGGGAGCTGCATGCACAGATCTGTGTGTAGGTGGAATTGGTGATACTGCTGGGCCCACATTCAGTCATGCCTGGACAGAATTTCTTGGCTCTATGGAAGGGCACCCATACATGTAAAGAAAGCAATGGCTTGGGAAAGCAGACCCAAAATTGTTCACTGGAAGCTAAGCCTGAGTCATGGCCTGGCCCTGCTTTAGATGAACTCCTGCACTGACCTGGGATCGGGTCTAACCCCAGCTCCCGAGGCAGGATTCCCCTGCCAGTGCAGGGGGACAGCCCATCATGCCCTGGCAGGATCCTGGCAGGCAGAAGATGCTCTACACCTTCTGCAGCACAAGGCTCTGCCAAGTACAGCAAAGGCAGTGGGAGCATGCCTGTGGATTTCATGTGGATTCCATGCCACTTTAACAGGCTTCTGCACAGAGAAAACACCTTGCACTTGGCAAAATAATAGCTGTATTGCTCAAAGTCCAATTACAATCAAATCTTGCTAATTTGTGCCCATAATTGGAGATTCAGTGAAAATAACAAAACTTTTGCAAGTTATGGAGTAAGTGGTACACACATTTAAGAAGTGTGGCTAATGCATTACGAAATTCATTATCACCTTACAAACTTCTTCACACTCTGGAAAAGCATGAATGCTCTTAATTCATTTATTTTGACAAGGTTTGTTTCTTAAACATCTTTTGTTATAGCTGACAAGTTTGTACTGTTAAAAAAAGAAGCAATGAATCATAATTAAGGAGACATTATATAGCCCCTTCTTAGCAAGCCTGTGCCATTTTTTTGGCTACAGCTTGTGGCAGGCGTGGATAGAAGTGATTGTGTGGCACTGCACTCTGCCCACAAAAGCTGCTGATGCAGCCAGTGCCTGGGAAGTCCTTTCTGCAAAACAACAATTGCAGTGACTCCATTTATCCTTCTGTTGAGGAACTGCTGCTTTTTACAAAATTGATAACATAAACAAACAAAATAGTTCTCATTTGGCATAATATCTTAGGGAAAAAAAAATTATAAAGGAATCTTTTCTGTCATGAGGAGGGTATCTCTGCCACTCTGACAATGTGCCCAAGGAAAGAGTTTGACTGAATGTTTGTTGCTATTAAAATCTTACTGTTTTGTTCCCTGCTAACATAGTATCTCATTGAATAAAAAATACAGTTTGGAGGAGAACATATCAGATTTGCAGGTCAGAGGCTCTGCAAAAATGGGATTTGAACCTAAGCAAAGCAACCTTGAGGCAAGGCTGCCCTTCGTTGAATGCCAGATGTGCAGTGAGGGTAATTACCATGGCCCACGCCAGCGCAGGGTTGGGATGGGAGCCAGGCAAAGGTCAGCTCCTGGCAGGAATCTCCCTCGCATTCCTGGGCTGCCCCAGGCTGCAGGATGCTGTTTGTCTTTCTAACCAGCAGCACAGTGGGCACAGGTACCTGTGTCTGCCTGTAAATCCATAACCAGCTACCACAGGTTAAACAGACCGAGGGAATAACTGCAGTCTTCCTGAGGAAACGTGATTGTCAATATAGCAAGACCCCTGAATTATGAATTCAGCAATGATTGCTATTACAGAAATGGCGTTAAATGAGTATCATTTTGTCAATTAACCTTTTACAATTCATAGTTTATTATAGCCTAGAACAATCTACTTTTAAATACCTTTTTTTTAACACGACTCTTGCTGCTTTAAACACTTACTACCTGCTCTTTAGCCTTTGAACATAGACTGTTCTACTTGCTTAGCATAATGTATAACCCTAGGTCACATAGCTAAAGAAAACCTGTTTAATTTATGGAGGATTTCATTGTAGCTGAATATTTTGAAAAATTTCCGAACTTTCTGATGGCATCCAGGCTGACCAAGGATACAAATGTATCTGTGTTCCTAGGTCCAACCACTTTACCCTACTATAAGTTAAGCTCTTAATTTCACAACCTACAGTGCCCTGGCTACTTAGCAAAAGAAAAAAGCATTCTTTGTGAAGACTCTGTAATAGAGAATTTTTCTGCTGCAGCAGATAAAATGACAATGACCAAGTAATTATCATAAAAATTATTATTTTCTAAAAATACTCTACTTTAAAAATAAAATCTCTATTATAGGAAAGGGAACAGACAGTAGTTTTGATGAAAAACACTTGAAAAATGGTGATACGGTTTCTTTGCTATATAAATACAATTATTTTTTTTCTAGAAATACTGTTGCTGTAGCTGTAAAAGGATAGGAGAGAGGAAAGGTTTGCAGAGAGAAGTAGTATTTTTTATTAGAACAGTTGATATAGATGAGAAAATAGAAATGCTTTCAGAGGGCTTGTGTGACTGAGAGCTTTTCCTTTTTTTCCCTCCAACTATATCAGCTGGTCCAATAAAATGTACTCTCTCTGCCTGTAAACCTTACTATATTTGTATATAGCTGTTTCTGTGCATGTGATTTGTCCACTAAGAGGACAAATATTTCTACAATTCTTGAAACTGGTATAGTCAGTAAAAGTTGATTATCAAACACTAAAAAAATTAAAATGCTTCCTTAAAAATGCTGAGAACTTGGGATTGGCTTTGTCTGTGAAAGAGAATAATTGCAACCGATGAAGGAACTGCATACAAATAATAAAATGTGGTCAACTCTTCCTTTCAGCAGCTTTGAAGCAGCAGTAATCTAACAAAGCACCTTGCTCTTGCTGTGCTGACAATGACTCCAGTGTACAAAAAAAGAAATTAAACAAAAAAAGACATTTTAATTTCAAGGTTCACTGGAAAAAAACATGAAAAAAAAAATCAATGTTTGCCAAAGAGAAAGACAAACTCTGAAGGGAAATGAAAAAATGTATTTACAAGATTCAAAGAGAACTCTATAAATAATGGGACAATAAAAAAAGGAAATAAAATATTTGTCCCTCTTAACTCTAAATATGCAGGTAATATTCCCAATAAATCTTGTACATGAAATGGCCTTAAGGACTCATCCAATTATATTGTTATCAAGAAATTATTAGGAAAAGCAAAATAACCCTCAAATCAAAGGAATGTTTGGAGCAGTTACATCTCCAGTGCATGGCTGCATCACCCCAGGGCTCGAAGGAGGCTGTGACAGCCCTGAGGGCTGCCCTTGGCACAGGCAGGGCTCCTGAGCAGCTCCATGCCCTGGGAGGGGTGGCCCAGGGCTCGTGGGGCAGCTCTGGATGTGGTGGTCGTGCTTGGGACGTCGAGACAGGATCGAGCCCTTCTGCCTGGAGCTCCCAGTGCTTGGGCTGTGCCCTTGGCCGGGCTCCCTGGGGCCTCGTGCCCTGGCACAGGGGCTGCAGCCACCCTGGCCACAGCAAGGACAGGGCAGCACAGTCTGTGTTCACCCAGGCCTGGCGTGGCCATGTGCCCTGGGCATGGTGTCCATGAACACCCAGCCCTGGTGCTGTGCCCACCCAGCCCTGGTGCCCTTGCACACCCAGCCCTGGTGCCCTTGCACACCCAGCCCTGGTGCTGTGCCCACTCAGCCCTGGTGCCCCTGCACACCCAGCCCTGGTGCCTGTGCACACCCAGCCCTGGTGCCCTTGCACACCCAGCCCTGGTGCCTGTGCACACCCAGCCCTGGTGCCCCTGCACACCCAGCCCTGGTGCCCCTGCACACCCAGCCCTGGTGCTGTGCCCACCCAGCCCTGGTGCTGTGCCCACCCAGCCCTGGTGCCCCTGCACACCCAGCCCTGGTGCTGTGCACACCAACCCTGGTGCTGTGCCCACCCAGCCCTGGTGCCCCTGCACACCCAGCCCTGGTGCTGTGCACACCAGCCCTGGTGCTGTGCCCACCCAGCCCTGGTGCCCCTGCACACCCAGCCCTGGCGCTGTGCACACCCAGCCCTGGTGCCCTGGTGCCCAAGGCTGCTTTCCTCTGAGATTGAATTGATTTTCCATGAGCACTAGTGCCAAAGATCAGGCCTAGTCTCTCTGCCAGCTCTCTAATGCCTTTCTCCCTATTAGTTTTCTGATATTCAGCTATTGGAGCTTTCAGTAAGAATGTTCAGGTCTTATATATACTTTGTCTGATACATAAAACCTTTTATAAACTTTATCCATTTAATTCTCCTACAGTGTGCAGTATGCTGAAGTGACATTATCTTCACTGATAAGAAGATTTACATCCACACAAAGCCAGACTGGAAGGTCTGGGGTAAGGGCTGGGTCCAGAGCTGCAGATGTGGTGATTACCAGCTGCCTGCTTATGGTGGTAGCCTGAGTGGATCTGTCTTACCCCAGAGTGACCCTGAAGGTCGGGCACCTTTAAAGGCACCTTTTTGTTTCAGCTTTGGCTAAACCTCACTGAATGTGGGGGGTTGTATTGGCCCTAGCTAGAGGCTACCCTTCACTTTAGATAACAGAGCAGATAACGTTCCTTAGGAAACCAGAGGGGCTCCAAACTGAAAAGGGGGCATGGATCACCAGATGCAACATCTGCATGTGTAAAAGTATTCAAAAATTATCTTCTAGGTACAGCTGCACAGTGATGCTTCTGTCTGTAAAAGACAAAAGGAAGCAGCACAGCAGCTCTGGGAGGGAACAGTGCAAGTGTTGGCCACTAAATATTCCCATGACTATGGCCTAGAGGGAAGTGACAGGGATAGGATTTATTGGCTAACTCCTGACTTGTATTAAAAAACTGTAAGACCTCATCTCTGGTATTTAAGTGTGTAAAAGGGAATTCATCCTGAACCCAAAACCCAAACCACTTCATTTGATGTTCCGAACTCAAAAAAGGCAACTTGGTTTGGCTTTCCTTTCTTTTTGTTTGTTTGTTTTGGGGTTTTTTGTTTCCTGGTTAATTGCATGTGCCAGAAGGGATCATGGTACTTAATTTATAGCCACTGTATTGGACTGCCTGATCAGCATCAAAGCCATTTACAAAGTGTAGGTTCACCTAAGCATATCAGCTATGCTGTGCTGTCCTCAGCCCTCCAGAGCATGCACTGATGCTCTTGGATTTGGAAATGGTGTCGGTGCTGCTTGGCTGGTTTGCATCTTACTCCAAGAAGCTTTTAAAGAACTCAGCTCTTGAGATAGACAGAAATTTAATGATTTAAGTGAAGCAATGTCATGTCAGTTGAAGGGTTGGTTCAGGGTCTGTAAATATGATCAAATGTACTGAACACTGTTCAGCTTGGATTCACAACTCTGGGAGGAGGAATCAGCTCTTACTGGACAAGGGGATTTTATACCCAATAATTAGGCTTAATGAAGCTGTTGCACAGAATGGTGGCAAAGAGCCTCATTTTGTTGGCATGCTATAACATCACATAATACATGAATGTGTTGCAGTAGGTGCTGCTTTCTCCTTCCAAATTTTTTATTACA